>NC_081369.1:5927262-6298512 GCF_030684315.1 Stegostoma tigrinum | reverse complement strand
TAAATGTAGTGGAACAGTTTTCTGGCCACTGCCTGATTGTAAACTAATTTGGAATTATCCCCATCTCTCTAATGCTGATAACAATTGAAAACCAGATACACAAACTCTTTATTTGCATTGTGCTCTCTTGGGTTTGTTAGTTTTGCGCATCTGTGCGGATGCCAGCTCCAAAGTGTGGATAAGTGGTGCTGACTGGACAGACATGATTCACTCCCTTTTGTTTTTTGGCCAGTGACTCCAGTAGAAAGCTATGTTAGGCATGTGTCAAAATAATTTTTGGAATTGGACACAAACCATTGATTGCTGGCAGATGTTTTGAAGCCCTCATGAGCAATGATTTTCAGGAGGAATCTTTGTGAATTTCTGTGCACAATATAGCTTAAAATCAAATTTTTGAAGAGAACATAGGTTCACTAGAGTTTTACTTTTAATTTAAGTATTGAGAGATGGTTTCAGAATCTCTCCCAAGTAGTTGTTCCTGGTGCAATTCCAGTCTGAAGCGCTTTCTTTGCACTCGAAAGAAGTTATATTGGACGCAAAACGTTAACTCTGCTTTTTTTCCTTCACGGTTACTGCCAGATCTGTCGTGTGTTTCTAGCACTTTGTGTCTATTTCAGATTTACAGCATCTATAGTGTTCTTACTACTTTCTCTGCTTAAACACGTTAAGTACAATCCTGTCCCTTTCAATCTCCCACAGGTTCACCATTACCTGCTTCTGTGGCCCTATCTAGTGTTGTAACATTTGGCCTATCATGCTGTTGCCCCTTTTTGATGATAAACTCTGTACAACCAGATTCTTTAGCAGGAATTCTTATATGAAGTATTTTCCTATATCTCTCTACTTGTGAACACTGACAGACTAGGGTTTCCATGCTGCTCCTTCAGTTAATGATACTTGATGTATAAAGCTGTTATCAGTTTCATCATGCAACAGAATAATGTAAGGCTATACATTCGTTCTTTTCATGTCTCACCCTAATCCTGAGCGGTGATCTGTACCAGAACTTCCCAAACCCTAGGCACCTAATCAAATTGGAGAGTCTGAACCAAGAGTAGGTCAGGCATTGAACTGTTGACCTACCTTTAACATACTCTGTTGTATAGTCTTCCTTTAATAGGTCATTGCTCTTTCCACTTTGTTGAAAAGATGATTGAATCTACTTGCCTGAAACATTTGTGCTCCCTGAGAGTGCACTTTTTGTGTCAGTTCAATCAGCTACAGCACTTTTCAGCTGAAGGCCTGATGACCATATGTAATATTTAACACTAAGTGCTCCATGACAGACAACTTTTCTTGGATTGCGAGTTCTGCCAGCCCATTAGAGCCTGAAGAATTCCCAGGAAAGTGATCCATGTATGCAGAATGACACTGACGCAGTTCTAATCCTTTGTCGGTTGAATTGCCAATCTCTTCAATTTGAGAGACCTGACATAACTAGATTGCAATTAGAGAGCCTATTATCAGCCTGGATTTCTCCCCACTGCTAAGAGGCTGCAGCCAAAGTAGATGCTGGAGTTGAAAATATTGGACTTGACAATCTTGCCTCAACTCCTACTAGATCTAGGTTTGTGCATTAAAAGTTTGGCCCTTTGGGTGAGGTGCCAGGAGCTATTGGCTGTTGTGGACTGGCTGTCTAGCATAAAGCCATATAATCCTGCCATCCCTACTCGGAAGCTGACTGTACCAAATGTCCTGTCTGAAAATCGTGTCAACTGAAGCAATTATGTGCTGCATTCCATAGACTCCCAAGGATAAGAAGTGCTGAACCAAAAACAGGAATTGCCAGAAAATCTCAGCATGTCTGGCAGCATCTATGGAGACAAATCAGAATTAATGTTTTGGGTCCAGAGACCCTACTTCAGAATTGGTGGTAGCTAAGAGAAGAATGGTTTTTATGTAGAAGCTAGGGTGCGTAGTACGGCTTCCCACTTTATTGCATTGCAACAATCGGGTGTGAGCAGAGGATAACTAGAATGAAACCATGCGAGGAGTAGGGGGCAGGGCAGCCTCCTCAGTCTGACCTGGCAGTGGAATGCTGCTGGCATTGCTTCTTGCATTTGGAGCACTGTTGCCAGGGAGACTGTGCTGTGGTGACAGGAGCTGCATGCAGAGCTGATTGTTTAATTAATCCGTCAGTTTTAGATGCAGAGCCACTGATTCTTCACACAAGCTGAGGAGCAATTACTATCATCAGAATATAATGGACGCAGGTGTTCTGTAACTTGGCTTCTTCAAGAATGTGGCTCCTTCTCCAATTTGTCAAATTACAGTTCGATCATGATTAATGGGAGTATTTGATCATTTTGCCAGAGGAATATGGAATATCATTACCTAACAATGCAATCCATTTTAATTTCAAACAAATATGTCAATGCCTTGCTTTGTACATCACAAGGTTTCTCTGAGCTGACTCTAAGTCCTTCACACATGCTTGTTCCATGCCTGTCATTGTAGTTTTGACGTTAACATGGATCTCTGAAACAGTTGGTATCAGAAAGGGTAAAACTGAGTGTAAAAGTAGGAAGCTGTATGGGTTTTCTTCATCGTTAATGGACCACTGAAAAATATCTATACCCATCCTTCTGTTCTCCTCATTTCATTTACGGCTCATTATTTAGAGAGATGTGCAAGTGCTCTGCTATTTTTGCCTTTGCAATTTTGAGCCCTTTCTGATGTGAAATGGTAAGATCCAAACACACCACTCCAATTCCTAATTTTGACCAAGCCGTCTAGGTCACCCTGAATCGAAGGTCTCTTGAGCAGGGCGAGACTTGAACCTGAATTCAGTGACCTTGTAAATATATGACTGAGCCTTATCTAATTTGAGCTGCATCAGTCAAAGCTTGCTTTTACTCTTGATCTCAGAAGTGTGTGTCTATGTACGTCATGATGGGGATGTTTCATGTACTGTACGTCTTAACTGGTCTTATAACTGCTGCTGTACCTGTTGTAGTCCAAATTTTCTCAACAGCATTCATAGAGTTGATGGCAGAATAGTAATGTCACTACTAATCCAGAGAGCCAGGCTCTGCTCTGGGAAAATGGATCCTAATCCCACTAAGGCAGCTGGGAAACTTTTTGAATTACATTAATAATCTGGAATATAAAGTCTCCATAATGCTGAAACAATCATTTGTTATTAAAAGCTATCTTGTTTACTAAAGTCTGGTGAAATCTGCCATTCTTATTTGTTCTAGAGTCAACCCACAATCTTCTGAAAAAACTGAGCCAGCAACTTTGTTCAGAGCCTTGGAGTCCTTAGACGAAAGAGTTTCCAGGGAGCGTTTTCTGTCCCACAGCATAGTAGAAAGAATGAATTGGAACAATGTTCTGATTTCCTTTTAAACTAATACATTGAACAGTGATATCAGGCACCTTGTATCTCAGCTCAGTGGGTATTTGGAGATCATCTCTTTCAATCTCAGTTTTACACTGAGTAGGGCCCATGCTGTTCAGGACTGATCACTGGATGTGGTTTCTCATGATCTTTCTTTACGGTGATTGCTTTCTTATTCATTCAGTCTGAACAGCTAATTTCAGGCACATTAGGAGAATCAAATTATCATCGTAAGTGCTGATGTTAAATATTTAAATGTGTAATTTTAAATGAGGTCAAAAAATTAAAAGCAAGGTTTTTTCTCCCACTTCTGCTGAGAAAAATATTTCAAATTCAATACAGAATGGTGGGAGAGGAAGCATTGACTATGATTAGAAATGTAACTTGTGCTGTTGGAATTTCCTCTTGTTCTCTTTCCATCATCCTGTGTCCCAAAGCAATAATCAAGCTCCACGTGGCATCAACCACCTTCCATTACCTTCCATCATCATCTTGGTGTTAATGTAGATCATGAGCATCAGCAGGCTGAGATACTGTGGAAGTCATCTCAGCTGACCCTGACTTACAGCCGTTCAGGAGACCTATCCGTACTTTAGGTATGTTGAAATAGAAAATAAAAGGAGTCCTGTCATTGATTCCTACATCTCTAAGAAGAGCAATGAAGCCAGCTGAACAAAGGATTTCTGCCCGAATTGTTGACTTTGCTGCTCCTCAGATGTTGTCTGACCTGTGTTTTTCCAGCTTCACATCTATTGAATCTGGCTTCCAGCATCTGCAGTCCTTACTGTTTACATCCCTCTGGTCAAAATACACATTAAGGGCATGGCCTTAAAAAGAATGGGTTTTAGAGATGTACACCATGAAAACAGACCCCTCAGTCCAGTTCATCCACGCCGAACAGATATCCTAAATTATATCGAGTACGATTTGCCAGCATTCGGCCCATATTTCTCTAGGCCCTTCCTATTCATATACCCATCCAGATGAATTTTACATGTAATTCTACCAGCCCCCCACGATTTCCTCTGTAGCGCAATTCATATGTGCGCCACCCGCTGTGTGAAAAAAGTTGCCCCATAGAACCCTTTTTAAATTATCCCCTCTCATCTTAAACCTGTGCCCTCTCATTTTGGACTCCACGTCCTTGGTTATTCACCCTACCCATGCTCTTTGTGATTTTATAAACCTCAATGAGGTTTATAAAACTCCCAGCCTACTCCGCTGTAGGGAAAATTCAGCCTCTCCCTATAGCTCAAACCTCCAAACCTTGTAACATCTTTGTATATCTTTTCTGCACCCTTTCAAGTTTAACAATATAAAATCACCTCTTTCTTATTAAAACATGTAAACACTTGAGGGAATTGACAGGGTAAAATCCCTGGAGGATGTTTCCTCCCAAGCAGCAGGTGAGAACATGAGGGCACAGGTTAAGAATAACAAGACTCTATTTTAAGGTGGAGACAAAGAAAGATTCTTTGCAGGTCCTTGGTGCGTGGAATTGTCTTCCCAAGAAAGTAGTGAAGGCTGGGAAAAATGAATTTATTCCAGGTGAGGTTAGTTTTTTCATTGACCAGGGATTCAGGGTTCTAGATATAGGCAGGAAAGTAGAATTGAGGCCATAATCAAATCGGCGATGGTATTAATGAATGGTAGAACAGATTTGAAGAGCTGAATGTCCTAAGCCTGCTTTCAGATCCAATGTTCCTAGATTGCTTAGTCACATAGACTCCTGTTGGTCAGAAGACTGTAAATTTAAGCCTCATTCCAGAGACAAGAACACAGAATTTCAGCTGTTACTCAGCTGCAGTGAGGGGCAGCTATACTGTTGAGAGAAGCTGCCTTTCAATAAAATGTTAAACCATGGTCCTATCTAGTTTGCTATCTAGTAAACATTCAACAGTTGATTAAAACGCACGCATCACCAGACCAATACTTGTTCTTCCCATCCTCCTCACCAGCCCAGAAGGCAGAAAGTTGACATTTTCACCATACTTAAGTACGCCCCTTCACGTTTTACTCATGACAACCAGCATTTTCAACCCCATTGCTGAGAGTCTGGAGTCACGTGTAGGCCGGACCAGGCAAGGTTTTTGTTCACTTCCCTGACCATCTGCGCCATATGGGTTTTTCTGACAATCGACAACTGGTTAATGGTCACCATTGGACTCTTAATTCCAGATTTTTCTTGAATTCAGATTCCACTGTCTGCCATTGCAGGATTCAAGCCTGTGTCTCCAGGACATTACCTGGATCTCTGAATTAATAGTCTAGCAAGAATATCACTGGGCCATCATTTCCTCCTGAAAATGGTGGCAGGATGTAATGACACAGTCAGTTAGAATTTGAGACTAGGAAAGAATGTCAAGTGATAATAGGAACTGCAGATGCTGGAGAATCCAAGATAATAAAGTGTGAAGCTGGATGAACACAGCAGGCCAAGCAGCATCCCAGGAGCACAAAAGCTGACGTTTCGGGCCTAGACCCTTCATCAGAGAGAGGGATGGGGTGAGGGTTCTGGAATAAATAGGGAGAGAGGGGGAGGTGGACTGAAGATGGAGAGAAAAGAAGATAGGTAGGGAAGGGATCGGTCAGTCCAGGGAAGACGGACAGGTCAAGGAGGTGGGATGAGGTTAGTAGGTAGGAAATGGAGGTGCGGCTTGGGGTGGGAAGTAGGGATAGGTGAGAGGAAGAACAGGTTAGGGAGGCAGAGACAGCCTGGGTTGGTTTTGGGATGCAGTGGGTGGAGGGGAAGAGCTGGGCTGGTTGTGTGGTGCAGTGGGGGGAGGGGACGAACTGGGCTGGTTTTGGGATGTGGTGGGGGAAGGGGAGATTTTGAAGCTGGTGAAGTCCACATTGATAGCATTGGGCTGCAGGGTTCCCCAGCGGAATATGAGTTGCTGTTCCTGCAACCTTCGGGTGGCATCATTGTGGCACTGCAGGAGGCCTATGATGGACAAGAATGTCAAGTGTTCAGTTTGATGGGCATGAAGCCAAGAGAGCAGGAGGTTAGTCAAAAGGTTAAGATGGACTGAACGTAGGAATAATTGGGTCTAGGTTTTGGAAAGGATCGGCTTTGTGAAACTGGGTTTGTCAGTAAAGGGGTGAATCAGCTGAATGGATAATCTCTATGATGGTACCAGACAATCTACAAGCAGCTGAAGAGACAAACAGTGATAAGCCATTGGTTTCCTTTGCCCTTTCAGGTGATCAGAGCGTAGCGGTTATTTTTTCGTAAAGGAGAAAGAAAATTTGATGTAGAATTGCATCTGGCCATCATAACTGAAACTTTGCAGTGAGGACCCTAATGATCAAACTATTTGTCAGAGAATGTACCAGCCTTTTGTTGAAAATAAATTCAGGATTGGCGGGTCTTGTTTGACAGCTGTGTTGGAATGTTAACACTATTTTTTTGTTGCCTGGAGTGTATGTCCTGGATGTACCATGAGGACCCAGTGTTGAGTTAAAGATCACATGACCATTCATAGAGCTTTCCTGCTGTCTTAACCTCATATTGCCAGATAGCTATTCCTCCACACTTCCCAAGTATGATTCTCGGAGCACAATAGAATTCTGCATCAACAGCAGCTATTGTTCTGGTGCTTTTTGTACTAAGCAGCCGTAGTTTTTAATAAGTCAAGATAATCAAGAAGGTATAGCTCACTATTCCAGTTGAGTGCAAGCTCAGTCCATCTCTAGCTTTTACTGGTTTAGCATTGATCTTGACAGTTACTTCTCCTTTTTCTCACTTTAGAAATTTCATTTTGCATCTCATGTGGACAACAGATTGTTGCTTGTTAATCCCATAATGTGTAGTAGCTGTCTCTATGTTGGCTTTTAGCTGGGAGTTCTGCCTGATTTACAGATCCTATTTAGAATTTTTGTTCAATGTTTATACTTATTTAAGGAGAGGAATCTCAGTAGGTTGCTGCCAGATGACGGATGTTTTTTAGTTTCGGAACCTTATTCCTCCAAGAATAAATTTCGGGAATAATGATTTCCTTATATTGCCTTTACAATTGACCTTAATACCACAAATTTGCTGCTGTGGCATTTTCTGACATCTCTGGGAAGTGTTCTGTACTAAATGCAGTTTTATGCTTGTGGCCAATGTCTATTGGGAATTAATTTAGCTGAAGGACCATAATACCATCTCAAACCCATTGAACTGGTCCAAGCGCTATATGTTGAAACAGTACACCACAACATTTGTCTGTATAGATCCAGACATGACTAGCCATGAACTGTAGGTTTCCAGTCAGTTCCTATTCTGACTTTGGCATGATAGATTACTGCTATATTAAAATGTGGATTTAGTCTAAGAACCAGTTATTTCAAATGATGCAAAATATGGAGATTTGATTTTGCCCACAATCCAAACAAATGCCAGATTTCTTTTAAATATGTATATGAAATGCTTAGGATGCAAGAGACTATGGAAGGTGGTAGGGAGGTGCATTAGGAAACTAATTGAACTCCATTATTCAGCCCAGCAAGTCTGTTTTACTCTTACCATAATGGCGGGTTATATACGGTTACAAGATTTTTGCAGCACGTTGTTAAAAGATACCACATCAACTTTTTCCCAGCCTAAGTCACATACTAGGGTCATGAAAGATCGAAAGGACTGCGGATGCTATTAATCAGTAATAAAAACAGAAATTGCTGGAAAAGCTCAGGAGGTCTGGCAGCATCTACGGAGAGAAAGCAGTATTAACGTTTCGGGTCGAGCGACCCTTCCTCAGAACGGAGGAGAATGTTAACTCTGATTTCTCTGCACCGATGCTGCCAAACTTGTTGAGCTTTTCCAGCAATTTGTGTTTTTGTTCATGAAATGTGTTTATCGCAGTAGTCTCACTATGAAAAGTCATTTTGAGATCATTACCCTTTGGTATCATGCATCACACTTCTGTGACCTTAACTCACCACCCAGTTTGGTTCCACTCCGTGAGGGACATCTAACCCTGGATGTTTCAGTTTAGTATTAGTGTTTTTAAATGTTAATCCTCACAATAGACTTTTAAACGTTGTATGTCAGGTATGTCGTTAAGTAATGAGCAACAGTGTCAAAAATTAAAGCATCAACTAAAAAGCAGCACATAAGCATGCCAATTTTAACCAGGAAACTCAAAACATGTTGCAATTCTAAACTTGTGATCAGAGATAACACTCCCCTCCAACCCCACCACACCCAGCACTTTCCCCTGCAACCGCAGGAAGTGCTACACTTGCCCCACACCACTTCCCTCACCCCCATCCCAGGCCCAAGATGACTTTCCACATCAAGCAGATGTTCACCTGCACATCCACCAATGTGACATACTGCATCCGCTGTACCCGTTGTGGCCTCCTCTACAGTGGGGAAACCAAGTGGAGGCTTGGGGACCACTTTGCAGAACACCTACGCTCGGTTTGCAATAAACAACTGCACCCCCCAGTCGCGAACCATTTCAACTCCCCCTTGACATGTCCATCCTGGGCCTGCTGCAGTGCCATAATGATGCCACCCATAGGTTGCAGGAACAGCAACTCCTATTCCGCTTGGGAACCCAGCAGCCCAATGGTATCAATGTGGACTTCAGCAGCTTCAAAATCTCCCCTCTTCCCTCTTTTCCCTGCCCCCCCCACCAACTGCATCCCAAAACCAGCCCAGCTCGTCCCTGCCTCCCTAACCTGTTCTTCTCACCTATCCCCTCCTCCCACTCCAAGCCACACCTCCATTTCCCACCTACCAACCTCATCCCACCCCCTTGACCTGTCCGTCCTCCCCAGACTGACCTATCCCCTCCCTACCTCCCCACCTATACTCTCCTCTCCACCTATCTTCTCCTCTATCCATCTTCAGTCCCCCTCCCCTCTCTCCCTATTTATTTCAGAATCCTCTCCCCATCCCCCTTTTCTGATGAAGGGTCTAGGCCCGAAATGTCAGCTTTTGTGCTTCTGAGATGCTGCTTGGCCCGCTGTGTTCATCCAGCTCCGCACTTTATCTCGCAATTCTAAACTTGGTATGGCTGATTGGCCACTTATTTAAATCTCTAAGCATTTTGTCCAGTTCTTTTTCATAATTGGTGTGATACCACTTACAGTTTCTATAGCATTACCTGGTACCCAGTTATCATTCGACAATGATTCGCTTCTCCTTTTCTTTGATCCACACTTCCTAACTTTTCTAATTGATGCTGTTTCTCCAGGAAGTGCGTATACAGAACTTTCCAAGAGAACTTTTCTACTGGTTCTGTAACTGAGCAATAATTTGCTGTTAATTGACATTTTCTGCTTGAAGGGTCTTCTAATTCTGTTTTACTGTTGTATGTTAGCTCTCATTGCTTTTTATAGTTAATAAACTAATTATTCAGTTATGCGTTCAGCCTTTTAACAGGTTAAAAACTAAAAGTTAACTTTACTACAACATCGAGTAAATTATTGAAGAGCCATGATGAGACACTACTCAAATTAAAGTCAAAATAGGAAGGTCCTTTAACTTGCTGCTGACCTTGTTCCAAATCTCCACAGTCAAGTCCAGGGGGGAAAAAAAAATCTCTCTAGGATCTTACTTCCCGGTTCCCCAAGGTAATCAGTAAAGGTGTTAAGGCTTAACTTTGCTTAGGCCTGATGATGCTGCTCAAAAAGATGAATGTCTGTTAATTTTCTTTTTGTACTCTAGGGCCGCGAACATTGGAATGCTCCCCCTCAACTCCCACCATGAATTCCTATTTTTTCAAGTTTATGATCAACTTGCTGAAGCAGTTCAACAACGAGAAGAGACTGCTAGAAATACGAGGGCCTTTCATCATCCGGTAGGTCTGAGTCCCTTGCGTTGTGTTTTAGCCATCTGGAGTCTGTTTGCCTCCCCAACTATCTTTCAGAAATTGTATATTTTGAACACAAGCATAAACGAGCCACTGATCTGTGGTAAGTGATTCATTTGCTTCCTTATATTTTAGGGTGTCTTTATTTTTGTCTTGAGATGATGACAGATATAGAATCATAGAATTCCTACAGTGCAGAAAGAGACCATTCAGCCCATCAGGTACGCACCAACCTTCTGAGAGTATCCCACCCACCTCAACTCAGCATTTAGCATGGCTAACCCACCTAGACTACACATCCCTGGGTACTTGAGGGCAATTTAGCATGGCCAATGCACTTAACCTGCACATTTTTGTACCGTGGGAGGAAACTGGAGCAACAGGAGGTAACCCACGCAGAAACGGAGAGAATGTGCAAACTCCTCAAACAGTAATCCAAGGCTAGAATCAAATCCAGATCCCTGGCGCTTTGAGGCAGCATTGCTAACCACTGAGCTACCTCATGTCCAGTCTTGTTGAGGAATATGCGTAAACTCAACCCTGAATTTCCCTACTCTGCCACATGTCCTATTCTAATTGACTTTGAATCTTCTAATCTCAGTTTCAGAATGTGGAATGGAAATGCTTTTGTATCTTTATCAAGGTGAAAGGTGGTGGTCACTTTAGGGAAAGGGTCAACTTTGATCAGTATCAAGCAAATTCATGAGAATTGTAGCAGAATTTTACAGACTTCTACTTTAACTCAAGTGGCCTTTAATATTGTAGATTTGAGCAAATACCATTCTTTGTGGATCACCGTAATGCGAGGACTCAGTATTGAGATTACTGAGTGTCGTCTTCTGAGGTTGGCTTTTAGTGAGGTTTGATAGTGAGTAATGTAAACGGAGTTTTACGGTGTTTGACTTGAACTGCACCTGATCTGATGGTATTTATGCTAATATGGTACATCAGAAGGGAAAATATCCTGATGTCCCTCAAGCAGAAATGTTCACTAAATAAAGCAAGATAACCACCGTTAAATATGTGTACTCATTAACTTTTTCTCTACTAGTAGAACATCTAATTGGTTAGTCTAGAAGTAAATAACACACTCGTGCCACTCCCTGTGGATTCACTCAGGTTCATTTTCTCATGTCCAAATCAACTGTGGAACATTATCTTCTGTTTAATCTGATATTGTACAGGATGTTGTTGAAAGTATTAGCCTGGATTGGCAATTATTTGATGGAAAGGAGACAGTGTAGGAAGAATGGGTCTTTTTCCAGATAGCAAACAGCGACTAGTGGGGGCACCACAATGATCAGAGCTCGGGCCTCAGGTATTCACAATATATCTCAATGTACAGCTTATGGGACCAAATATACTATTTCCAAGTTGGCTAATGACAGAACTGACAGGGTTGGTGAGGAGAATGCAAGGAGGCTGCATGATGATTTGGGCCACTTGGAGGGAATAGACAAATGCAGTGCCACAAGGCTAACATTTTGGTATGAAATACAAGGCAGAGTTTTACCTAAATAGTGATGTATTGGAAAATATGAATGTAAAAAGGGATCTGATATACTTATGCACCAGTCAATGAGATTAGACAGGTAGTACAGTAAGTGATTCGGCACGCAAATGATATTTCAGCCTTCCTTGCAGAGGATTCGAGTTTAGCAGTAGGCATATCTGACTATAATTATACAGGCCCTTGGGTGAGACCACAGCTGGAGTATTGGGTTGCAAGTTTGGTCTCCCTCAGTGGTAAGTGTGATCGTTCTTGGGTGGAGAGTGCAGCGGAGATTCACTCGGGTGATATCCAGGACGGCAAGACGATTCCCTTAAAAGAGATTGGCTTTGCATCCGTATTCGCTAGAGTTTGGAAGGATGAGCGGGGTTCTAACTGAAATGCATAAAATTCTAGCAGTCCTGGGCAGACCAGTTGCTGGGAGGATATTTCCCTTCGTTCGGAAGTCAAAAACCAGGGATCACAGTCTCAATAGGGTTGGTCAGTTAGAACTGAGATTTTGCATAAATGAAAGAGCTGGCAATGTCTTGGAGTCTTTCAGTGCCCCAGTTTGTTCCACAGTGCTTCACATCCATGAGGCAGTCAAATGCCAGCTTTGGAGTCCACTTGCAGAATAATCAGTCACTTGCTTTACAAGACAAACAGTCCAATGACTAATCTGGAGAGTTTGGGTGCAGACTGAGTAAGAAACCATCTCAAGATCTTGTGTTGTTCTCGTGAATGTATGAAATGGCCCAGGATCTCTTAAAGAAGGTAGCCTTAGACCATTAGTTAGTAGAGCAGAATTAGGTCATTCAGCCCATTGAGTCTGTTCCACCATTCGAACGTGGCTAATATCTCTTGCCTCTTCCCTGTAACCCTCTATCCTCTTACTAATCAAGAATCTTTCTATCTTTGACTTAATTATGTTTAATGACTTGGCCCCCACAGTCTTCTGCAGCAAGGAGTTCCGCAGAGTCACCACCCTTTGGCTGAAGAAATTCCTCCTCTTCTCAATAGCCTTGCATTTATAGAATTAATTTCATGACCTTGGGTATCCCAAACCACTTGGCTGCCAATGAAATACTGGGTTATGATAACTGCTTTCATTTAGGATAGTGTTAAGAGCAAACTTTCGCGACCAATGATGTAATGAAGACAGTGTCCTCTGTTTTAGCGATGTTGGCTGACTGATGATAGATATTATAAACATACTTGGTCGTCATCTAAGCAGTGGATCTTTGGGTGTAAACGATCCCATAAAATCACACTGAAGAGGGCAGCCAGGAGAGGTTTATCACTTCTCCTGAATGATAGTACTGTGCTGAGGAAGTGTCAAACTGTGTCTGTACTCAAGGCCATGCATTCCAGCACATTTGAGCTTACTGCTGTACACTGAGCCACCTTACCCTTTTTGCCCCATGTCTTGTAATGTTCGTGGTATTGAATGGGAAGAGCACCAGTTCTCAGACAGCTATACAGTTTCAGCTGCCATCCATGAAGCAGATTGCTACGACTGTGATCAGCAGTGACGTGTAGTACGCCAGAAACCCACATCTCAGTCATTTGAATATGAATTTACTGTGGAGGTCTGACGACTCAATATTATCCTCATTATGTGCGACGCCTTGGACTTAACTAGACCAAAAGTACACCACCTTCGCACCCTGCAAACCTTTGCCAAAGTAGATACTCAACACCTCTTCAGGTAGGGCCTTTACTTCTGTCCCAATTTCCGTTGCATAGTTCTCATGTTTAAAACATTTGACTCTTTTAAACCACACAATCAAAACTGGTTCCACACAGCTTTGCTGAAAAGCAGTCTTACCCTGGTGTATTGTCTGCCTATCAGGCATTTGTGGTATTTATAGCACTAGGGAGGCTATTGTGCAGCCTGTTTCGAATTAGCTTCAAACATTTACATTCCTTTTCACTGTAAGATCTGAACTCACGTTTTACACAGACTGCAACTTTAGGGATTAGTAGACAAGACATGTCTTCGTGAATTTGCTTATGTAAACAAGGCCCAGTGGGCAATGCTGGCTTCAACACGGCACAGCATTAACGAAGATGTGCTTTAAATTTTCCCATTGATGAAACTCTGGAATGTTTAACTTGACCTGACCTTTAATTCTGCTTCGCAATGGACAGAAAATCATAGAGCAAAAATAAGCCCATTAATTCTTTGGCATTTCGAATGGTTTCCTAAGAAACAAGTTGACAATTCCCATAGTACGTCTTAATTGTCTCTCTATATTTGAAGTGTCAGCAAAGCATTTAGGACTTTTGCACTAACCCCGTAGGATGTGATTTTGAAGCTGCTGAGCCCACTTTTGCTGAGAAAGATGACAGCAATTAATATCCTAACGGTATGAATAACTGCTGCAACTATCCAATCAGGTGGTTTCTCTATGATAGAGACCCCCCCCCCCATTTTTAATTCAGAATACGCCAGCAATCATGTGCCTGGGAGAGCTCCATTTGCTCTGATGGGTAAACCCAGTTTGTCAGAGTAACCAGGTTGTTCATTTGCAGCTCAATTTGAATAAAAATAGGATCTGTGGAGTCCTTTAGAAGGATGTTCAGGTTGTGCTGAATTAGCTGATCCTCAGGCTTGTGTGCAGTTGTGCTAAAATTCACCTGAAACATCCCTGACTACAGTCATACAGCCTTAGAGATGTACAGCTTGGAAACAGACCCTTTAGTTCAGTCAATCCATGCCTACCAGATATCAAAATTTAACCTCATCCTATTTGCCAGTATTTGGCCCTTATCCCTCTAGACCTTTCCTATTCATTTACCCATCCAGATGCCTTTTAAATGTAATTGTACCAGCCTCCACCTCTTCCTCTGGCAGCTCATTTCCAGACCCGCACCAACCTCCGCATGAAAAAGTTGCCCCTAAGTCCTTTTTAGGCCTTTCCTCTCTCACCTTAAGCCTCTGCCCTCTAGTTTTGGACTCTGCTACCCCGGGGAAGCGACCTTGTCTATTCACCCTATCCCGTTTATGATTTTATAAACTTCAGTAAGGTCGCCTCTCAGCCTCTGGTGCTCTAGGGAAAATAGTCCCATCCTATTCACCCTCCTTCCCTATGGCTCAAAACCTCCAACCCTGGCAACATCCTCATAAATCTTTTCTGAACCCTGTTCAAGTTTTGCAACATTCTTCCTATTAGCAGGGAGACCAGAACAGAGGGCAGTATTCTAATAGTGGCCAAACCAATGTCCTGTACAGCTGCAACATGACCTCCAACTCCTATACTCAATGCACTGACTAATAAAGGTAAGCATACCAAGCACCACTTCACTAAAAGAATAAAAACACCTCCCAGCTCCTTGCTCCTGATTATTCTTCCCTGAGCCCTGCTGGAAAATATGTTTGTGTGTGCCTTAGTCGAGGGTAACTTTGAGCTTGGCTGTAAACTCCACTGTGGTCATGTGACCTGCTACTATTGGTTGGCTGTGAAGCATGGCTACTGGACTGAAACAGCAGAATGAGCCGATTCTGCCATACTCTCTTTGCCACAAAGTCAGTAACATCTCCCAACTCAACTGAGCACACAAGCCGTATGCTCAGCTCAATATTTGCTGATGTCAATACCACCCTCACCACATTCCAACCTGGAAATGACCTCCATTATCCTTTAGTTGGTATGTTCAATTAATTTCCTACTGCACATCCAGCATTGGGTGATGACTATGCTGACGGAAGCCACCAACATTCTCCTGTATAACTGAACCAAGGATGTGTTTCCCTTCCTTATCTTCCCCACATCATTTGGTACAGTCATTGTTGTGCCAATCCCCACTCTTTCTGCTATGTCCCTCCCATCACTGTTCTAGCTTGCTAAGACTCCTACCTCTTCCAAGAAATCCAGAGTATACCTTGTGTTAAAAGCACAAAGGTCACTTAAAGTAAGTTTGTTTGTCTCTTCACTGGTACCAGACCTCCTGAGTATTTCCAGCATTTTGTGTTTTTGTTTTGAATTTCTAGCACAATTTTGGTTTGCCATATTTTCTGGTTTGCCTGTCGCACTGTTTCCCCACCCTGTTACTCGATCCTCTGTGTCCAATGGCTCCATTGTTGGTCCTGTTCTCTCCTTGCTGAGCTTTGTGGCCTTTGTAAGGATATATTTGATATTTGTGTCCGTGATTATGATGTCCACAACTCCACTTGTTGATCAAAACTGACATATTTGGTTGCCTGATGAACATCAGGGTGAATAAGCGAGAATTGCTTTCAACTTAGTGCACTGAGACCTGAGCCGTTCAGTTTAAATTGTACTGATCCCTCTGCTTGCTGTCGTCAACAGACTTTAGGAGCTTGCCCATCTGGTAATTATAACCTGTTTAGTACAGAGCCCATCAATATCATGACCACTTAATTTTAGCTATCTCTTGCAGTATTAACCCCTTCCACCCCACTGCCGCTGCAGCTTGTCACACCATCGGTTATGGCTGATGACTGGTAATAGAATGAGGTTTTTTTAAGAAACTGAGGCCAGTACAAAATGTGACAGTAGGCTGAAGCTAGCAAGCCACAGTATGACTGTGGGATCTAGAGGAATGAGTTCACAGATATAGGCATGTACCTGGTGTTTCTGAATTTTGAAGTCTGTGAAATATAGTGTTAGGAATTTGATCAATATGAGCGAATGATGGAGGGGAGAAAGAAACTTGCTGGAATAATCAGAAGTAAAATGTGTTAGTCAAAGCCATTTAGTCCAGCTTCCATTGGGCATTCTCTGCTCTGCTGTCTACATTTACCTCTCTGCCTTGCCTTCACTTTTTTTTCCCCCCTATAAAAATGTCCTGAACACAACTCTTTTATCTGGGCTTCAATCACTAACACTTGCCCATTTTGTAGTAATGTTTAGTGTTGGGGTTATTTTTGCTCCCTCCCATTTTGGGTCTCTGTGGTGTTGTCCCCTGATACGAATGCTGTACAGAATCCAGTGAATGCTGCGTTTATTAGCAGTGAACTTTTGGGCCTTTTCTCTTTGTGTTGATCAGGTATAAGATTGTGCAGGATTAACCGGACAGTTCTAAGCAATTAAGCAACTCTTGGTGTCTATTAGTCCCTGAATGGAAGGCCCGTACTCGCTGGGTGGCATTTACTGCTCACTTTTTCTGTTTAACTGGGCACATTTGATTAAGTTGGTATTTTTTCCCCTAAGGGCACATCCCAGTCAGAACCTTTTATTAGGTCTTCCCCTGGTTTGTTTCTTCAAATGGATGCCTGAATGCAGTGGATCCCTCCTGTGAATCAAAGATCGCTCCCACCACTGGGATTAATTGGAACCGTCATTGCCTGTCAAACCTCTCTCAGCTTTATGAAGCCTGCATTTATGTGGAAAGTTGATTGTCGTCACGTTCCGGCTTTTTAAGTCATTGACGTCTGTGGCATCCATGGAAACAACCTGAATTTTCATTCCTATGAATATTAGCGAATGAGCTGTGCGCAACTGTAATCTGGGCATTAAAAGGTAAAGAAATAATAGAATTATACATCTATGGAGCTTTAATTCCAAAACTCATGAACTCCACTCCTGTTTGTGCTCGTATGTTTAGTCAGGAGCAGGTATATTTTGACAGATGTTGTAAAAGAAAACACTTGGTTGTTAGCTAATTGGCTCTCAACTTTGTTAAGTAAACAGTTGCCTTTGTCTTATCAGGGCATCTAAAATGCAGCAGCGGTTTAAATCCTCTAATACATGCCTCAACAGTGAATAAAGATAGCTGCGTCTAACTAAAGCTACGTGTTAAACACTCCCTAGCAAGTTGACACTAATTTGGCAGAATGTAGTCCAATTAAAGTCTGTCCATGATGGCTTGATCTTTTGCTTATAAATAGAATACTGAATAAAGTTGTAAGTTGTTCCTTCTGAAGGCAGCTGGTATTCTTCATCCCTGCCCGAGAAGGACCCTAGACATCCATTTTGCTCTCGAGACTCATTCATTCAGTTCTAAAAGAAGCTACAAAAAATATCTGCAATTTGTGCACTTCATGACACTTCAGGTCACCTCCAAAGGCACCTGCAAAATGTAGTCACTGTTATAATGTGAGAAATGCAGCAGTCAATTTATGCAGAGCAAGATTCGATAACTTCTCGATGACTAGATAATCTGCTGTGAATGGTGTTAGTTGAGGGAATCTTATATTGGCAAGAGTATCCCTTTTCAAATTAGTACTGTAGTATCTTTTCTGTCCATTTGAAAGGGACAGAGTGGACAGGCAGGGCATTAGTTTAACATCTTGGGCATCTTTGTGCAGCACAGTCCCAGTATCTCTCAGCCTTGCTGTTGTTCATCAGAATAGCTCAGCAGCTGGTTCTGAAACAGGACTGTTAAATTAAAAGATGCAGGGTAGTTGCCAAATCCTCTGTTCTCCATTTTGGCATGTTCATAGAATCATAGAATACAGCGTGGAAACAGGTTGTTCAGCCCATTGAGTCCACACAGACCCTCCAAAGAGCATCCCACTCAGACCCATCCCCTACCCTTTTTCTAATCCTGTATTTCCAATCTTGGCTGCACATCCCTGGATGCTATGGACAATTTAGCATGGCCAAACCGCCTAACCTGCATATCTTTGAACTGAGAGAGGAAACCAGACCACCCGGAAGAAACCCACGCAGACACTGGGACAATACGCAGTCACGGGGAGAATGTGCAAGCTGCACACACAGTCGCCCGAGGCTAGAAACGATCCCAGCTTTCCGGCTTTGTGAGGCAGTGCTGCTAACCACTGAGCCACTGCTACCCTTCTTTCAGTAATAAGGCAAAATCAGCAGGATCAATTTTAGACCCATCACATCCTGTAGTTAGTGAGTTTAAGATAATGCCACTGTGGCACCCATATCCATTTGCATCAAGCTGCTGGACAGGAGCAGCTTTGATTTGCCTAAGGATTAGACTCTTCACCAGACCCCACCCTAACACTCAATTCATAACCTCTGATTCATTTGACTTCCAACATCTTGTCCTTGAACAAGGTAAGATGAATGCTGCATCACCACAGGTTGTCCAGCCGCTAAAGAGTAAAAGTTGTCTATAATTACTAACGTAACCTCACTCCATTGTATCCCCTTCTGTCTGTTCTCTTTGCACCAATTTGTGAGACCTTAGGGATATTTAAAAGAGATTCATATGATTGGATGTTTTACTGGGACATGGAAATGATCCCTCATTATTCTGTCTTCATTATCTGGTCCTAGCTTTGATTTGTACAGCCTAAAAGTGATTGAAATTAGCATGAAACATTAATTAACCATAACGCTGTATGTTTCCAAATGGGGTGCACTGTTCAGGCAGTAGAAATGAAATACTTGCGAGTTATTTGTAACTTTGTGAATGAGAACTCCTGCTGGTGCCACATTCCTTTGCTTTTTTTTGGAATGGAAGTATCATTTTTATCTAACTGCATCAGTGCTTTATGTTAACCACACATTGCATTAATAACATACAGAGAAAATTAAATTTGCTAGAATTAGAATTTGGCAGGAAGAAGTCTGTCTTCCTGCCATCTAATGAGAAGAATGTGTGTGACTCTTTGACAAGGGTATGTGGTGCATGGGGGGTGGGGCGTCATTAGTTTCATATTAAAGTTGTTTAAGTTTTTCAAAGTGAGAACTCTCTCGAGGGTGAAGGTCACTGTGGAACTGAGCCATACAGAGCAGTGCTTAGCTGATGGATTTCAAATGGAGCTGTCGTGGTGTTTTCTATGATTGGTCTTTGTGCCAAAGGGTTAGGGCAGGGACAAGCTAGGGGTGTGTGCGTGTGCATATGTGTGTGCGCGCGTTGGATCCGGCTCAGATGAGTGGATGAAGTCTGCCTGAGCATTTGATGTGTAAGGAACTATGACTCCTTCAGGACTGAGAAAGGAGCAGAGAATTGCCTCAGAAGAAAATATGAGACAGAGGCTGGTGTAATTCCAAGAATCTCTCCAGACTGCCCCTCCGTTAGGTTGGTCCTGTGAATGAGCACACATTAGAAATTTGAAATTGAATTAACTTCATTGTCACATGTACTCATGGGTACAGCAAAAGGTTTACAGTTGCCACTTATGGCACCATCTTGGGTATGAAGGTATCTAGATACAGAATTTTAGTTACAAAGCAGAAAACTCGAAAGCAAGATTAAAAACTTAAATATTACAATCCTTCTTTCTAAAAAGTAGAAGAGCAAAGAAACACAGTTAACAACTCAACACCACAGCCCATAAATGCATAGCCACGCTGGGCTCTTCAC
Organism: Stegostoma tigrinum; assembly: GCF_030684315.1. NCBI lineage: Eukaryota > Metazoa > Chordata > Chondrichthyes > Orectolobiformes > Stegostomatidae > Stegostoma > Stegostoma tigrinum. Next base: position 6,278,627 of record NC_081369.1, on the reverse strand, counting down.
AAGGGCTTGATCTCCTCCATTTCAAGCTCAACCTCACCCCAGGCTCCCTGCTCCCACTTTCGCCACCAGTTGCCCTGGGCCACCTGATCCCACCAATGTCACCTTTTTTGCCGTTACTGTCTAGAAGAAGAAAAAGATGAGAGAGAGAAGGGGAAAGAAGGATGCTATCAGCCTGGTGCTGGAGAGCAGGGAGACTCAGGAGCCATAACACCGCCCACCCTGTTGCTTTTAAAAACAAAAAGACTTCAACCAAGTTAATTATTAAATGCCATAAATATAGTGAAGCTGGAGGTAGGGCAGCTGGGTGATGTGGCTGGAGAGCTGGTGAATACGCAGGTGACACTGGCAAACCTCAAGCCAAACTTGAACAAGGAGAACAAAAACAGAAATTGCCGGAGAAACTAGGCAGGTCTGGCTGCATCTGTGGTGTGAAAAACAGACTTAATGTTTCAAGTCCAGTGACCCTTCACCAGACTCTGGCCTTAAAGAACGTTGTCAAGGAGGAAGCACACAGATTGCCACTGTGGGGTTAATACAGTTTTCTTCTCTCTGAGATGGGTCTTAGAATTTCAAGACTTGAAATTCTAACTTGACTCCCAGAAAGCTCTGAGTACTGCCAACTGTTCGTCAGTCGCCCGACTTTGTTGTGTAATATTATTGCTGGAATGATGGCAAACATTTGTCATTCAGATGCAGTACGGATTGATTTGTATAGATATACATTGGAGTGCGTGCAGGAGGTCAAATCCCACAGAAAGATCTTGGATTCCCCACCTAAGGCTTTTGATACTTAGTCCTCACCCACTTTTCACTTTTCACAAGATGTTTAAATATGCAGTTCTGACATTGCTGTTCTCTTGAATGCCCCTCTTTCTGTGAAACTTGGCGCTGTGTGATGCAGAAACAGGATTTGAGGCATGGCCTTGTCAGAGTTGAGAAATTGAGGCTTGTAACCATCCATTTTGGGCGAAGGGTTCTGATATTGACGGCAGAGATTTGTAAAGCAGTTGTAATCAAGGTTAATCTCAAACTTCAAGACTGAGAACCAGTAAAAATAAAGAGTAGAAGACTGACGATAAAGAATTTCCATACCTTTGTTTCTATTACAGAATATCCTCATTTACCTCCTCCTTTGTGTACTGCCTCAGTGAGTAAATGAGGTTTCACAATAATTTGATGAGGTGCTTTGATGCACATGCATTAGTCCCCAAGACGCCCTTACCGTCGATGTGAGCACACTGCCCTAGCTACAGCAACAGGAAACGGCTTAGAAAAATATAAACCTGTGGTGGGTCATTTTCGCCCTTTCGGGTTTACCTTGTGTAAAAGCTAGTGCCAGCCCTGGAAACCTGTTTTTCATCAGTAGAATTGCTGAGGCTGTGCCACTGATGGAGAGTTAATGAACCAAAAAGTGTATCCAACAAAAAAATGCTTTGTAGCACTCAGTCCCAGCTCAGTCTTTAATGTTAGATAAATACACTTCTTTGTTTGAATTGAATATTTAATGTATTTTTCTTAATCTGATGAGTGGGTGTTTATGGAACAAACTGCTTCTTATGAGGGGGGGGGAAGCAATTGGACTTTATAACCAACCCAACTGGCTGCTGTGCAGTTTCACGATAATGCACTGGAGGCAGGGAACTTCACACTCATGCACACAGGTGCGCGCGCACACGCACGCACCTACACACACAGGCAGACATGTACACATATGCACGCAATGTTAATCACACTTGTGCATTGTTGTACATTCCCAATAGCACCCATTTCCATTTTGAATGTGACAAAATTTCTGATATTGCCATTTTGATGAGGTGCTCAGCAAAATGAATCATCTTGTATCAAAGTCAACTCCCTCATACTACTAAGGCTTGGGAGAGAATGTGTTATGGGCAGCACATGATATTTCTCAATCAACCCTAGCTGGTGCCGTGTGTTTCAGAAGTATTGGTAAAGAATGGGAGCCACCATTTTACGTGAAACCTGAGAGAACAAACTCAAATTTCAAATTTCTCCTATAAAAGTTGCTTTGAAGTGTACTCCGTTATATTACAGAAAAAATAGCAGGCAACTAGCACGAAGCCAACAACAGTGAAATAAATTTTAGTGATGGCAGGCTCAGATTAACCAAGATTCTGGAGACGATTCCCCCTCCACTGGGGCGGCACGGTGGCTCAGTGGTTAGCACTGCAGCCTCTCGGCACCAGAGACCTGGGTTCGATTCCAGCCTTGGGCGACTGTCTGTGTGGAGTTTGCACATTCTCCCTGTGTCTGCGTGGGTTTCCTCCGGGTGCTCCGGTTTCCTCCCACCGTCCAAAGATGCGCAGACTTGGTGGATCGGCCAAGCTAAATTGCCCATAATGTTCAGGGATGTGTGGGTTATAGAGGAATGTGTCTGGGTGGGATGCTTCAAGGGGCTGTGTGGACTTGTTGGGCCGAAGGGCCTGTCCCCACACTGTAGGGAATCTAATCTAATCTAATCCTCTCAATTACCATCTTGGAACCTCGTACATCGACCTGAGATAGCAGCCAGAGCTTTTGTTTAATAACTCATCTGAAAGATGTCACCTCTTGACCATGCTGCACTCCCTCGGTACTACAGTAAAGCCACATTGAAAGGATTCCTTATACAGGAATGCCCATTTGTGATGATACAGGGGTGAAACATTCTCATGTATTGTACAACAGTGGGACACATCTGCTTTCAGACTGCCCCTTGTCACATTAACTGAGAGTTACAGGAATACTACTGTGAGCACAGATCTTTCCCTTTTAAGAAGGGAAGGTTTGACATGCTGTAGTTTCCCTTGGGGTAACTTTTTTTCTCAGGAGCCAGTCTTTGTATTTCAAATAGTTTGAAATATGTATTAATGATGTAATTATTTCTGTGTTCCTGCTACAGATTTATATTATACCAGGTTTTTTTTCATTTCCCAGGTATCAACCTTTCGCAGAGTGGCCTGCCTCTTGGGTAGCTCATCTGTACTCCTCTTCTTTTAAAAAAAACTTCAACAAATGGACTTATTTAATCTTTCCTGAATCACAGTTGTTGCTGAATGGGGAATGAGGGTAGTTCAGTCAGCGTACAGGGCAGATGTGGATGAACAAAACATTGAGAGAGTTCGGATGTAGACCGCAGGTGGTTGGATGAGCTCGAGTTTGGGGAGAGTTGAAGGTGGGTGAGTGGGGAGAGAGATTGCTGGAATGGTCAGATCTGAAGGTAATTTAAGTTTGTTTGAGGGTTCCATTCAAATAACAAATAACTGGAATGGAGTCCAGTAGATATTAGTGCATGGGTCTGCATTTATTGAGGCAGCTGCTTATGAAGTCACTACCATAGTAAAGACTGTAACTGTCTATCCCATTCCTCTGGTTTCCTCAGGAACTGAAGGTGGTGGGAAGCGATCTGACTCCTGTTTACCTTCTCTATCTACACAATGCTGACAGAGCTGAACAATGTATGTGTGAACCTCCAACTGTATTCAACAATCCCTATCTGCCGCCATTCATTGATTTATTAGCACAGGAATTCAACTTCATCAGCAGAGCAACATTTTCCTAGCCCTGCTCTGACATGGGCACTGGGTGGGTACAGTTAAACCAATACACTGTGCCTTTTGTCACATCTGTCTAGTATTTCTTCATCAGGTGAGAACTTGGACAGTGAAAGTGGGCAGGCTGGATGAGAATGTCACAACCTGGCCCAGCTGAGTCCAAACTTTGATCAGCCCGTGGACTTTTGCTGTAGTCACAGGATAGTGATTTAGGAGAGTTCCTTGATAGAAATCACAAGTTACCCGCTGCCAAGCCCATCAGTGATGAGGTCATTGTACTGATCCCACTGCTCCAAATTGTTCTTTCCTTTTAATAAGAACTTCATGTTGATAACAGCAACTGTATTAAAAATATAGCGTATGTACGTGGCAACCGATCTCCACATTGTAAGATCCTAGATATGAGAGTGTTTTATTAATCTGTGATGGTGGTGTTACCCACTGACTTCACTTAAACATGTCACGACTTCTTGGCAAGGCCTCCTCTCAACATTAGGCAGTATTTACTGATACCAGCAGCTGCGGGCAACTACTTTTACACGATCCCTGGGGAGCACATGGTTCCAAGGCCTTGAAGTCCACATGTAGACTTTACATGTGACATCACACACAAATGCATAACTGTGCACGCACAGGGAAGCGTGCACAGTTTAAACTGGGCTTCAGGAGTCGGTGAATGATCCTTCCAAGTTACTGTTTGACCAGCACTGGTTTCTGTGATTTAGCTGGACTGAGAAGAGCCTCCTGTATTGTCATTGTTATTGGTCACTGTTGCTGTGTCTTTCTGTTATGTTGCTCAAAGCAAGCTCCTGAAATATAGTTTGTTTGTACATTCCAAGTCTAGTTACATTGCCTGCAGAGTGGTCAGTTTGAAAAAAACAATGTTTGTCTCCAGCTTGTCGGGTGACCATAGCCATTTTAGATCACTAGTGTCCCAAAACAATTTTTAGTTCATGGAAGTCTCGCTATTAAAATTGTGGAAGTTAAATGTTAGTGCATTTTTCAATGCATTCATAACAATTAAAGGTAGGTGTTAGTTCAGGGCCTTATAACAAGTGGAATCCTCGCTTCTATAAATTTGGCAGTTCACATTTGATGTCAACTGAGGTATGTATAATCAAGTGCTTGTAGGTGAACTGGTATAGTTATGGTAACTTGAAACCTTGCCTGTGTATCTACTGTCTGGCTGTCGACCCAATTATCATGGAAGCAGAAGCAAATTGCAACACTCGTTGCCCTGTTCTGGAGGCTGTCATGATGCAATCTTTCTGATTTGACTATATGCTTGCATTTTAATTTACAAACCACTGTCACGGTCAACTGTTATATCATATGAACCCTACCCCCACACTTGGAGCAAAGTACCTGAGTAAAATGTGGCATTTGTTGCGTGCCATAGGCAAAATTTGACTCTGGGAGCCCACGTCTGACCAAACTTCCTAACCAAGGAAGGGAATAAATGGAACACAAAGAAATGCTACCGAATATTGTGCTCCACGTCTTTCACTGACATTTTAACCACGATCATTTGAAAGACCATTGTCTAAAAATTCTTCCTGCTGGTAGACAGTAAGTTGAGTCCTGATGACGGAAAAGAGGGAAGCGAGACAGAAGGCGGTGCCGAGGCTGGAGATTATGCCTATAGCTCCTAGAGAATAGTACAAAGGACAGTGGTTTGGAAAAATATGTCGATCACAATGAAGTCTGATATTTTAACTGAAGTGGGAAGGAAGCAGAATTTACACAGTACTAATGTGAGTGTTCAAATAGACAATGTGGAAGTAATTCCATTTGTAACATGTCTAAGATGGGGTGAGATGTCCTCTGGTAACTACTAGATAATACTTTCATTAACATGTCCTGTTTATTATTTATATTACAGCGTTTCTTAATTCAGTAGCCCTTAGCCAGCACTAGGAATCTTTCCTAAATATACTGCAATGTTGTTAAATTCAGTGTTTAGAGAGATTCGTGCCCCCAGATAGGTGTTCATGCTTCCACCCCTAAGTTCTTCCTAGAATGCGAACAAATCTTTTCCTCTCATTATGTTGTCTCTTTTCTTTGCCTGGGTTCCTGTCATTTTGTCACCAATCATCTCCTGCTCTCCACCTCATCACTTTACAGACCTTTCCTCTTGAATGTGCAGACACTCAGTCTATCACATTTCTGTCTCACTCCCTTTCCTTTATAAAATGCTAATCTGTACCACCTTCCAGCTCTGACACAGAGTGCACAACACGATACATTCCATTAATCTAACCGTATCTTCCTCTCTCTGAAAAGGTTGACTGGGCTGCTGAGCGTTTGCTGTTTTACTTTCAGATGCTCACCATCTGCACTATTCTTCCTTTCCACTTCACTTAGATTCCTATATAAAATGGATGCAGATTTGCCTGGAATTTAATACTCTTTGTCAGCTTGCAAATAGAAGTTTAGCCAAGATCAATGATGGGTGTATGAAATTCTGTTCAGTGACCAATTAGGTTGCAAGTTGCACAAGGCATTGCAATTAAATTGCAAATTTTGTTTTCAACCTCGGGTCGTACCAATAGCTGTTTAACCCCAGGATGAAGTCCAGTGTTGGGTGCGTCTGTTGCTAATGGCAGGAGAAATTTAAGTTGACGAATTAAATTTTGGTTTTGCTTTAATGAGGAAAAGTCAAATTTTGTTGAGCAGTAGTGCTGTTTCAGAATGACCACACCAAAGCCTGGCTCCTTGACCTAGGTTTTTAAATCGTTAGAGAAGGGGAAATAAAAAGCTTTTGATGGGATGGGTGTGTTTGCTTGCCAAAAGCAGAGGCCCTTTCAAGTGCTTACTCCACTCTTAATTTAGTTTGTGAACTCCTGGTTTGAACCACCCTGCACCCACATACCACCTTTTGATCATCTGCAAGGTTCTTCACTGCCAGTCAACCTGATTCCAGTATGTTAATTATTGATTGATTTTATTTATTGTCACGTTTACCGAAATATAGTGAAAAGCTTGGTTTACGAGCGGAACAGGCAGATCCAGAAAATTACAATGTCGGTGCCCAAATAAAGTGGGAGAGGCCAACAGTTTTGAAATTTCATTGTGACTTTTCTCCTATATTACTGTCAGCCTGAAATCCTGGAGGCTCTATGACAACCCTACTCATGCCACACTCCAGCATAATGCCTTTGTTATATCAGTGTTGTCCTTGTTTAAAAGGAGGGACCCCTGGTGTGTCAGAACTTAGCACACAAAATAATGCTGACATATTTTACCATGGCTGCCAATTCGGGGGCGGGGGACATGTTCTCCCTGGAGACCTCCCCTCTTATCCCTGCCAATTCAAAACATCCCATTCAAAACATTGAAAGAACTGCTGTCGCTGAAAGTCTGAAACAGAAGCAGAACATACTGGAAAAGCTCAGCAGGTCGGGGCAGCATCTGTAGAGAGAAATTAGACTTAATGCCTCAGGTCCAGTGACCCTTCTTCAGACCTGACCCTTCTGATTTAACGTTAACTCAGGTGTTGCCAGATCTGCTGAGCTTTTCCAACAATGTGTTTTATTTCAAAACTTCTCTTTCCCTGCTGCTGCCAGTTGCCTTCCCCACAACCCAATCCCAACTCAAAAATGATACTTTTCAAACTGGTAAATAAATGTTAGAGGAAATGGGGGAACTTCTTTTTAAATTACTCTCCATTTGTTTTCTCTGGCTTGAACATGCGAGCAGCACTGTCTGGGCATTAATTCCTCCTTCCCAGAGATTGCAGGACAGTCTTCCAGGCCTGGCAACACTGTCATGCTGGTTTAAGTTGACGTTTTGAGCAGCTGTCGTGAGCTCAGTTATTTGCCGTGGCTTTAAAACACCCACAGGGAAGGAAAGCAAGAAAGAAAGAAGCCATGTGTTTCACAAATGAAGTATTGTCACTTAATTCATGATGCAGTAAACCTGCATCAACCTCCGAGGTTTGTGTTCCCAAGTATTTGTGTGATTCATGCCTGCTCTGTTCTGGTCTGTGATCAGCGGTATAACCAACTAGCTTTGCCCGTTCCCATAGATGTTTGTCACTCCCAGCAGATTGAACCTACTTTGAATTGTTGGCGTGCAGTTTGTTTTCTTCCTGAAGTGGTTTGGCGTTTCCCAAAGTTCCCGTCTGAGAGAATGGTGGAATTGGTGATTCTTATCCAAATTCTGACATCTGCTGTGAATCCGTAAAGACCATTGTTATGTGTACCAACCTTCTGTTTTTTTACTCTCCATTCTTCCCACCTCAAACAACAATACAGCATGCAGGGTAGATAACAGTGAAGAAGCTACCGTATCTCTGCTTTCTTTCCTGATACTTGTCTGATTGAACATTGAACATTGGATCAAACTGGTTCATGGAATTCCATGAAACCCACTAAATCAGAGAGCCAAGATAACGCATATTTCATTTTTTTTAAAAGCTGGAAACACATGTAAAAATGGGAAAGGCAGATGACAACAAGGATTCCAGTTTTCTGAAATGAGTCCTGGTTCTGCAGCGTTGTTTTTAAATAGGAGCCTTTTGCAGGTTATGAACAGAATATTTTGATAACATAGGAGCTGAAGTTGGCCATTCTGCTCCTCAAGCGTGTTCCAATGTAGAATTGCAGAATCCTAGAATTTTACAGTACAAGAGGAGGCCATTCAACACATAATCTGTGTACATGCTCTAGATAGAGCTACCCAGCTAGTCCCCTTCATAAGAACACAAGAATTAGGAGCAGGAGTAGGCCATCCGGCCCCTCGAGCCTGCACCACCATTTAATAAGATCATGGCTGATCTTTTTGAGACTCTGCTCCATCTGCTTACCCACCCGCTCGCCATATCCCTTAATTCCTTTACTGTTCAAAAATTTATCTAGCCTTGCCTTAAACACATTCAACAAGGTAGCTTCAACCGCTTCACTGGGCAGGGATTTCCACAGATTCACAACCCTTTGGGTGAAGAAGTTCCTCCTGACCTCAGTCCTACACCTGCTTCCCTTTATTTTGAGGCTATGCCCCTAGTCCTGGTTTCATCTGCTAGCAGAAACAACCTCCCTGCCTCCACTTTATCTATTCCCTTCATAATTTCATATGTTTCTATAAGATCTCCCCTCATTCTTCTGAATTCCAATAAGTATAATCCCAGCCTACTCGGTCTCTCCTCATAATCCAACCCACTCAACTCTGGAAGCAATGATGTTCTCCAGCCCTATCTCTTTAGTTCTCCTTTGAAACCTCCTATCGAAACCACCTCCACCATCCTCCTAGGCAGCGCACCCAATCCTATCAACTCTGAGTGAAGAAGTTTCTCCTCCTCTCACTCCTAGCTCTCTCACTGGCAATCTTGCAATTGTGACCTCTAGTTACTGATATGTCCACAACTGGATTGACCATGCTAAATTGCCCATAGTGTTCAGGGGTGTGTGGGTTATAGGGGAATGGGTCTGGGGGGGGGATGCTTCAAGGAGCAGTGCGGACTTGTTGGGCCAAAGGGCCTGTTTCCACACTGTAGGGAATCTAATCTAATCTAATTCAGGAATTGCAGCTCGCTCAAGAGCAGTGATACTATCTTTGACCAATCCTGTTTTATTCACCATAGTCAATGAATTTATGTATATGCAATTTAACCCTGCCCTTGTCTCTTCCATGCCATTTGGAAGCTAGCCATTTCTTGGTTCACAGTCAATACTCAAGCCTTCCCATCTTCTCCCATCTGGCACTTCCAAAACTAGACCCATGAGATGACCCTCACCCTTTACATTGTTTACTGTCTCTATTTCTGCTCAGATGAAGTCTGTTTCTTCTGGAAAGTTTTATCCTTTCCCAAAAGTGACCCCAATGTCTAAAAAAATCTAAATCTCCTCTCTTCTCCCCCCCCCCCCACCCAAATTTCTATATAATCCCTCAAGCTATGCATTTACCTCCCTGATTTGTCTTCACAAAAATGGCGCAGTAGTGTTTCAGAGATTACTGCCCTGAAGGTCTTGCATTTCAATCTGTACTCTAACTCCTCAAACTGATCCTGCATATCCTCTAAGCTATCCTTCCTAATTTGTTGCTTCCCACATGAACCACAGCCTCTGTTTGTTCATGCTCCCTTTTTGGAAGTCTACCCAGCCACTTCATTATGTACTGAACCCTTGCATGTGGAAGGCAGCAGACCATACAAGACTCTCAATCTTGGTTGCAAACTAGATTATCCTTTGAATTATTGAGTCAGCTGCCACTACTACCTTACTAATCTGCCACGAGCCTCTGATTTGTATTTTGACTTTATCGAGCAGTCTTATTTCCTTATATATTTTTGGATCTTTATTATTGACCTAGACTTGGGTCTTTCAAAACCTGCAGATGACAGAAAACTTGGGAGTGCTGTGAATGGTGGGCAGGACAGTGATAGACTTGAAGAGAATATAGACCACCTGATGGAATGGATAGAAATGTGGAAGATGAAACTGAAGGCAGACAAGTGTGAAACGATGCATTTTGGGTGGCAAGCAGCAATATAAAATCAAGGGCACCGTTTGAAAGACGGTGCAGCACTAGAAAAACCCGAGAGCTATATGTGTACAAATTGTTGAATCTGGGCAAGGTCAGGTTGAGATAGTGGTTAAAAAGGCATACTGATTTGGCCTTAGCAGAAGTAACGTATCCAGTTCTGGGCGCTAGTCTTAAGCAAGAATGTGAGGTATTAGGGTGTAGAAGAGGCCATAAGAAGCTTGGAGGAAAGTAAGGTGAGAGGTGAGTTGAAAGAGGTGCTCAAACCATGAGGGATCTAGAAGGACACAGAAGACAGAGAAAACTGTTCATATTGGCAGAGGAGTAAAGAACTACAGGACACCAGGTCAAGATGATTTGCAAAATAGCTAGTATAGACAAAAGGAAAAATCATTTTACATGGCAAAGAGTTAGCATCTAGAATGGATGCCCAGAGCATGTGGTAAGTGTTTACAATTGGTGCTCGATAAGGGAACCAGATAATTATCCGGCAGGGCTACAGTGGGAGAATATTGTCACTGTTGTTGAGAGATGATGTCAGCATGACAGGCCAAAAACAGTCTCCTAAACTAAAATGAATGATTCTGTACCTATTGATACCTTTTACCCTTTTAAAGTTGATCAATCTCAATTCTGAAAATTCCAATTGATAGAATGCTGAGAGAGCAGTAGATGTTCAGTCATTGAAAATATTGATGCTTTGTGACTGAAACCCAGCTTAAAATAAGAGGTGAAATTGTATTTGACATTTCCCCTTTGGCACTTGTTTAGTCCCCATGGATTTGGAATTAAAATGCTTTTAATGAGGCCTGTTAGATGAAATATTGGAGCATTAGAATCTTGACAGTCAATGCACCTTGCACCTCTTAATTATATTACAGCACCCACATGCAGACACATTTTGCCACACTCTTGTTACCCCCTTGTTCCCTTGCACTCATCCTTGCCCCCCCTCGCTGCACTTGACCCCTTTCTTTTCACTTCCCTTTTTCATCTTGTGCACTCTAATTAAAAATACTTCTTCCAGTTGCCCAGCTGATGAATTAAACACCTTAGCTATGCCATATTTTAAACTATCACCCAGGTTTTAATTTGATTTGATTTATTGATATCACGTAACTAAGAGTGAAAAATTTTGTTTTGTGCGCAGTACAGGCAGATCATAACATACAAGGACATTTCGATCACAGGGTGATTGAGCAGAATGAGGCATACAAGGTTACAGCTGCACAGGTGTACAAAAGCATGATCAAGTTAAATCTGAAATTAGAGAGGTGCATTCAGGAGTCAAATATCACTAGGGAAGAGCCTGTTGAGCCTGTTGGTATGTATGTTTAATCTTCTGTATCCTCTGCCTGGCAAAAGAGGTTGGAAGAGAGTGTTACCATGCTGCCTTTCTACTCCAACAAGTGTGGATGGAGTCCACGGAAGGGAGTTCAGCTAGCATGATGGTATAGGCTGTGTTCTCAACTTTCTGTAGTTTCTTGTAGGCAAAAGAGTTGCCATACAAAGCTGTTATGTGACCAAATAGAATGCTTTGTATGATGGATCTATAAAAGTTGGTGAGGGTCCTTATGGACATACCAAATTTCCGAAGCCACCTGAGGAGGAACAAGAGACGTTATGCCTCCTTGACCGTTGCATCTCCGTGGGAGGACTAGGGCTAATTGTCGGTTATCATCGCTCCTAGGAACTTGAAGCTCCCAACCTTTTCCACTTCAGCTCCATTGATGTAGTTGGGGGCGTGTCCTCCTTCTTTCTTCCTGAAGTCCATGATCAGTTTGTTAGTTTTGCCGAAATTGAGGGAGAGATTGTCATGGTGCAACAATAACACCAAGCACTCCACCTTCCTGTAGTGTCGTTGTTTGATTTCTGGCCCACAGGGGTGGTGTCATCAGCCAAATTGTAAATGGAGTTTGGTTGAAATTTGGCCACAGTCATGAGTGCACAGGGAGTACAGTAGGGGTCTGAGAACACATCCTTGTGGGGCACCAGTGTTGAGGGCTATCATGGAGGAAGTGCTGTTGTCTATCTTCATTGATTGTGGTCAATGGGTTAGAAAGCTGAGGATCTAGTTGCAAGGGGCGGAGCAGAGACCTTGGTCTCAGTTTTGAGATTGCAGTCGGTTTTGCTATAACGCATGTTCTGTCAACGCAAATTGGCTATGTTGCGACTGATGAGTAGGGACATGCTGTTTCTAAAATGCAAACTTGTGTAGGCTGTAACGTGATTCTGTCGGTTTGTGGAAGAGAATGCATCAACATCACATGATTATTTCATGGGCTTTGTCATGAACACGTGCAATACTAGTGCCGAAAGAGTCTGAACGCCGGCATCTCGTGATCATTATTTGGGCTTTGTCATGTAGTGCTTTCTGTGGGAGGAGGCAGTATGACTTTTTTTTTCCCCCAAGATAAAATGTCAAATTTATTTTTATTTCATTATTAGATATGAATTGAGTATTTATTCAGACTGTGCTGACCTTTGTGTTCGGCTTTTGTGTTTTTTAAAGCTATTTTGAGTGACTTTTTTTGGTGGAATGCCCCCCACCTTGCTTTTCCCATAGACCCTGTCATTTCTATAGCATGATTTTTATAATACGATGTTGTGCAGGAATGCAAGTGTAGCATTACAGCAGAATCGACTGTAGTTTGGTTGGGATTATAACGTTGAAAGTGGAGCTGTGGTCAATGAGCAGAAGCCTGACATAGGTATTCTTATCGAGATGCTCCGAGGGTGAGTGTAGGGCTAGAGAAATAGCATCCGCTGTGGACTGTTACACCAGTAAACAAATTGCAAGGAGTAGTGGCAGACTGGGACGCTAGAGTTGATGTGAGCCATTACTAACTTCTAGAATTATTATGGAGGTAGGCCCACTGGGTAGTAGTCATCGAGGCACAATTTCAGATTGTAGCAAAGAGAGGTTAAAGGGGTCAGTGAATACTCCCATGAGCTGGAGTATTCACTCCATACACAGGATCTGAGTGCAGGGCCGGTAACTCCACCTGGGCCAGTTGCTTTCCTCTGGTTTGTTCTCAAGAAGGCCAATGTGATGTCTTCGAGAACAGGAGTACCCGGGGCTGTTGGGGCAGGTGACACTGCACCACTGGCATTCTGCTCAAACCGAGGGTAAAATGCATTGAGCACGTCAGGACGGGATGTATTTTTGGCCGCTATTTTGTTCTGCCTCATTTTGTTTCCCGTTATGTCATCTAGGCCTTGTGGCTGGCAGTGGGTTTCGTTATAGTTAGTTTGGGCCTCTAACTTTGTGTGGTACTATTGCCTCTTGGCGTCTCTAATGGCTTTGCAGAAGTTGTATCTGGATTTCCTGTAAAGATCTTGACCATCAAACCTGAATACCACCTGCCTGGTCTTTGGTAGGCAGTGGATTTCCTGTTCATCTAAGGTTTGCAGTTGGGCAACAAAAGGGTTGACTTCTTTGGCACGCAGTCCGCTACGCATTTACTAACAAAGCCTTTGATGATGATGGTATACTTGACTAGGTTGTCAACTGTTTCTTAAACACATTCTTCAGGCACCTGACTTAAAAAGCGGTCCTGCAAGGATGCAACAATTGGTTAATGCACAATCTATAGTATAGAAATATACATTATTATCCCTCTAAATATTCCCTACACGGGCGCACACTATTTTATCCTGTCAGGAAAAGAGAAAAAATGGACTGTTCTGTGAAAACTGGCTTTCTGAACGAAAAACACTTTTTTTTTGGGTAAATTGGTTATTTCTAATGACAAAATGGTATCATAGAATCCCTACAGTGTGGAAGCAGGCCATTGAGTCCATACAGACCCTCCAAATAGCATCTTGCCCAGGCCCACATCCATACCCTAACCCAATGGGAGATTGAACATTGCTAATCCACTTCACCCGCACGTCTTTAGTCTGTATGAGGAAGCGGAGCACCCAGAGGAAACCCATGCAGACACAGTGAGTAAAGCAGAGACAGAAGTAAAATATTGCAGGCGAAATCTGAAATAAAAACAAAGTGCTAGAAAATCTTAGGTCTGGTGGCATTTGTGGAGAAAGAAATAGCTAATGTTTTGAGGCCCGTGACTCTTTCTGAAGAACTGTAGTTAGCTCAGTTTTCAGATGGCTGGTTTGCATTGCAGTGACACCAATAGCAGTTGGTTGCCGCAACATGAAGCATCTTCCTTAACCTCTCCCCTTGCCTAAGGCATGGTGACCCTCAGGTTAAACCCCTACCAGTCGTATCTCTCTGAGAGAGCAGCCCTGTGGTCTGGCAGGGCTATGGTGACTTTACCTCATGCTAACTTTCTGTAGAGCAATCCAGGAAGTCCTAATCCCTAAATTTATTTCACTCAAGTATTCATCTAATATCCTTTTGAAACCATTCATTGCCTACAAGGATGCTGGATGCAAAGACAATCTGTGCTTGTGTTGCAGACTGAATGGGGATATGCATATGCTCCAGATTGGATTAGAGCAGTTGATGATAATTAGGAACAAATGTTTGAACAATTGAGAGTATCAACACTAAGAATATTCTCAGTTGGGCAAGGGCTCAGAGCTGTTTAAGGGAATAAAGGTTTGCATTTATCATGAACTTGGGAGAGTGATCAAACTTATAAGAAAGGTCACCGCTCCTGCATTCTGAGGAAGTTTCATCAGACCCAAAACGTTAACTGTTTTTTCCCTTAACAGATGCTGCCAGACCTGCTGAGGTTTTCCAGCAACTTTGTTTGTCTCCCACTTTCTCCTTTACCAAATGAATATTTAACAAATTAGCAGAGAGTTCTAGGTCATTACCAGTTGCAGAACAAAAAAACCTTTTCCTTGTATGAGATAGTGAGAACTTCTGATGCTGGAGTCTGAGATAACAGTGTGGAGCTGGACGAACACAGCAGGCCAGGCAGCATCAGAAGAACAAGAAAGTTGATAGTTCAGGTCAGGGCCCATCTTCAGAAATGTAATGTTCTCTTCACATCTCCCACCCTCTCTTGCCCAAAATCATAAAGGTTTTTCTTTTTCCCTAGTCGTTGATTTTAACGCTTTCACAGCACATGTATGTCACAGGCTAGGCCAGCATACTTTGCCATTCATAATTCTCTTGCAGTACCGCAGATTCAACCTTTCTGTCATAATGTGATGCATCAGAGGCTGGCTGAGAGTGCCGTGGGTCTAGAGTGACTTGTACACCAGCTCAGGTAAGGGCAGAAATTTCCTTTAAAGGGCATCACTGAGCCAAATAGATCTTTACAACAATCAGTGTTACTTTCATGGACACAGTGAGTCGAGTTTTTCAATTTTATATTTGTTAGTCAACCAAATTTATTAGTTAGTTGAATTTGTATAGTGAGTATATATTTAAATAGTCAACATAGTTATCCCTGATCCCAAGGAGTTGACTTTCCTCCATGCTAGTGTTGTGGGCCCTGAGGTGATTAACCAGTCTAATGTTAGACCTGCAGACTCAACCCTTTGAGAGGCACTTGGTGTATGATCAGGAGGCTGGGTGTGACGCTTGAGCTTCAGCCCCCTCCACCCAGGCCTGTCACAAATGCTCAACATGCTTTGTTCCTTTGCAGATACTTCTCCTTGGGCTAAGCATTTCCATGAGTCCTGTAGGGTTCTTCCATACTTTTTCAGAGACTTTGTGCAGGTCCTTGAACTGTTTCCTTGCCCCCTTGATAACTACCAAGTTTAACAGCCTGTTTTAGGTGTCTTGCGTCAGTGCTATGGCTCATGTATAGCAGCTGATCGACTATCATCAGTGCCATGATGTGAGGCACGGTAGTCAGAGACAAGAACCTGATATCGGGGTGCCAGAGGTGTTGGTGCTGATATTACCCAAGAGCTTTTTTGTCTGCTCCATATTGTTCATACTAATGATGCTTGCAGGTTAGCTGATATTACTGCTGCTCTTTAAACTCTGCGCTTCGAGTACATTTGTCATCAAATTGCAGGAATTTCATCAGGCAGCGCCACGGGTCACAACCAGGGGCTCAGGGATCATTTCCAGGCAGCAGCTGGGAGGGGTCAAAGGTCAGTGTCAGTTTGCCAATGCACGCACATTTATTTATGTCCCCTCCATGGCTGCATGCACCCAAAAGATGAACCTGTCTTTACTCGCAAGTCAGGCATCAGGTTGGTTTTTACATGGACGCTGTCTTCATTCCTCACCAACCTAAAGCCAAAATAAATGGTTGAGTCACTTAACTCAACATGACTCTCTTTCCCTTTGATTCCCCCTCGCATCTGATTCAGAATGATTCAGGTTCAAATCCCACACCAGGGATGGCCGCATGGGACATTGGTGAGGCCACTCTTGGAATACTGCATGCAGTTCCGGTCTCCCGCTGTGGCAGAGATGAAACTTGAAAGGGTTCATAAAAGATTTACAAGGATGTTGCCAGGGTTGGAGGGTTTGAGCTGTAGGGAGAGTCTCAGTAGGCTGAGGCTATTTTCCCTGCGTCAGATGCTGAAGGGTGACCTCTCAGGTTTATAAAACTGTGAGGGGCATGGATAAGGCCAAAAGCCAGGGTATTTTCCCCAGGGTGGTTCATTCCAAAACTAGAGGGTATAGTTTTAAGTTGGTAAGGTTTAAAAGGGGCCTAAGAGAGGCAACTTTTTCATGCAGAGGGTGATGCGTGTACGGAATGAGCTGCCAGAGGAAGTGGTGGAGGCCGGTACAATTGCAGCATTTAAAAGGCATGTGGATGAGTTTGTGAATAGGGAGGGTTTAGAGGTATATTGGCCAAATGCTGGCAAATGGGACTAAATTAATTTATAATATTTGATCAGCATGAACAAGTTGGACTGAAAGGTTTGTTTCTGTGCTGTACATCGCTGACTCTGACTCTAAATACTGAACTTCTCGGATTACTGCACACCCGAGCTGGTATTGAGCTCTATTGCCAATGTCTGCCCTCACTGAGAGGAGGCTCAGCAGGCAGACAATGGTGACATATTTCTGTGGGCAGCCAAATTTGAGGCGGCTATTGTGTAATCTTTCCCAGGTGACCTGTCAAAGGCCTTTGTCAGGACAAAGAAGGTCATGTGTAGAAGTGCTATGTAGCCCTCAAGTTTTGGTGCTGTTTCCACTTCAGGAATGCTTTGTGTTTGAGTCTTAGTATTTCTAGATCTCAGTTGTTCTTATTAAATCAACCTTGTTGTTTAACTAATTGGGAAGAAAAACATTTAGAAAAAATACATAGTCTTACAGATTTTATGCTTTAGAGGAAACAACTTATGATTGGAGGATCCTCAAGTTGGGTAGGAAAAAATGAGTGTCCTGCTAGGTGGGTTGTTTGATACTTTTTGCCGAGGAGAAGGGTAGAGTGTCTTTTTGATGTGGCTGGAGCTATGATCCCAGATGAGACTGACAAATATACATTAAGGTATTGAAAGACCAGCTATGTTTTTGCTTAAAGTTGACAAGGGTCAAGATCCCTGATACTTTGAGGATATAGCTACAAGATGCCACAGTTATCCAAAGTTACACAAATAAAAGAATCTACCACATGTACAACTTTATAGTCTGACATTTAGGGTTAACCTCTATTAAGAGGAGTTAATAGACAAACTGTAGTTGACTGCCCCATAGCATGGCTGTTGCAGCCAAGAAACAACCCACCCAGATGGCCAACGCTGTAGGTCATCAGATCGTGTTAAATCTCACAGGAAATTCCAATGCTTCTGTTTCAAAGATCTAGCCTTGGAAACACCTTGAAGATTCTCCAGCTTATGGGCCACAATGACTCCTTCAGGCTTGGTTGGTCAGTCTCTGCTCCCAAAACAGAGTTCGGAGACTGACACTGCCCCACAGCATCTCATTGACAAAAGCTGAAACAGTGTTGGTAAAGAGTCAGCTTTACCGAGTTGCTGCTAAATTCACCAAGCTTCCACCTTTTTCTGCTGCATCAAGCAAATATTGCTTGTGGCCTTTTGTCATCTACTTTCGGCCACGTGGAACTACTGATGGCTCCCTGGGATTCTTATTGACGGTCTCTTTTGTTTTTCTATGGCATGGAGCCACCACATCTTAGGGCTTTTCCTAGACCAAAATCCTGAGTCTGCTGACTCCAACAATTGTTCTGCCTGAAGTTTCAGTATTCACCCAGTTTCAAACTGCAATAAAATTAGAACTTAAAAACCTCTTGACCTCAATGTAGATATAAGCCTGTCTTTAACCAAGCTAAACCCAATTTACAATTCCTTCAACTTTTTAAAAATTTATCCACAGGATGAGGGTGTCATTGACATTTATTGCCCGAATCCTCATCGTCCAGAACGCAATTAAGAGTCAAACACATTGCAAACAGTATGTAGACCAGACCAGGTAACGATGGCGGTTTCCTTCCACTGGGGAATGACTTCCGTGAACCAAATGAGTTTTTCCGACAAAGGACAATGATTGTCATTAGACTCTTAATTCCAGATTTGTTTATTGAATTCAGATTCCACCATCTGCTGTGGCAGGATTCGAACACCTGTTCCCAGAACGTATCCAGGGTCACTTGGTGAACAGTTGGAGCGATAATACGATTAGGTCATCACTTCCCTATTTTAGTATAAATTTTAGTTTTTATAAATTAAAATTTAATTGTACAAAATGGGATAAATGCGAATAAATTCCTGATGATGCTAATGGGTTTTACAGCCTTTCAGAGACAATATTTAGCACTACCTCCCTAAACAATCAATCTCTGTCTGGGCTGTCATTACTGCAAACAGCATATTCTCCAGTGGGGTGGATGGAGAGCAGAGAGACCGTGTTATAGAGGGCAGAAGGAGACTTCAAGGGGCGTAGTGTTTGTGGTACAAAGAAGGCTAGCAGAGGGATGGGATGATGAAGGCTACAAAAGGGGTGGCCGGAGGTGGGAGGTGGTTTGGGGGGGGAGGGGTGAAGTTGGTGCTGGAAATGCCAAAGTGCATAAGAGGAAAGAGAAGGAGCCTGTAAGATGCAGTAGGCACATGAACTGCAGTTCACCACATCCAACTCAAGGGCAACTGCTGGTCCAGTCAATGATGCCTGCATCCCACAAGTGAATATTTTATTTTAAAAGAGGGGCTGCCAGGAGAGGAGAGTAGAAAGAAGTGAGAAGTGGAGGGTGGGGTTTAGGGCACCTTACAGCGGGGGGCGGGGGGAGAATATTGGCAGCCTGCTTGGTGTCAGAAAGCAAGAGAAGAATCTTGAATCTGTCACCAAAAGAATATTCAACTAACCAGGAGCCAGGAAAGCTCAAAGCCACTAATGAACTTGCCACATCTAAATGTGGAATCGTTTGTTTTCAGACTTCATATGTTCTGGAGCCACTGTCCAGGGGAAAAGTGTAGAGGATGTTACTTTAATAAGTTGTCAAATTAAATCATCTATTGAGACTAGAGATACAGTAAAATAGGCATTAATCTTGCAGCTTGTATCTTCACCAATCTGCAGGTGTGTTTAGGTGATGGGTAGGAGTGTGCATTAAATATTTTTCAAAAAGCTGATATCAATTTCTGACTGTTGTCTTGTGCCAATGTAATTACTCTGGTCTCCAAGAAATACGTTGCTTTCCTTGTGTGGTGTGGCTTTAAGTTTAATGGAAGTTGATGATACTGAAGATATTGGTGAAACCATCTCATTCCCCTCTCATGGGGAGGTGATGGCCTAGTGGTATTATCGCTAGACTGTTAATCCACAGACCCAGATAATGTTCTGGGGACCCGGGTTCAAATCCTGTCACGGCAGATGGCGGAATTTGAATTCAATAAAATATCTGGAATTAAGAGTCTAACGACTATAAATCTACTGCCAATTGTCAGAAAAATCCATCTGGTTCACTTATGCCCTTTAGGGAAGCCAACTTCCATCCTTAGCTGGTCTGGCCTACATGTGACTCCAGACCCACAGCAAAGTGGTTGACTCTGAACTGCTCTCTGGGCAATTAGGGATGGGCAATAAATGCTGCCCTAATCTGTTCATGATTAAAGAAAAAAAATTCCTCTGTGCGTCCCAATAGGTCAACACAAACACAATATTCTTATGTAATGACTGTATCAACTAATTAATGACTTGGTGAGATTAAAAAAGCAACTCCTGAAAACTAAAAAGTAGTCCTTAAAAGGCACCCCTTCAGAAATCTCATGAAAACCCCTAAATGGGAGGAGTAAGGATGGTGGAGGAATTATTTTGATCTCTGCAGCTAGTGAATCTTTTTCAAGTGTAGTCACTCATTATGGAGACAAATGTGGCAGTTGGTTAGCAAGGTCCTACAAACAGCACTGCAGTGACTAACCATATAATCTGTTTTGGCAGTTTCAGTTGAGGGTTGGATGTTAGCCCAGGATCTCAATGCATCAGGAAAGTCACAGTGATAGCTTGGTTCTGAAGTCATAGTACAAAGCAGACAGCTGTGCGCTATCCAGAGAAATCATGATTAGTGGGAGTAAATTTCTGACTTGGCATTCCTGACGGGAAGCTTTCTCCATAGGGAGCAGAAATTTAAAAATTTGACCTTTCCACAAACATTCCATAACTGGTCTGAGAACTAATTATGGTCAATTTCTGATATGATTCTTCATTGGTTTCCTTGGAATGTTCTCTCCAACTTCGGAGGGACGTGTGTGACTGGCTTCTTCAGTGCAGTTCCCTTAGGATTGGCACACAATCACTCTTAAATACATCTTAGAGGGAATCTGTCCTGTGCATGGTGTCTGCTCATTAGGCCAACTTGTCAGTGTCCCTGTGAAGTTACTCAGTATCATCCTAACAATTCATTTTCTTGCTAGTTTAGTATCATCTGCAAATTTAGAGATTTCACTCACAACACCCATCTCCAAATCATTTATAGAAAGCAGAAAAAGTGATCCCTGAGTAACACCACTTTTCAATACATCTCCAGTGAGAGATGTGCCTATCAATACTTTCTCCCCGTTTCCTATCTTTTAGCTGACTTCTAACCCATGTTGCCAAGGACCCATCAATCCCAACATTTCTCTTTTACTCCCCAATCTGCCATGTGACATTGGATCAAATGCTTTCCGAAAGTCCAAATACACAACATCCAGAGCAATACCCACATCCACTTCCTGTGCCTCCTCATCAAAGAATTCAATTAAATTTGTCAGACATGACCCACCCTTGATGAAGACATGTTGACTATCTAGTAGTAACTTGTTTTTCTCTAAATATATTCCCACTTTTGATGTCAATCTTTGTACCATTCCTGAGATAACAAGATGGAGAGCTGGAGGAACACAGCAATCCGAGCAGGAAAGTTGATGTTTTGGGTCGGGACCCTTCTTCTGAAGGGCCTGCTGTGTTCCTCCAGCTCCACACTATGTTGTCTCTGATTCCAGCATCTGCCGTCCTTACACTTTCTGCTAGGAAGGTCTCTGCAGGCCATTCTTTCTCAGGCAAGGACTGCCCTCGATTCTCATAACCGTGTGCTAGCTAACTTCAGCTCTAGAGGCTAATTGTTTCTTCCATGTCAATCACTTTTGCAAGTAGCTCTAGCCAATGACAATTTAAGGGGTCACCCATTTAAGACAGTTGAGGACAACTTCTTCCTCTGTGTTGTGAAACTTTGGAACACTCCTCTTCAAAACAATGATGCAAACAGAGCCATTGAATGTTTGTAAGGCAGGTAAATAGGTAAATTTTTGAATGTGAAGTAATCAGATTAACCATAATATTCTTATCAAAGTTATTTTTTTACTACTTATAAGTTAGTGAATGGTGCCATATATGTACAATGCAGGTGTACACTCTTCACTGTAATTTTACATTGAATACACATGACAACAAATTATTCAATTCAATTCAATTCAGACTTGAGCTGAATAGCCTATTCCTGCTCCTAACTTTTATGTCCATATAAACAAAGGACTGATACTCAAGGTGCCACGTGTCCTCTGACCATCACTTTGGCTAAGCTCACCTTTTAGCTTTTCTCAAGCTGAGTTTGTTAACTCCAGATAAGAGGGTGTTCAGGCTGCCATAATACCCCCTCAGGGCACCATGTTGCTTGGCTCCTCACATTTTTGTTCACCTCTAACCTAGCAACTGTTTTTCCAGATTGAGAAGAGAATCAGCCTGCTTCCAGATGGCGTCACACTATACCTGCTAAAGCCTAAGAATTTTGGAATATTCACTAGTGAGCCTATTAGCACGATAGAACCAGCCTCTGAAAGAGCAGTGAACTGTGCTAATGTGAGTAGCTTCAACCAGCCCGAGGCATGCGCTCAGTCAGCAGCAACAGCAGTCGAGAGTGGGAGAGAGAGAAACAGTGCATAGGAAGGTGCAAGGAGGGCAGAGAGTCAGGCAGCACCTTGTTGGGGAACAAAGCGTGAAGCTGGATGAACACAGCAGGCCAAGGAGCATCTCGTATGAAGGGTCTAAGCCCGAAACGTCAGCTTTTGTGCCCCTGAGATGCTGCTTGGCCTGCTGTGTTCATCCAGCTCCACACTTTGTTATCTTGGATTCTCCAGCATCTGCAGTTCCCATTATCCCCAGCACCTTGTTGGGGCTGGGTAAATGAGGCTGCCTCCTTCCCGTGGAGGAGGCAGTCATGATGGTGAGGAGAAATTCCAGATTTCTGCGGCTGTGAGTGAGTGAGGAAGAGAAAACGGTGTGAGAGAGGGAAGGAAGGAGCCAGGGACACACCCCCACCTCCCCCCTCCTATGAAAACGTATCTCAAAAGTAGGCAGAGAGAAGAGGGAATTGTCGACTGTAAAGGAAACCATTTCTGAACCACTTCAGTATGACCTTTGTTTGGAGCAACTTGGAATGTATGCCACGAGAGAGACAAATGATCGCTGTCAGTCAAACTCAAATTCTTACTTGTGTCTTGGTAGCCTGTCTCTGGCTCTGCTTCTTAACCTTGGTACCTAACCTGAAAAACTTGGCACTTTTTATGGCCATTTTTATATTAATTGCTCATGTTGTGAAATTACTGATTTATTGTATTCAAATTGTCCTTTTCACAAATTTGCTTCGTGCAATACCTCCCCTAATGTACCCCCATCCAATGCAATCGTATTGAACAAGTTTATACGATCCGTTAGTTTCATAAGTTAAAAATGTTGAAACGGTTGGGAATGAGAATCAATCGAGCATAGATTGGTTAATTCTGTCTGAAATCTAACACTGAATGATTCTTCCCAGCTTGTGGGGTCAGGCTGAAAGGGCAATGGATTCTGTGATCTTCAGGTCACACTTACCTCACTTACTTTATCTCAGTTCTTGATAATTTATTTAATGGTTTTGTGAAGGAATCTTAAAGTGTATTATAAAATTTAAATTGTGTGATGGTGCAGTTAGCGAGGAGTGACAGAAGGTTGGATGGCCCTTTTGAACTCGGATCTTGTTCAGAGGCTCTTGCTTCAAAGGATGAGGTGACTTGGCACCTCGCCAGCTCTTTGAAAAGCTGCTCAATTAACTGTAGTACCCTATCACTATATCCCCAGAGCCCTGCACACTTCTGCTTTTCATGTATTTATCCAATTTCGTTTTGGAATTGCGACTGAACTTGCTTCCATCACCCTTTACATATGCTGTGTTTAAAAAAAATTACTTCTCAACATCTTTCCCCGGATTCTTCTGCCAATTAAATTTCTGCCCTTTGTCAAATCAGTTTCTTCTCATTTATTCCGCCGAATAAATCATGCTCGTGATCATGCACACCTTTTATTTAATCGCCCCTCTGTCATCTTCCCACTTAGGAAGTTGTAACATACGTACCACAAACCATGAAGGAATTGCACTGAATCCTACAGGTTCTGGTAGGCTTGGCCAAGCTGAGGCAATGAATAGTGGAACTCTAATTTCAAACTGCTCCTGGTGAGGACTGCTGTCCCAGAGAAGATTGTTTAGTTGGTGAGAGGACTTGAAGGTGAAGTTTTCTGAGCGGGTTTAACCTGGGTGAATACTAAGTGTTGAGGTGCAGCTCCAAGAGCTCACCGAGAGAAATGTGTAATTCTAGCTCAGCTGCTACAGTACCAGGCCTTGCCTCTTGCTGATGCACCCTCCAGTGGTGAAGGCCGTGCTCAAAGATGTCTCAAGTCTGTTTGGTGCAGAAGCTGAGGCTAAAGGACGAATTCTCTACTTTCTGCAAAGTTGGGCTGCCGCTTCCATGTCTGGAATTATCATTGCTGAGTATTATCAGTGGGGGTTTTCTTAAAGATATCTCCTACCAGTTGTTTTGGTCACTGGCTCAGAACCTTTGCTATGACAGCAAAAGCAAGAAGCTCAGTTTTATGCCTTGAAAAAATTTTGCATGTCATAGAAGATAAAGCAGATTTTCTGCAATGCATAACACTAGAAAAGGAAATTTGTCTTCTTTCCTGAGCAATCTATTCTGCAATTTTTATTTAAAAGCATCTGAAGCTGACCTATTGTCTCACATGATTGGCTTTGACAACAAAGCTCATCAGTGCCAAATGATCTTAGATTTTCTACTTGCAGCTTCCTTGATCAATCAGTGAGGCTTTCCATTGCGTAGAAGAGCTGACTAGATCGTCAATGCCCCAGGTTCTGAGCTGAGTCATCTTGATGGGCCTTGACAGCAGCCATCCCATTATGGAAAGGCATAATCTTCTTGTTTCAGAGTGCTATGCAACTGTGTTTACCTGTACAGATATGACTGGTCGAGAGGTGTGGCTTGGCTCAATTCCGATGTTGCCCATAAGCCAACATAAAGAGAGAATTGCATTTTCATTACTCTTTCACATCCCCTGGACATCCCAGAGTTTTTCTACTGCCAATGAAGCACATTTCAAAGTAAAAACAAAACCTGCTGGAGAAATGTGGCAGGCCTGGTGGCATCTGTGGAGAGAACAGTTAACATTTTGAATCAAGTGTGACTTTTTTTGAA
The DNA here is from genome assembly GCF_030684315.1 of Stegostoma tigrinum. Classification (NCBI taxonomy): domain Eukaryota; kingdom Metazoa; phylum Chordata; class Chondrichthyes; order Orectolobiformes; family Stegostomatidae; genus Stegostoma; species Stegostoma tigrinum. The sequence goes on along the minus strand of NC_081369.1, from coordinate 6,253,752 downwards.
ACTGAAGAGAAAGATGAATAAGAGGTGCAACCCATTTGCCCTGCCTCAGTCCTAACCCCTTCCTCCCATTCCCAGAACCACAGAAGGATTCCTTCCTGCTCACATTCTGTTGTGGAAACGTCCTTATTCAAAGGATCATCCTCAGCAATTTCCACTACCATCAGCATGATGCCACCACCAAACACATCTCCTCTGCTCCTCTACTGTTAGCATTCCACAGGGACTGTTCTCTCGGAGACACCCTGGGCCCTTCGTCCGTTATCCCCAACACTTCATTTCCCACACTTCATCTCCAGCCCATGGCACCTTCCCATGCAATTGCCTGAGGTATAACACTTGCTGTTTTACCGTTTCCCTCCCCACTGTCCTAAAGTGTCTCTGTACGCCTTCCAGTGAAGCAGTGATTTACTTACAATAATTTCAATCTAGTCTCCTGCATTCACTGTGGTGCCTTAAATATTGCAACGGCAAAATGTGGATGTCTGTTTTGTTGAATACTTGTGTGCAGATCACAGACGTGACCCTGACTTTGTGGTCAGTAGCCGTTTTAATACACTGTCTTGGTCTTGTACTCACATTTCTGTCTTGGGTCTGCTGCAGTGTTCCAGTGAATCGACTGCAAAGTGGAGGAACAGCACCTCGTAACCCATGAAGGCACTTTACAGCCTTGTGCATTCAACATTGAGTTCAGAACCTCCAAAACACAAATTCTGTCCTCCATTTAGTTTCTACCTCTTTTATTTTCCCTCTTCCCATCCCCGCCCCCCCCCCCCACTTCCCCTCCCCGATCCCCACTCCCCACTTCCACTCCACCTCCCCGCCCCATACCATTCCCCACCCATACTTCCTCCGCCCCCTCTCTCCCTCATTTCACTCTCCTTTTTTCCCTCATTTCTTGGCCCACCATTCTTGGCTCCCTCTTTCCGTTCTCGGCTCCCTCTTTTCTCTCACCCCCTTCGCCGCCCCCCCCCCCCTTCGCCGCCCCCCCCCCCCTTCGCCGCCCCCCCCCCCCCTCGCCGCCCCCCCCCCTTCGCCGCCCCCCCCCCCTTCGCCGCCCCCCCCCCCCTTCGCCGCCCCCCCCCCCTTCGCCGCCCCCCCCCCCTTCGCCGCCCCCCCCCCCTTCGCCGCCCCCCCCCCTTCGCCGCCCCCCCCCCCCTTCGCCGCCCCCCCCCTTCGCCGCCCCCCCCCTTCGCCGCCGCCCCCCCCTTCGCCGCCGCCCCCCCCCTTCGCCGCCGCCCCCCCCTTCGCCGCCCCCCCCCCCCGCCGCGCCCCCCCCCTCGCCGCCCCCCCCCCTCGCCGCCGCCCCCCCCCTCGCCGCCCCCCCCTCGCCGCCCCCCCCTCGCCGCCCCCCCCTCGCCGCCCCCCCCCTCGCCGCCCCCCCCCCTCGCCGCCCCCCCCCCTCGCCGCCCCCCCCCCCTCGCCGCCCCCCCCCCTCGCCGCCCCCCCCCCTCGCCGCCCCCCCCCTCGCCGCCCCCCCCCTCGCCGCCCCCCCCCTTCGCCGCCCCCCCCTTCGCCCCCCCCCTTCGCCCCCCCCCTTCGCCCCCCCCCTTCGCCCCCCCCTTCGCCCCCCCCCTTCGCCCCCCCCCCTTCGCCCCCCCCTTCGCGCCCCCCCCTCGCGCGCCCCCCCCCCCCTCGCGCCCCCCCCCTCGCGCCCCCCCCCTCGCGCCCCCCCCCTCGCGCCCCCCCCCTTCGCCCGCCCGCCCGCCCCCCCCCTTCGCCGCCCCCCCCCCCTTCGCCGCCCCCCCCCCCTTCGCCGCCCCCCCCCCTTCGCCGCCCCCCCCCCCTTCGCCGCCCCCCCCCCTTCGCCGCCCCCCCCCTTCGCCGCCCCCCCCCCTTCGCCGCCCCCCCCCCCTTCGCCGCCCCCCCCCCTTCGCCGCCCCCCCCCCCCTTCGCCGCCCCCCCCCCCTTCGCCGCCCCCCCCCCCTTCGCCGCCCCCCCCCCTTCGCCGCCCCCCCCCCCTTCGCCGCCCCCCCCCCTTCGCCGCCCCCCCCCCTTCGCCGCCCCCCCCCCTTCGCCGCCCCCCCCTTCGCCGCCGCCCCCCCCTTCGCCGCACCCCCCCCGCCGCGCCCCCCCCTCGCCGCCCCCCCCCCTCGCCGCCGCCCCCCCCCTCGCCGCCCCCCCCTCGCCGCCCCCCCCTCGCCGCCCCCCCCCTCGCCGCCCCCCCCCTCGCCGCCCCCCCCCTCGCCGCCCCCCCCCTCGCCGCCCCCCCCCTCGCCGCCCCCCCCCCTCGCCGCCCCCCCCCCCCTCGCCGCCCCCCCCCCCCCTCGCCGCCCCCCCCCCCTCGCCGCCCCCCCCCCTCGCCGCCCCCCCCCCTCGCCGCCCCCCCCCCTCGCCGCCCCCCCCCCCTCGCCGCCCCCCCCCTCGCCGCCCCCCCCTTCGCCGCCCCCCCCTTCGCCCCCCCCCCTTCGCCCCCCCCCTTCGCCCCCCCCCTTCGCCCCCCCCCTTCGCCCCCCCCCCTTCGCCCCCCCCCTTCGCCCCCCCCCCTTCGCGCCCCCCCCCTTCGCGCCCCCCCCCTTCGCGCCCCCCCCCTTCGCGCCCCCCCCCTTCGCGCCCCCCCCCTTCGCGCCCCCCCCCTTCGCGCCCCCCCCCTTCGCGCCCCCCCCCTTCGCGCCCCCCCCCCTTCGCGCCCCCCCCCTTCGCGCCCCCCCCCTTCGCGCCCCCCCCCTTCGCGCCCCCCCCCTTCGCGCCCCCCCCCTTCGCGCCCCCCCCTTCGCGCCCCCCCCTTCGCGCCCCCCCCCTTCGCGCCCCCCCCCTTCGCGCCCCCCCCCTTCGCGCCCCCCCCTTCGCGCCCCCCCCCCTTCGCGCCCCCCCCCTTCGCGCCCCCCCCCCTTCGCGCCCCCCCCCCTTCGCGCCCCCCCCCTTCGCGCCCCCCCCCCTTCGCGCCCCCCCCCTTCGCGCCCCCCCCCCCTTCGCGCCCCCCCCCCTTCGCGCCCCCCCCCCTTCGCGCCCCCCCCCCTTCGCGCCCCCCCCCCTTCGCGCCCCCCCCCTTCGCCCCCCCCCCTTCGCGCCCCCCCCCCTTCGCGCCCCCCCCCCTTCGCGCCCCCCCCCTTCGCGCCCCCCCCCCTTCGCGCCCCCCCCCCTTCGCGCCCCCCCCCCTTCGCGCCCCCCCCCCTTCGCGCCCCCCCCCCTTCGCGCCCCCCCCCTTCGCGCCCCCCCCCCTTCGCGCCCCCCCCCCTTCGCGCCCCCCCCCCTTCGCGCCCCCCCCCTTCGCGCCCCCCCCCCTTCGCGCCCCCCCCTTCGCGCCCCCCCCCCTTCGCGCCCCCCCCCCCTTCGCGCCCCCCCCCCTTCGCGCGCCCCCCCCTTTTCTGTAAGTGTTTTAAAACAAATGGTATTATGTTCACCAGACCCAAAGCATTGTCCTCCTATCACTCAAGCCACTTGCCCTGTCTTATTACCCAAGAGAGAGTCATGCTTTGCTCTTTCTCTAATTCTCTAATGTTTGCATATTGATGAAGAAAATTCACTTAAACACATTTGACAATTTGTTCACATGTCAAAAACCTCTCCAATCTCTAACTAGCACTTTATAGTGCTTTACCATTTTCCCCCCTACTGTTGCCATGTATGCCCCTAATATGCGGCCTAGTCTGATGTGTGTTTTATTAACTACTCCCTCTTTTCTTGTCACTTTTAATGGCTCATATACATGCTCACTCAGGTCTCAGTGCACCTCAGAATTGTACACTTTATTTAGTATTGTCTCAAAATGTTCTTCATCCCAAGGTGCATCCCCTCACTCTTTTGCAGTGAAATGGTTCACGACTGGGAGGTGCAGTTGTTTATTGCGAACCAAGCGGAGGTGTTGTGCAAAGCAGTCACCAAGCCGCCGCTTGGTTTCCCCGATGTAGAGGAAGCCACACCGGGTGCAATGGATAATGTCTGCTACTGGAGCTCCTACCTCGTGCTAAAACTGTAGCATGTTTTAATAATGGACGAGGCCTAACTATCCAAAACTAGCAGCCTGAATCCTGTATGAGAAAACTGAATAGGAAGATTGGTGCTTTTTACCTAAAAGCTCTGAATTAAACCGCTCTCTTGCTTTGCTTCCTGAGTTCTCCTTTTCCCAGGCCTCACTGCCATAGTCTGTCACCCACCTCATCCTCAATCCTCCCCCTGCGGCCTCCACCCCCCACCTCTGCTGTCACAGGCTACCACCACCTCTCCGCCACATCCCCACCAACATTGTCACAGGACTCTCATTCCTTCTCCTGCCTCCTACCCACCACTTCCATAGATCTCCCATGCCTTCCTCCCACTGTCACAGCCCTCTCACTGCCGTCTCTTCGCCAACACTGTCCCCCCCCCCCCCCCACCTCAACCCTGCACTTTCACAGGACTCTCAAGCCCCCCTCCCAATCATTTGAGAGAGCAGCTAGGAATCAGTCACACTGGTGTAGGACTAGAACCATGTAGAGCACTGGACCAGTGGGTTTCCTTTCCTGCAAGACACTAGAGAACTTGCTGGGTTTCTCCAATAATGAATAGTTCTCCACTTCGGACATGAAGTATGATGAATTTGGTGAGGTACTAAGGGTAGGTGGCAATGGTGGATCTGTCACCCAGACCAAGTCAGCAGATTTTGAGAGAGGCATGATTGAAACCCAAGTCTGGCTACATCAGACCAGTGAGGTGGGGCAAACTGCGAGGATGCAGCTCTGTTGGTTTGCCCGTGTATGAGTCATTGTGACCTGTATATTTTTTAATACCCTCAGGGCACGGTTTCACGCCATTTAATTATGAAACTAAATCTGTGTTGAACACTTACCTGGGACAATCACTTGTCGGATTTTATTGAGAAATCTACAGCTTATAACCAGGCAATATTACATGAACACAACAAAGATAGGTTTGAAGGATGTGATTGAATCCCTTGGATGTCACATAGTCTGTGCAAACCTCACTCTCCTTGGCTTTGAGCTTGTTGAAGTGCTTTCAAAAGATCACTGGTCTTGTTGGTGCTCCCAAGTGAGGTTGCATCTCATCCTACATCCAATTTTTTAGCGACGGATTGACATTTAATCATAGCAAGGGTTTGAACTTTGTCTTAATCAAGATGTCAATATAATTAAGTAATGATTTGCCACAAGATGTCACCAGCACACTTGTTAAATGCTATATCCATTCAGATAGATGAAGATATTGTAAATTGATGTGTCAGCATCTCCCCACTCTACTCCGTGCACTCTGTCTCTATATTTCCATGGCTTTGTTACAGAGAAAACTTCAAACAAGGTAAAATATATCAGTGTCAATGTACTTCCAGTTTAGTGCTCTCAATTTATTCCCTCAAAATACTTCAGTGACCATCTCTAGTGATGACTTAAAAGTCACCACCAGATTATCTTAAAAATACGCTTAAAATACTCCATCCAGGTTCAACCCCAGTTTGAAAAGGCAGACTGTACAATTTTAGGGCTGATGGATCATGGTTATACAGAAGTGGGCACACTGAATATGTCTCCCACTACTCTTCCCTGAGGAAAGGCCTAAACTCCGGGAAGTTGGCCATTGGATGGAATGCCTAATTCTAAAACGTCGGATATGCCTTCTCCATAATATGGTTGCTGAGGAGTCACTGCCTTCCTGCAAATTTTCACTGTTTTTGCTTTTAGATTAACAAATCAAGTAGTTCTTGTTGATATACTGAAAAGTGGCCTGCCTCAGGCTTTTGTCAAACAAAAAATTGTTGCCTACCTTTGGCTCCCTTCCTTTCCCTTTACCCTCCACCTGGCACTGTGGAGAAGCAGAAAGAAACTGTTCCATGGATTATTCCTGAATGCTGAATCAGTGATTCCAAGAATGATTGTCAGTACACAGCCACGCCTGTTTAATAGTTAAGTGATGGAGTGAGTTTGCAAGCGTGTAAAATCTCGATGTTCTCATACCTTCAATCTTTCACCTTGTCAAGAGGTGTTTTGGGAATAGGTGAATGTTATTTTAATTTAATTCATTCAACACACAGACCCCTATCTTCTAATGCGTGAACACTTCTAGTACCCTCAAGTCTATTTGTGGCTGATGTACTCAAAGCAAATGGTGCAGCAAACTTTCCGTTTAATACACCGTTAGACTGGGTTTGCCAAACTTCAATGATTAAACAGGAGGCTCCTGGAATGCAAGATCCATCCCTTGGGCATAGCTGCAAGCCAACAAGGTCCAATTTTCGCATGTATCTTTTGAAAGAGCTGCTGATGCAGCTGTTGAAACTCTGGCATGGCCCAATTCAGAGACAGAGCTTGGCTCCTCACCCAACTTGGGCTCCTAGCTGCTTCCTGCCTGCCATATTAACAAACAGCCTGAAGTGTCCTGCTGACTGGCCCAGCCACACTTCCGACATCGTTACCACCACCAAGAAATTGCTAGTCAACTGCATTCAAAAGTGCACTGCAGGGAGGGACCTGTTTTTCACTTAGAGGGTTAGCTGCCAACAGTTACATCACTTCACTGCAGGGAATCACTGGCACTGACTCAGTTATACCAGTCTTTAGAGTTGCCATCAGGCAAGATAGCTGTTGGGATTGTGCCTCCTGGCTAAAGATCAATACTTAACATTGTCACTGTGTGAATGGTACTTACAGAAGGCACTGTTTAAAGAGGAGTACTCTCCTTTGGTGTCAGTGTTCTTTCTTGATTTCTTTCAGTCTGTTCTTCAACCCATGTGATTGTTTGGCTGTGAAGCAATGACCTTCAGTCCAATTTTCTCCACTGCTGCCACCAGTGTTCAGCTGTAGATCCCCCTGTGACAAATAGACAAGTCCACTATAATAGACCAAGCTAACATGCTCCTGTGATTGCTGGGGGCTATATTCAATTAAAGGATGCCATTTCTAAGATATATTTGAGATAGGAATGGTTTAGTTCTTCACCAGATTAGGTTTGGTATAGTCTGGTACAATCTAGGTTATTGTTCTAGGATAGGAATTGAATTTTCCTGACACATGCGGTGCCCACATAGTTTGCCTCTTCACATTGACAGTCAGATTGGTTTCACAAGTCCCATATGCTTTCTTAGGTTCCTGATACTGTCAGATTGTCTCCTGACAATGTATTTATTTGGTTTCCTGACCAAACCTGTTTTTAAGAAGTAGTCCCACTATTTACTTTGTGCTTTGCTGCCAAGCCATGATGCATCTGTTTGCTGAATTATATAATTGTACACTCCTAGTTTCAGTGCTTTATCCATTTTATGTTTTTGAATGCTTGCTTGTGCTGATCATTGAATGGAACTAATGTGATTTAGTTGTGTCAATGGTAGTTTGTATCTAGAAATGACCCTTTGGCTCAATTTAAACTTATCCATTCAGAATAGTACTCTTGTTAAATACAGTCATGGTATGTCCATGAATTCAAGATTAATCTTTCTTGACACTGTTGGAGGGAAAAGTCATAGTGACCCTGAAGTTTCATCTGTTACTTATCTTTGCTGTGAGCAATTCTGATTATTACTTCTAAAGGTTGTTGAATGACAAGGTGCAAAGGAAGATTTAATTGGTCAAGACAGTTAGAAGCAAACGGTCATCTGATTAAACCCCTTCACTCAGGATTGGCAACCTTGGGCCATGGGGACAGTATCTCTGACATTACAACATTCTGTGTCAATGTCATTTTAGATTTGGCTACGCTGATGCTTGGACCAAAGACTGAACTTGGGGCAGAGGTGTAGGTGTTGGGACTGAAGTGGGTATTGGCATTGAGACGTACCCCTGGTCTTTTGGCAAAGATCTTGAAATAGGAAAATTTTTAATCTTTTTTACCCCAAGCATTAAGATCCTCACCTTGATGTACCTAAGCTCCACCTATGGTGGTCTCTTCCATTCCCCCTCAGAGCAGCGTTGACCCAGTTTTTGATGAGCCGTGGGCAGCTCAGTGGCTCAGTGGTTAGCATTGCTGCTTCACAGCACCAGGGACCCGGGTTCAATTCCAACCTCTGGCAACTGTGTGGAGTTTGCACGTTCACCTCATGTCTGCGTGAGTTTCCTCCCACAGTCCAAAGAAATGCAGGTTAGATGAATTGATCATGTTAAATTGCCCCTACTTCCAGGGATGTGTATGCTAGGTAGGTTAGCCATGGAGAATGCAGGGTTACAGGGATAAGATAAAGGGAGTGGGTCTGGGTGCGATCGACCGACCAAATGGCCTGCTTCCACCTGTAGGGATTCTGTGAATTTGGAAAGAATCGAACTGCTGCAGTTAAGTGTTTTGACTGCTTATCTCAGATGTCCCAAACACCTGACTTAATGTTGGCAGTCATGGTGCTGACTTGGCGCTGAAGTCTGGGCTATAAATTGTTACACAGCAAGACAACTGGGGGAGCCAAGTCTGTAATTATCAAGCAAATAATGACTTACACGCGGTTGCTGACTTGCTCGCCGAGTTGGTAAGTTTGTTTGCAGACGTTTTGTCACCATACTAGTAACATCAGTACAACTCTGGTGAAGCATTGGTGGTCTGTTTCACTTGCTATTTATATGTCTCTGTTTGCAGGGGTGGGTGGCATCACTTAAGGATTTGTTTTTTTGTGGTTGGTATATGGAGTCTAGTTCTACATGTTTGTTAATGGAGCTCTGGTTTGAGTGCCAGGCCTGTAGGAATTCTTGAGTGTCTTTGCTTGGCTCATCCCAGGATGGCTACATTGTCCCAGTCGAATTGGTGTCCCTCCTTGTCCATGTATATTGAATTGAGTGATAGCTGGTCATGTCTCTTGGTAGCTAGTTGGTGTTCGTGAATCCTGATGGCTGATTTCCTTCTGGTGTGCCCTGTGTAATGTTTTTGGCAGTCTTTGCGTGGTTCCAAAAGCATAGTCTGCTGATAAAAGACATCACACCATAACAGGAAGACACAACACATCCAGAGACACTAGTCACCTGACCATACATTGACAAAGTATCTGAGATGACCACTAGATTACTGCACCTCCTTGGAATCATGGTAGCTGACAAACTGACAGCTACACTACAACAGTTACTGATGAGAATAAAGGATGCAACAATCTCAACTAACAATATCCAACATTATATACAACATACCACACAGAGTGCCAAAAACAATACATAGGGGAAACCAGAAGGAAACTAGCAATCAAGATTCAAGAACACCAACTAGCTACCAAGTGCTGGCACCCACCCCAGCAAACACACAAATTGCAAGCAGGACTGAACACCGATAGTTCACCAGAGGTGTTGTGATGATGTTACCTAGAATGGTGACAAAACGTCTGCAAGCAATGAAACACAGCTGGAGCAGGAGGGATGTGAATTCAGGTCTTCAGCACTGACAGAGACTACCACAGCTCTACCTCAAAAGCTAGCTTCCTCTATTGGTCAGGAGATTATTGAACCTACTGCTTTCTGACTCTAATTTTGCTTCCACACTGATTCTCCAGAGAGTATCCCACTCAGACTCACCCCTCTACCCTATCCTTGCAACCCTGCATTTCCCATGGCTAATGCACCTAACCTACACATCTGTGGACACTATGGACCTTTAGCTTGGCTAATCCACCCTAACCTGCCCAACTATGGACTGTGGGAGGAAACCGGAGCTCCTTGAGGAAACCTACGCCAACATGAGATGAATGTGCAAATCTCCATACAGTGCATGAGTGTTGTAAGATGGCTCAGAGTTACCAAAATTAATTTGGTGCCCCAGAAAGAAGTATGGGGAAGAGTTGAAGGGCCATGTCATGGAGGGTTAGAGTGGAAGGCAGAACAGTACATTTGGTCTAACAATACTGTCTGTGACTTTAATTAACATCATGCAGGCTCTCATTAAATTATCTAAGAATACTGCATCTAATAAAAGTATGCATTCTCACATTATAAATTTCAGGATGATGTACAACTCGGAAGGTAACTTTACATACTGTATTGAAAGAAATGGATCGTGTTTGCACTTGGAGATTCCATTGCATGGCATTTCATGGCATGTCAGTAATTTTCCCACTTATTATCCCAAGCATTTTTATTGTATAGGTCTACTGCTTCAAAGCACATTTGCTTAATTTTCTTAGGGTTGCACTTGGAATTGAACATTGTATAATCCTCGGTAACCATTCCCTCTTCTGTCTTTTGATGAAGCAGCTGAAGTTGGTTGGGCCTAGAACACTACCCTGAGGAACGCCTGCAGAGATGTCCTGTTGGTGGGAGCACTGAGATGACTGATCTGCAATAACCATGATTGTTTTTCTTTGCACTAGATGGTTTGAGCTCTGAACACTGATGAATTTACTCAGCAATTAGCTATCTGTGGTCTCAGTGGGACGCACATTCACCTTAATACTATATCAGATATTTCACAGAATGTAAGACAAAATGTCCAACTCACTATCAACAATACAATAGATCATCCGATAATATATTCAAAATATACAAATTCTCAAAATGTGGGTGCCTCTGGCACATAAATTGAGCGTAACGACAAAGTACCAATTGCCAAAGTACTCCATCTTAAGTTTAATTTTCTGTCTTAGCCTGTTTACTTAATTATTTGACTCGGAGCTTAAAAGGATACAGCTGCACCATAGCAAACTGAAACATTACTTTATATGGAATAAACTGTATCCTCTACCGTGAGCAAGAAGTATCTTTTTCTTGGTCCAGCAATTTCTTCTCACATCTATTTTGTCCTGCTTCAGTGTCTTGTTTAAATTGTCAATATTGTCTAAACTTGGCAGATGTGACTCAGTTGAAAGCATCATCAGAGCCAGAAAGTCGTAGGTTCAATAATCTCACAACCAATAGGGTAAGCTAGCTTTTGAGGTGGAGCTGTGGCAACCTCTGTGTCAGTGCCGGGGCCCGGATTCACATTCCACCTGCTCCAGCTGTGTTTCATTTCTTGCCTGAACAAGTCAATTAAAAATATCTTCAATCAGAACTGAGGGGATTGGCGCAATGTTGGAGGTGCTACCTTTCAGATGAAATGTTAAACCAAGGTCTGATCTATCTGAGGTGGGCTCAAAAGATCCCACTGTTAGTGTTCCCTCCAGTCCCCGGCCAATATTTAGATTTCAGTCAGCGTTGCTGGTTATTTAATTTGGAACTTGGTGTATGCACCATGGCAGCCTCTTTGCCTTCATTAAAACTGTGACTACACTTACTTGGCTGTAAAGTGCTTTGAGACACTCTGATATGACACTCTGATATGACACTTTCATGTCAAACGCAGCTCTGCCAAGCAATCCTCCCTGCTTGCCCAGTTAGTGACACTGCTTCACGATACCACTTGCCCTCAGCAACAAAATTCAGGTTTGGTTTTCTACCACCAATCTCCTACAACTCAGTGTTCCACCAGACTCCACCAAGGAGATATTAATGGTCAAACCTGCCCCAATCTACTTATGATAATAAAGTGTGAAGCTGGATGAACACAGCAGGCCAAGCAGCATCTCAGGAGCACAAAAGCTGACGTTTCGGGCCTAGACCCTTCTTCAGAGAAGGGGATGGGGTGAGGGTTCTGGAATAAATAGGGAGAGAGGGGGAGGCGGACCGGAGATGGAGAGAAAAGAAGATAGGTAGAGAGGAGAGTATAGGTGGGGAGGTAGGGAGGGGATAGGTCATTCCAGGGAAGATGGACAGGTCTAGGAGGTGGGATGAGGTTAGTAAGTAGGAAATGGAGGTGTGGCTTGGGGTGGGAGGAAGGGATGGGTCAGAGGAACAACAGTTAGGGAGGCAGAGACGGGCTGGGCTGGTTTTGGGATGCAGTGGGGGAAGGGGAAGAGCTGGGCTGGTTGTGGGGTGAGGGGACGAACTGGGCTGGTTTTGGGATGCGTTGGGGGAAGGGGAGATGTTGAAGCTGGTGAAGTCCACATTGATACCATTGGGCTGCAGGGTTCCCAAGCAGAATATGAGTTGCTGTTCCTGCAACCTTCGGGTGGCATCATTGTGGCACTGCAGGAGACCCATGATGAACACATCATCTAAAGAATGGGAGGGGGAATTGAAATGGTTCGTGACTGGGAGGTGCAGTTGTTTATTGCGAACCGAGCGGAGGTGTTCTGCAAAGCGGTCCCCAAGCCTCCGCTTGGTTTCCCCAATGTAGAGGAAGCCACACCGGGTACAACGGATACAGTATACCACATTGGTAGATGTGCAGGTGAACCTCTGCTTAATATGGAAAGTCATCTTGGGGCCTGGGATAGGGGTGAGGGAGGAGGTGTGGGGGCAAGTATAGCACTTCCTGCGGTTGCAGGGGAAGGTGCCGGGTGTGGTGGGGTTGGAGGGCAGTGTGGAGCGAACAAGGGAGTCACGGAGAGACCACTCTCTCCGGAAAGCAGACAAGGGTGGGGATGGAAAAATGTGTTGGGTGATGGGGTCTGATTGTAGATGGTGGAAGTGTCGGAGGATGATGCGTTGTATCCGGAGGTTGGTGGGGTGGTGTGTGAGAACGAGGGAGATCCTCTTTGGGCGGTTGTGGCGGGGGCGGGGTGTGAGGGATGTGTTGTGGAAAATGCGGGAGACGCGGTCAAGGGCGTTCTCGACCACTGTGGGGGGGAAAGTTGCGGTCCTTGAAGAACTTGGACATCTCTGAACCAATCTACTTATGAACCCAGTTGTATCTGGAAAGCAGATTTTACTTGCTCGAATGCTTTTCTCCTACATTTTCAAAGTCCTTAACAATCAAAAGCAATCTCGTTTTACATTAAGGTTTGGTTTTGTCTAATATGGGATTGTGTACACCATGTTGAGATGCCTCTGGTGATTAAAAAGACACAGGTATAGTCGTCTTCCTTTCAAACGAAACACCCACTACAGTCCTGCACCAAAGAATCTCCTGTTAGTTTCATCAGTGATACAATGAAACTGCTCCTGTGCCCAGCCTGGATCCTGGTACCTACCCCATGCCAACTAACTTCATAACCCAGAGTCCACATATACCTGCCTCCTGCTGCCATGCCCTAATACCTCACCATCATGTCATACCTGGACAATTCTCTCCAAATGTGCTCGAAACATCACAAATCATCCTTTCAAAGCTCCCCTATTGCATCAAACATTTCAGTATTCCCATGCACCCATGACCCCCTACTACTCCAGTGTATTTTAATGTCTAGATGGATATGTAGCTTAATAACTGATGTCAAATAACTTTCCATAACAGCGCTTTCATTTTGAGCAGAGTATATTGTTCCAGGCAATCTCTGTTCTTAGCTGTAGACCTATTTGTACTGTCAGTGTGTGTTTAGTGAAGGCTCTTGAATGGTGCTCATTAACAAGAGCACTGATCCTGAATCTCATCTATTACTACACTTGAAGTAGAAATGTCTATGAAGCGATTCCACAAATAATCTGTATTTACATTCTGTCAATCATGCATTTCAGCTTGATCATTTTTAATGCCTTCATAAAATGCGCAACATGCTTGTGTCAACTCTTTGAAAGAGCTATCCAATTTTCCCATAATTTTCCTTTTCTCATTACTCTTCCCTCATTTCCTTTGAGTATACATTACTTGTTGTTTCAAAAGTTTAATCTACATCCACCATGGGTGAGTGGATTTATTTGTGCCTTCTATTTGGCTTCATTGGACACTTGTCAACTACTTGTAATTTTCTGTAACACTTCCCCCTTAACCCACTGGTATTATCTGTCCTCTTAATAGTCATAGAGCCATACAGCTTGGAAACAGACCCTTTGGTCTAACCAGTCCGTGCTGACCATAATCCCAAACTAAACAAGTCCCATCTGTCTGTGCTTGATCCATATCCCTCCAAACATTTCTTGTTCATGCACTTATCCAAATGTCTCAAGCATTGTAACTGTACCCGCATTCACCACTTCCGCTGGAAGTACGTTTCAAACATGAGCCACTCTGTATAAGAAAAGTTGTCCCTTGTGTTGTTTTTTAATCTTTCGCCTCTTGCCTTAAAAATATGCCCCCTAGCCTTGAAATCCCTGACCCTAAGGAAAAGACACCTGTCATTGATTTTACCTATGCCCTTCATGATTTTATAAACCTCTATAAAGTCACCTTTCAACCTAAGCTCCAGCAGAAAATGTCCCAGCCCCTCTTGATGACTCAAACCCTCCATTCTCAGCAGCATCCTGGTAAATCTTTTCTGACCCCCCCCCCCCCAATTTAATCATTCCTTTTCTGTAACAGGGAGACCAGAACTGGGCATAGTACTCCAGAAAAGGCTTCACCAACATGAAGCCCCAATTCCTATATTCAAACATCAGAGCAATAAAGGCAAGTATGCTAATTGCTGCCTTAACCACCCTCTTGATATGTGACACAAACTTCAAAGAATTAGGCACTTGAACATTTAGGTTTCTCTGTTCTGCAACACTACCCAAGGCCCTACTTTTAATTGAATAAGTCCTGGTTTGTTTTACCTAAATGCAACACCTCTCGTTTATCTAAATTCAGTTCCATCTGCCGCACCTTAGTCTATTGACCCAATTGTTCAAGATCTCTTTGTAGTCTAACATAACCACCACACAATGCCCACTAAGCACTTGCTTATAGACTCGCTCCCCTTCCCGGTTGTCCGCATCACTCAAATGACTGCATTTCATTGGGAGCCCAGATTACCAGCTTCTTTAAATTTATTCATTTGAGGGCTTTGAGCATCGCTGGCCGAACCAGTGTTTGTTGCCCGTCCCTAGTTGTCCTTGAGAAGGTGGCAGTGAACTGCCTTTTTGAACAACTGCATCCTATGTGTTATAGGTAGATCCTCAATGCCATTAAGGAGAGAATTCCAGGATTTTAACCCAGCAACAGTGAAGGAATGCAAAATATTTTCAAGTCAGGATGGTGAGTGACTTGGAGAACTTGTTCCCATATATCTGCTGCTCCTTGTATTTCTAGATGGAAGGGGTTGTGGGTTTGAAAGGTACTGGTCTGAGAATCTTTGGTGAATTTCGGCAGTACTGGTGGTGTCAAGCTTATTGACTGTTGGAGCTGCACCTCGTAGATGGTGGACAGGTTTTGGGGAGTCAGGAGGTGTGTTATTCACTGCAGTATTCCTAGCCTCTGACATGCTCTTGTAGCCACTGTGTTTACGTGGTGAGTTTGTGATCAGTGGTAACCCTTGGGATGTTGATAGTGGGGAATTCAGTGATGGTAACACCATCGAATGTCAAGGGACCATGGTTAGATTGTCTCTTATTGGTGATGGTCTCAGCCTGGCATTTGTGTGGCATGAATGTTACTTGGACTGACAAGTGGCAAGCCTGTTGTCCAGATCGTGTATCTTTTTAGCTGAACTGGTAGAAAGAAATGCAGAATGAACATTGCTATAAATACTCAAAGCAGCTCCATATGGGTGTGCTGGACTGCTTAAAGTCCCTTTAGTTCATGTTCTGGGTTCACAAGGCAGATGGAAATGTTTAAATAATTAGCCGAGTGTGGGGCCAACAGTGATGGAGCTGTTATGAGGCATTCTCTTCCCTCAAAAGCAGGGCATGTAGAATTTTTAAATGTTTTTAAGGCAGGGGCAAGTAGCTTCTTGATTACCAAGGAGTTGGAAGATTAACGGGCGTATGCAGAAGTATAAAGTTGAGGTTGAAATCAAATCAGCTATGACCTCCTTGAATGGTGGAGCAGATCAAATGGTGGAGTGCCCCACTCTTGTTCTTTGTTAGAATGTTCCAAAGTAGCCAAAGCCCCTCAATCTTGTGCTGCTGCTGCCACCAGCAGATCAGCTCGTATGAAATGTCACAGTGCTCATATCCACGCGCATTCGCTGTAGCTCATCTGCAACTATTATAACATCTATCAACTAGCTATGCGCCGGGTTGGTCCCTTTGCTGCTGTCCAACTCCCCTCTAGAAGAGGAGTCCATAGCCTGTCAACTCTGATCAAATGGTTCAAATATGCACATTTTCTTTTCTGATGCCATTTTTAAAGAGTTCTTTTTGCTCTTGGAATTTCAAGCACTCCTCCATTTGGCTTACGCTTACATATGGCATTTTAAATTTAAGTCTTAACACACTACGTTTCTTAATCTTTATTTTCTTACATAAATCTTTGTTTATTGTCTAGATTTCGGAAACAGTGCAAGGAAGTGGATAAAACATAGCACCTTAGGAGTTTTCAGAGATAATGGGAACTGCAGGTGCTAGAGAATCCAAGATAACAAAGTGTGAAGCTGGATGAACACAGCCGGCCAAGCAGCATGTCAGGAGCACAAAAGCTGACGTTTCGGGCCTAGACCCTTCATCAGAGAGGGGGATGGGGTGAGGGTTCTGGAATAAACAGAGAGAGAGGGGGAGGTGGACCGGAGATGGAGAGAAAAGAAGATAGGTGGAGAGGAGAGTATAGGTGGGGAGGTAGGCAGGGGATAGGTCAGTCCAGGGAAGACAGATAGGTCAAGGAGGTGGGATGAGGTTAGTAGGTAGGAAATGGAGGTGTGGCTTGGGGGTAGGAGGAATGGCTGGGTGAGAGGAACAACAAGTTAGGGAGGCAGAGACAGGCTGGGCTGGTTTTGGGATGCATTGGGGACGGGGGAGATTTTGAAGCTAGCGAAGTCCACATTGATGCCATTGGGCTGCAGGGTTCCCAAGAGGAATATGAGTTGCTGTTCCTGCAACCTTCAGGTGGCATCATTGTGGCACTGCAGGAGGCCCACGATGACATGTCGTCTAAGGAATGGGAGGGGGAGTTAAAATGGTTCGCGACTGGGAGGTGCAGTTGTTTATTGCAAACCGAGCGGTTGTGGACTTCACAAGCTTCAAAATCTCCCCCTCCCCCACTGCATCCCAAAACCAGCCCAGCTCGTCCCTGCCTCCCTAACTTGTCCTTCCTCTCACCTACCCTCTCCTCCCACCTCAAACCACACCTCCATTTCCCACCTACTAACCTCATCCCACCTCCTCGACCTGTCCGTCCTCCCCGGACTGACCTATCCCCTCCCCACCTATCTTCTCCTCTATCCATCTTCGGTCTGCCTCCCCCTCTCTCCCTATTTATTTCAGAACCCTCTCCCCATCTCCCTCTTTGATGAAGGGTCTAGGCCCGAAACGTCAGTTTTTGTGCTCCTGAGATGCTGCTTGGCCTGCTGTGTTCATCCAGCTTCACACTTTCTCACCTTAGGAGTTTTTCCTTGCACGCTTGAATTTTCTTATGCGCCTTAGGAGTTTTTCCTTCTAGTATGCTTGAATTTTCTAATGCACACATGCTTAATCTTCACAAAATTCCTTCTGACCTTACTATCTGCCATAATTTCCAATCACCTTTTGTTATTATCTGTCCAAAGTCTGCAAACGTTTTGACTCGTTCCAGTGTGAGTGGTCAATCTTCACACTCATTGCTTCTAATGCACTCTTTCTGACTACCATTGTTTTTGTCCTTTTATGGTATCCATATTTTAAGCTTCTTGAACAAGTATGAGCTAAGATCCCAAATTCCTCCTCATTCTCATCCATTTAATTCGGTGTGCCTTAGTTTTATCAGTTAATAATACGATGTGGCTGTTCCTAAATATTTTTTGAAAGTTTATTGTCACAGCATTGACTACATTTCGGGTTCTATTTGTCAGATACGTGTTTAGTTTGCAAATTTGCCTCATTGATTAACCTTTTCTTTATTTATAAACATTAACATATCCCTTATGATGGATGGTAGAAGCTTACCCAGTACTAAAGTTGGGTCGATTGGTCTAACATTCCCTTACTGAGCAGAGACGCTGTGTTGGCAACTTTCCAGTCCTCCAGCATGGTCATAGAAACATGCCCTTCGACCCACCACTTGTATGCCAACCAACGCCAAATTATACTAATCCCATTTATTGGACTTGATCCATAGCCTACTCTGTCCTAGCATTTCAAGAGCTCATTCAAGCACTTTTTAAATGTTGCAAGAATCTCTGCCTCCACCACCCACTCAGGCAGCAAGTTCCATATTTGTACCATCCATTGGGTAGAAAAAAATGTTTCTCAGATTT
This sequence comes from Stegostoma tigrinum, assembly GCF_030684315.1. Lineage (NCBI taxonomy): Eukaryota > Metazoa > Chordata > Chondrichthyes > Orectolobiformes > Stegostomatidae > Stegostoma > Stegostoma tigrinum. Next base: position 6,235,871 of record NC_081369.1, on the reverse strand, counting down.
TCTCTAAACCACTTGTTCCTCATCTTAAATTTGTGTCTTCTGGTCATAGACTCACTTGCCATGGGGGAGAGATTCTTGTGATCTACCACGTCAATGCCTGTCATAACCTTGTACACCTCAGTCAGATACCCCCTCAGCCTCCTCTGTTCCAAGGATTTTAAAAAAAAACCTAGCCTGTCCCTGGCGTGGCACAGTGGTTAGCACTGCTGCCTCAGAGTGAGAGGGACCCTGGTTCGATTCCACCCGCTGGCAACTGTCTGTGTGGAGTTTTCGCATTCTTCCTGTGTCTGCATTGGTTTCCTCCAGAGGCTCCAATTTCCTCCCACAGTTCAAAGATATGCAGGTTAGATTGAATTGGCCGTGGTAAATTGCCCAGTGTCGAGGGATGTGTCGATTAGGTGAATTAGCTGTGGTAAATGCTGTGTTATAGGATAGGATGGTGGGCTATCTGGGCAGGATGTTCTTTGGACAATCAGTGTGGACAAGATGGGCCAAACAGCCTGCTTCCACTCAGTAGGGATTCTATGATTCTATCCTATTCTCCTCATAACTGAGCTTTTCCATTCCAGGTAGTATCCTGGTGAATTTCCTCTGCACCCTTTCCAGTGTAATCATGTCCTTCTGATATTATGGCTCACTCTGACTTACTCAGTGATCTCTCAGCTCAGCACAGCACCTTTTCCACTTTTAAGTATCATCAGCATGTTTAGTCACCCTTCTTATACAAGTTACCCTATCTGGTTGTTGCTTAATAACATCTTGGACCACTTCTATTGGACTTTGAAAATATATTTGTGTTGTATCTGAACTATTTCTCAGTAAGATGTCCTTTCCTCAGGAAAAAAATCATCAGTGAACCTTTATCCTTTCCTGCGTATTTTAACAATGATTTTCTTTGTTAAAGCCATGATTTGTCGAATATCTCTTGAAATCTTACTTGAATTTTAAATTCTCTACTCTCCTAAGGTACTGTAGTTTATTATGCTTTGCCTTTACCTCAGCCCCATTTCCCGTGGAAATGTGTTTGGTTTGTACATTAAGTTTGAATCAATTTTATTGTTTGTGCACTGTCTTATCTGTCACTTTTTGTTGCCAGTTTATTGGACTGATGCTGTTGTGCTGATGAATTTGGCTTCTTTTTTCCAGTCAAATTTATTTTAATCTTTGCCGGCCTAATCATCTTTTCAGTTTTGGTATTGAGCATAGTACTAGTCAGATTTGCTGTTTCTCAGATGCTCCTTGACCATTCCTTTGCCACATTTCATTTATAGAACTGGATTCAGTGCCAGCAGCTTCCTTGTATTTAAAACATCCCTGCACACAAGATAGAAACTTCTGCATTTCTTTATCACCACTGTTGCCCTAGCCATGTGTCATTGTTTCCACATCTCATCCTCTGCCACTTTCCCACAATTCAGTGGCTTGTACGACTCTTCCCCAGTGGTTCTGTTCACATTCCTCAATTCCAACAAAATGACTTATCTTTACACTGGCTCCCAATAGCAAACCATTCGTTAAAATGAACACTTTGATTCACAAAGTTGTCCGTCCATCCACTTCTCTTACTTTGCTCTTCCTGAACATTGTGAGGATAGTCCAGTCCCAGTCCTGCCCTGACCTCAACCAACATTTTGTGAACAAAATTATCGGAATGTAAATTCATCTTGAGCTAAACAAACTGACAGTTTTCTATTGTGTATCTGCTTGAGATCAGTTTTGCTCATCATTCTCTCCCTCCCATATTATAGCCTTCCTCTCCACTGCAGGTCTCCCGTCTGTTTCCCCTTTCTGACTTCTCCTACACTAGTGATCTTCCCTCTCCTCTCCTTCACTGGGGCTGTTTACTCATGCCCACCCTGTTTCAACTCTCCTTCCCTTTTCTTCATCCCCTCCCCTTTGTCCTCCCACACTGGCATCTTGCTGTTGTTGGAGCATTCCTGTCTTCCCCTGTGCTGTCATTCAAATTCTTCCTTCCTCCTCTCCTCTGCTTTACTGTAAATCTCCCCCCCCCCCCCCTGTCCTACACTGAAGTCCTCCCCTCTCCTCCTGTATTGTCACGCAGCTGTCCCCTCCCATCTGTTCCGTCCTGTACTATCACTTACCTCTCTTTGCTTCAGCTGAAGCTCTCCCCTTTCTCCTGTTTACTATAACATCCGATGTGAGCAAACAGAGTAATTTCGCGGTTAAACTGATATTAGGAACAATCACATTATCGGTAGAGATGATGATGTGCTTTCTCCCCCTGTTCTGACAAGGTTGACTTTTTCTGTTCAGCCTATTGACAAATCATCCAGAGCTCAACCCAGTTTCCCCCCTCCCCCCATCCAGCTGTGTTCATGTACCCCTGAAAGTGGGCAAACCCTGCTTGATTATTTTATTCTGTCTTCCAGAGGTGCTGAGCGAAATTGTAACACTATCTATTGTCCCACTTAAAATTAGCATATAGACCGAGAGCAATTCCCTTTTGTGCAGTAAGCGCAGGCAATGAAGAGAGTTGTTATCTTGAGTAAATTGAAATCAGCAGATGTATTTTATCTCTCCTCTGCATGTTTGCTCACTTGGTGCAGCTTCATACACTTCAATCGGGAGAATAACAGCTGAAAATTCTTGGTTGATGTTTAATACTATGCATTTTGTTTGTGGTGTCACCCCACCCCCACAGCCTGCCAAGTTCACCTCTGGGCTCTCCCCTTGGTGCTTCTGTTTGCTGAGTAGGAAGCCATTCATCACCTCATTGCCCCCCCATCTGCCCCCCCCCCCCACCCCACCACCACTACTCTCAACTATCTCCTTATTCTGGGATACAGAGCGGCACTCATCAGCCACGGCCTGGTTGCCAGGCAACAGCCCTTCCAGCTCACTGCTTGCCAGCGTCTCCGTGCAGGAAGGGATGGCATCTCAGCCTCCTACAGACAAGTCATTCATGGCTCAGTATGATTTATTGAGCCCCAGGCAGCAGCAGTTTGCTGAAATTACAATCAGTGTCCCCATGGGGAGAAAACTCTCTCCATCGCTCGTGATAATTCGTACTTTCTTATCTTGAACAGACTATATGCGTTAGAACTGTTTCTAAAACCTACCATTTATTGAGATGACACAGTCACTGTATCCGAGAATTCTGTGCAAAACACGAGGTGCAAGCTCAGACATGTTTAGTGGAATGCCATAGGCCGAGGTTCAGTGTCAGTCACTGCTGGGAGACCTGGAGCCTGCAGCCCCAGTGTTATGGGTCAGAGAAACTCAAAGACGCAGTTGGAAATGGCAGTCTTGGCTCTCCATTAACTTTGCAACTGTGTGTTTAAAGAAGGCAGCCTGATGTATGGCTTAAAGCCAGCTTGGCCCTCTTACTCCCTTCATTTGTGCCTTGTGAAACTAACTCATGGTGTGACCTCACAAGATTGGAGCTGGGGTAGCTATGCACTCTGTATTGCGATGCCTAGTTTGATATCAAGGCAAAGATCCTCACCTCGTTTGATCTCTCCATACAGTACTGTCCCTCTGGCTTTTGAAATTCATGACAAGCGCTTCCCAGATTTTAGGAGCTTCCTCTTAGCTAAGGCAGACACCAGCAATTCCAACTTTATTTCCAGTGTACCAGCACAGCCCTGAGGCACCTGACGGATAGAGTACGTCAAATACTCTGTCCCTTGGAAGCCCAAGGGCTGTGCTGGTACACCGGAAGCAAAGATCTTAACCAGCATTGATTAGTCCAAGAGCAGTATGTGACTGCATTTGCATTGATGCCAGATGTGGCTGTATTTAAAAAGGATAACTTTAAGAAAACAGTAATTCAGTGAGCGATTGATCAATCTGGGGAAAAAATGGTATTGATTCATTCAAGTGAAGATTAGATTTCTGGGTGATATTTTCAGATGCAACGTGTAAAATTTGATCCCTTGCGTGCAGTACGTGAGGCTTGCTTGAGAGCATCAGGTACGTCTGAAACCTATGGTTCTGCATAACTGGGATTCTCCTCAACTCACCAAGGTTCTAGAATAATAGACTTATTACTATGAGTAACCAACAAACCTGTTATTATAGTTTGTGACTGTCAAGAAGGTCAAAGGCAAACCAAATTAACCAGGTTATTTTATTATTGAGCAATTCTTGTGTTTTTATGGAAACTACTTCTATACCCCTCGTAAAAGTAAACAGTGGTGTGCAGTGTCTTTACAAACTAGCTTCTTGAAGCTGAAGGATTCCCACAAAATGACAGAGTGACTGGTCCTGCACGGTCAGCCTGCTTGCGTCAACTGCTGTACGCAAAGTAAATATGGATCCTCTCCTCCTTTTCCCCAATGGAGAAAGACAGTTACAGGCACACGCCATCTACCATAATGTTTTATTTGGTGCTAAAGGAGGACTGTCTTGCTCACGGTGCCCTTCCTGGGCACGAGACATTGAGCTAAAGCCAAGTTGGTCTTCCACTGTCTCTAACACCAGACCACTTGTCAAACATGCTGTCTTAGATGAGCAACAGCTTCCAGTAATTAAATGCTGGGACATTTGAAGTCATTATAGTTGACTCCAGCCATAAATCTTGCACATGACAGTCCATTCCACGCCCCCTCATTGTATTCTGTTTCAGCTTTGACCAGATCATTGACAATCTCCGAGGTCTTATTTGTGTCTGAGCTCAAGTTCCAACCACACATTGCTTTCTGAATCAAAGACCATCTATGTCTGCCTCTGTACCACCACCCATCCTCACTCAACCACATTTGTATGATTGTTGTCCCCAATCTCAACTATTCCACATTTCATTCAAGCAATTTCTCATTATCTATTCTCTGTAAATCTGAGCTCATACAAAATTCCCTTACACCAAGTCCTGCCCAGTCGTTACTTCTATCTCTGGTCACCCACATTAGCTCCCAGTATCCAGCTTATCCAATCTTCAGTTCTCATCCTTGTGTTCAAAACCCATCAAGACCTTACTGCACCCTACCTGTCGATCTACCTTTCATCCTAGATCTCCACAAGCCTTGCCCAGAACTTGGTATTTCTTGAGCCTGTTGTACATTCTTCTGCACACTTCCATAGAACAATCTGTGACTATGCCTGGAGCTGCTTATGCATACATTTTGGAGTTCCTTCTCTGAACACAACTACCCCTTCATGCTTCACTCTGTACATGGAGAAGTTCCTTATAAGTGGGTGGGTAAATGGAGCTGAGTCTCAGAAAGATCAGCCATGATCTTATTAAATGGCAGGGCAGGCTCGAGGGGCCAGATGGCCTCCTCATGCTTCGTGTTCTTACGTTATAAACATCTCTGAACAAGTTTCTGGTCATCTGCTCCCAAATAACTATTCCAATGCCTCACCTTTTATTTTCCTGTTTGCATTCAGTTACTATTAGATAAATGTTAAAGGACTTCTCAGAACCATTGAAAGAGCAGGTGGTTTTCCTGGCATCTCTGCCAATATCAGTCAAGATGCTGCTGATCAGTTTTAATATTTGCACATATTTGGAAGCAAATTTGGTGCTGCTTTTGCAGTCTCGAAGAAACTGCTTAAAAGTGCTAAGTTCTTTGGACCTTTGATACCTAGAATTTACAGCATGGACCATTCACTCAACTAGACTGCCAGTGTTTATGCTCTACACAAGCCTCCTCCCAGCCTACTTCATCTTATTCTTTGTCTGTCCCTCCCTTTCTTTCACCCTCTCATTTCCTTTTAAATACTGCAAAGTTCTCAACTGCTTTGTGTGGTATCAAGTCCCACTTTCTGACTTCTGGGTAAAGACGCATCTCTTTAAGTCTTCATTGGAATTCATCAAAAACTATTTTACAATGATGGAATCTGAAATGCATGACCTCCAAAGGTGGGAAGATCTTTTCCGTGTCTACCTGGTCAAAACTTTTCATTTTTAAAGGCCTCTATTAGGTCATTGAAGGCACAATCTAATTGTGAGTGTTTTTCCTTACAGCCCACTCATGTTTTTTGCAGTATTTGGTTGGGAAGAAGGTGCCTGTGGGTTAGAAAATTGCTTCCAAATTGGGACTGATGGCAGCAGAACTATATTTGATTTTAAAAAAAGTTACTGCTTGAATGGGGTCATGAAAGTTCTTAATGTTCAGTGAATGAACTTGAGTGATTACATGATTAATGCTGTTTGACATCAGACAGGTGATAAATTGTCTGCCTCTGACTAAGGTCCATATAAATACCCATTTTAATTACTTAGAGTTTAACCTTATTTTTAGACTTCATTTTGAACGTTGGCTGGGTGAATGTATCAACTATTCTTGATATTAGCTGTTCTGCAGTAGATCAGGTGTTTCCTTGATGATGCCGTACATAGTTTTGGCAGGATTTTATCCTTTTGATTCAAGAATCAGTAGGAGAAGCAAGAGCACCATAACAAAATAAATCCCTTTGGGATGTATCTTCACCAGCAACTCCCATGATAATTCAACGCTGAAGAGAACTAAAATGCACAGCAGTGCGTGCTTTGAGAATTGAAGTGAGGCTCAGTTGAACAGACTGTTGTGTTCGCAGTGTAGGTTGGCTGACCACATGCCTTTGCCTTTGCCAACCTAATCAGCCTGGCATGTGGAAACGTATCCAATACTGTAAGCTGCACTTTGGCTAAACCTACACCTGAATAAGCCCTGTTGCGGGATAAAAATGGCAGTGATGGAGCTGCATTTATTGTAAAAGTGCTTCCGGTCAGTTTCTGCTGAGACCATGCTGGAACTGTTTCAATAAGTGTCCATTGGTAGGCTTGCATATGGAGAGCAATACGCAAGTGTAATCTGCAGTGTAAGAGCATCAGGTGACCTCTGCCACTAGCCCCATTCCACAACACTCATTTGCTGCGACATACCCCACTGTCCCAACACTCTTTTAGACACACCCATCACGCACACCATCTGGCAAACATCTGCCCCCTCCCCGCATGCCAAACCTCACTGACCATCTGGAAACCTTCCCATCCCCACCCCGCCTCCCCCACACACCGCTCACCCTCTAGCACACACTCCCCCCTCACTCGCACTCCCCTCCATCCCATCAAATCTCCAGCTTCCCTTTCCTTCTGGCCCTGCGAATGATGTGGATTGTGTTATCAATATTCCTGGCTATTGAGACTGAGGGCTCTGTTTGGCAGTGTGGAGCTATACTCCAAAAGAAGAGGTTGTTCTAGCACAGTGCAAAAGTGATGAACCTGGCAGCAGACTCTCGAGTTTCACATTCTTTTTGTTTCTCCTGAACAGAATTTTTTAATGTTTTGGCAAAATTGCTTAAATTTATGAATATTTTGTAGAAGCATTTCAATGTGTAACTTATTGCAGGTACAGCTAGGTATCTCAGGATTCTGGGAACACAGTATTCCAGTTAATAGATTCAATTTATAATAAATACAGAGCACTCTGTGTATTTGCACTTTGATTTTGCTGCTGAGATAGCAGTAAGTAGATGAGGGGGCGTAGGGGTGTAGTGAGTCTGGACCCTGTGTGGGTGTTGGAATTTGCAAGTGCACTACTCTGTCCACCAGGGCATATGCTATTTATTCTGCAAATCAATTGATACTACAGATGTTTACAAAATCCCCACTCGTTCTTACCTGTAACCTCTTCCAGCCCCACAAACGTAAGACCATGACATATAGGAGCAGAATTAAGCCATTCAGCCCATCAATACTGTTCCACCTTTGTTATCTCCAGTCTTGATTATTGCAATGTACAGTTGCTTATGACCTTCCACAGCCTTGAATATCAATGAGTTCCACACAGTCACCAACCTCTGACTCAAGAAATTCCTCCTTATCTCACTTCTAAAGATTGTCCCTTCACTCTGAGGGTATGCCATCAAGCCTTAGTCTCTCCTCCTAATGGTAACATCTCCACATCCACTCTATCCAGGCCTCTCCATATTGAGAGTTTTAATCGCATCCTCCATTGTCTTTCTAAACTCCATTGAGTACAGACCCAGAGTCTTCAACTGTTCCTCAAGCCCTTCACGCCCTAGGATCATTCAGTAAACTTCCTCCAAGGCCAGCACCACCACCTTTAGATACAGGGCCCAAAACAGCTCTCAATATTCCAAATCCCTCAAATAGCTGCACTGCCCTAATTCTGGCTGCCTTGTGCATTCCTGCTATCCTTTTTCCCAGCAGGTCTTCAGCTGCTTAGGATCTAGAAATCCCCTCCTTAACACTCTCCATCTCTTGCTCAGACTTCAATCCGTGCTTCTTTCACTAAACCTTTACTGAGTCATCTCTGCTTAGATCTCATATGATTGTGTTATCTGAATATCACTCCTTTTGTTGGTGGCTTGGAACAATGTATTGTAATACAAGTGCTTTGTTAATGCAAGTTGTTATGTGGGTCGTATGCTTTAATCCAGTCTGTACTGGTAACTGACTTTTTACATTTCCCTCATTTCTAGGCAGTTGTGCCTTCTATTAAACGCTGAGAATATCTTTCACTCCATGGCCGAAATCCTCCTTCGTGAAGAGGACCTCAAGTTTGCTTCTACCATGGTCCAAACCCTCAACTCCATTCTCCTGACGTCAACAGAACTCTTCCAGCTACGGAACCAACTGAAGGATCTGCGCACAACGGTGAGGCTTGTGTCCCGGTATCAATGCAGTTGACACTAATGGGTGGAATTTGATTTGCGCGATACAGTGAGATACAAACAGTTCCACGTCCTTGTTGCCTTCGTCACCGGCTTTGCAAAACACCTTTAGTCATGCCGGTCCATTGCAGGATTCTGAGCTCTGAGCTCTGACCTCAATTCATCATGTTGGTGGTGTCATCTCACCTCAGGCCTGAGACCAGTGGTGATGCTACAGTTGTTAGTTCCTATTTCCCATTCCTCATCGCACCATTCACCCTGCTGACTGCATGTTAGGCTGTGTCCTACGTTAGACCTCGATGCCTTATCCCATGCTGAATTTCCCTTTCCTTGTCTGCTAATTCCAAGGCCCCTGACAGCCATTGCCTCCACTCACAGCTGCTAAGACTCTGACTCTTCTACATATTCCCAAGAGACTCGATTTGTCTTGTGCTCTCTCCGTTTCTGCATACCAGAACAGATCCCCTCAGTGTTGGGTGCATTTTCACTCACTGTTGGGCTGTAATAGATCCACTGTCTATTTTGTATCCTATCTGATTTATATTTGTGGAAGTGAGTATCGGGCATGTATTGAAATTGGCACCATTGCCTGATGGACATGCTCCATACTCAAAAGATGCAAAAATGTGTCCCACCATTTTACATCCTGAGGATTGCTCTAATGTTAGATTTATACCACATGTCTGACTGGATTACCCAGTTAATTCCTTTTCTCATATTCCCTTAAACCATTCTTTCACAAATATTTATACTCTTGCCTTTTAAAATCAGTTATACCCCAACGGCTTCATGTTCTAACAAATCTCTGGACTAAAACATACAAATGAATTACTTACCCAATCCGCTCCTTCGTTCTTTGATTGTAAATTTATGCCCTTCAGTTGCCAATTTCAATGAAAATAACTGTTTTCTCAGTTTCACTGAAATTCTCTCACAATTCTCAGCACCCCAATCAGGTCTCCTGTTTGCCTTCAGTATGCTAATGAAGAGATTCCAAGCTTCTCTGGTTTCACGTCCTAAGAGAAACATCTTCAAGGGCAGGCAGGCTGTCTCCCTAAGATAGCCTGAAAATGGAGAGACGGCAGAGGCAGGTAGCTGCTGCACATGGGCTGAATAGATTAGAAAATTCTGGAATTAGATTGTATTCTACGTTCGTGCAACATTGAAACTCTCCTGGATATTAGGTTCTGGCTGTAAGCCCTCAAAGTGAGAATGGTTTTGAGGGTTCCACCATGATACAAAGGGTGTCCATACCACAGACAGCATGCAAGAGTCAGACTTCCATACACAGCAATAGAAGAGATGCTTGGCACGTAGACCATATGATTCTGAAATGAATATTGCCAATGTCAGCTCTCGGGTGTGGTGGTGACTTGGAGACCATACAGTGCATCAAACTGCTCAGCAGACAGAGGCATGTTTGGGGGCATTGTGTGAATTAATATCATTATCCGTCAAATGATGATCAGTTTGATTTATAGAACATAGAACAATACAGCGCAGAACAGGCCCTTCGGCCCTCGATGTTGCGCTGACCTGTGAACTAATCTAAGTTCCTCCCCCTACATTGTCCCATCATCATCCATATCCAAGGACTAGCGAGTTTTGAGAAGATTTGTAGCTCAGGTTGAGGTTCTGGATGTGAGTTTGCCCACTGAGCTGGAAGGTTAGTTTTCAGACGTTTCGTCACCATTCTAGGTAACATCATCCGTGAGCCTCCGACGAAGCGCTGGTGTTATGTCCCGCTTTCTATTTGTCTGGTTAGGTTTCCGTGGGTTGGTGATGTCATTTCCTGCATTGGTGATCACCGATGATGTTACCTAGAATGGTGATGAAACGTCTGAAAACTAACGTTCCAGCTCAGCAAGCAAACTCACATCCATATCCAAGGACTGTTTAAATGCCCCTAATGTGGCTGGTTAACTACACTGGCAGGCAGGGCGCTCCATTCACATCTACAAGGATAGTTTTCCCTCAAGTGTAAAATGACTATCTCCATTCAGTAATCTATTTTTATAACAGATGGTGCTGTGTTGTCTGACTTAATGGGACAGGCTTGTCCTGTATTCAGAGGGCTTTCAGTTTGAAATGAGTATGCTGAGCACCACAGTTTGAAGCCATTGCTTGAGGGGGTTGACTTATTTTGTGTTGCTGGTTTTTAAATATTGTTTCCTTGCTTTTCTGTTGCCTGTAGGAAAGCTGCAACCTGTTCTGTGGCTTGTATCGTTCCTGGTGTCACAACCCTGTCGCCACCGTGTCCCTCTGCTTCCTCACACAGAACTACAAACACGCCTACGACCTCATTCAGAAGTTGTATCCTTTTGTTCTCACTTGGCACCTCTGTTCCCTTTCCAATGACGCTGTGCAGTCAGCAGCATTTGTACCTTTTATGATCAGAAAATTGGGGTTCCATACGAGGTCACTGCTTACTTTGACAGTGTTATAAGTGTGGCTGTTTAACTGAACTGGAAGTGATTTTTCTGTCTGTCTGACAGGTTCCTGACTAGCCACAGGAAACTCCTGCACTACCTGCTGACCTCTCTTACCTTTCCTGGAGCTCACCCACCTACCTGACTGTATCTTTGGTTTGTCTCCCTTTCTGCGACAGCCAGCCATCACAAACCTAGCTCCTGCAAATTCCTCATTTCCTTGATCATTCCAACCTATCCATGCAATCCAGTAGGATTTAAACCAAACACACTTCCTGCAGACATTAAACGTCAGTAACATGGAAACTCTCCCTAATCTCCCATATCTGACAGAAAGAGCATATTGCTCTACTAAAGGCCAACATTGTGCTTTAACGACGTACAGACCCAGAAAACAGCACAGTCTTATGGCTTTAAAAGCAATGCCACAGTCCAACTGAGTACCTATGTTTTCATATTTTTGAAGCTTAATCAAGAGACAGTTTTCAATAAAAACATATAATCAAACAAGAATCCACTGTACTCACTACTCACAGCCGGGGAGCAGCTAAGTGATTGATTAGTTTTAAAGTCTAGCCCTACTATTTTTTTGTAAGAGGGGTCAGCAGGTAGTGCGGGAGTTTCCTGTGGCTATCTCCGTCTCAAACAGTATGCTGTTTTTGGAAAATGTAGGGAGTGATAGACTCTCAGGGGAATGTACCACTGACAGCCAGGTTTCTAGTACTAAGGCTGGCTGTAATGTGACGAGGGGTATGTCAGGTTCAGAGTGATCAGAATGGTGTGTTTTCTCTCTGCAATATCTTGGAGAGGGTGCAGAATATTCTCAAAGGGGAGAGGCACCAGCAGAAGGTCGTTCTACACATAACGGTGTAGGAAGAGAAAAAGGTGAGGCTCTGGGAGAGAACATAGGAAGTTAGGCAGGAATTTAAGAAGGATATCCTTGAGGGTAGTAATATCTGGATTCCTTCCGGTGCCACAAGCTACTGAGGGTAAGATTAGGAGGATAGAGCAGATGAATACGTGGCTGAAAAGCTGGTGTGGGGGAGAAGGATTCACGTTTTCGATCAGTGGAATCTCTTCTGGGATAGAAGTGATCTGTATAAGAAGGACAGATTGCACCTGAATAGGAAAGGGACTAATACATTGGTGGGGAGATTTGCTGGAGCTGCTTGAGAGGATTTAAACTAGTAAGGGCAAGGGGGGGTACCCAGGGAGATAGTGAGGAAAGAGATCTTTCTGAGATTAGTACAGTTAGGAAAAGGAGCAAATCAAACAGAAATGAAGCAGAGGACGAGGTAGGACTGATAAATTAAACTGCATTTATTTCAATTCAAGAGGCCTCACAGGAAAGGCAAATGGACCCAGGCCATGGTTAGGATCATACACCAGGGATATCAAAGCAATTGCAGCGACATGGCTCAGGGATGGACAGGACTGGCAGCTCAATGTTCTAGGGTATAGGTACCATGGGAAGGATAGAAAGGAGGGATGAGAGAGGAGAGGGAGTGGTGTTGTTGATTAGGAATAACATTACGGCTGTACTTGAGGATATTCTTGAGAATACGTCCAGTGAAATTATTTGGGTGGAACTGAGAAATAAGAAAGGGATGATCACCTTATTGGGATTGTATTTTTTCCTTTTTCTCCCCATCCCAACCTCCCCAGAAGTCAGCAGGAAATTGAGCAATAAATTTATAGGGAGATCTCAGTTATCTGTGGTAATAATAGGGTGATTATGGGAGGGGATTTTGACTTTCCAGACATAGACTGGAACTGCTGTAGTGTTGAAGGCTGAGATTGAGCGGAGTTTGTGTGTACAAGAAAATTTTCTGATTCAGTATGTGGATGTACCTACTAGAGAAGGTGCAAAACTTGTTCTACTGTTGGGAAATAAGGCAGGGCAAGTGACTGATGTATCAGCAGGGGAGCACTTTGGGGCCACTGACCATAATTCTGTTAGGTTTAAAATTGCGCTGGAAAACGCTAGACTGGATCTAAAACTTCAAGTTCTAAATTAAAGAAAAGCCTTTAGCTACATAAGTCACTAGATGTCAAAGTACCTGCAATTTTTTTCAGTGTGCAGCTTGTTGAGATACTTGATTATATCGTGTGTACAGTGCAGAAACAGGCCATCAGCGCCACTGTTTATACTTTATAGGATTTTCCTATTCCGCTCTCCCTTAAATCCATTCAGGTTTTGTTCTATCAAGTTTCACACTCTCTAAGCAAAAAAAATTCCCTTGAATTGTTTTCTTGGATTTATCAGAGACTGTTTTATAAGTATGACCCTTTCGTGGTGGGCACCCCATTTAAGTGAATCTTTACCTATAATAGCCGACCTCTGTCTAGATTCTTGCTTGCAGACAAAATGCCTGGACCTGTTTGGTCTTTGTTGATGGTCATAGCCTGTCAGTTTTGATATTGGCCACGTAAATCTTGGTATGAGATTTTTTTTTAAAAATGCAAGTAGACTTTCAGAGAAGTGACGCAGATTGCAGCTTTGACGGCCTGATTGTGATTTCTCAGTAACGAGCAGGAATGCCTTGTGCCATACTATCATTTTTTTTTTGCATTTAACAGTCATTGTGAATGTAAATGCTCCCATTGCCAATATCTCGTGGTCACCAGATCTCCTCACCTTCAATGATACCTGCTTTCCATAGGTACCAAATAAAAGGTGCTAGGTACCAAATAAAAAAATCACTGTTGCCTGTGCTCTGCACTTGGTTATCCCAGTACCCTGCTCGAGTGTATGATAAATGTACTGTCTGTAATTGAGTAGAAGTTGCGAGAAACTATCAGGAATACATTGAGGCATTACTATGTATATAACCCCTGCAAAGAATGAGGATATATTGAAAATCTAGACAGTAATGTCTTCTTTTGCAGTTTGTTACTTTTACAGCTCTAGTAGTGACATCGTGTTCAGGTCTTCTAGTATTAAAGCAGAAATCTTCACAAACAGATTGACGATGTCACAGCACATAACAGCTGGAAGAAATTTGACTCATCATGCAGTTTTATCAGTGTGGCCACCTAGATAGAAGGTAGTTAAGCGAAGGGGCATCTCAAAGCAGATGATCTGTGGAGTTGTATGTGACAGTCGCAGCAATGTTGTCCTGAATTAATTGAAACATGGTTTACATGTGCAGTGTTCCATTAAAAGGCAGATTTTAAGTAGAATGAAGTTTGAGATGTAATATTTTCTGGCACCTGGTACATAACTAAGCTATCTCTCCTTCCCACAAACAAATGTTGCACTTTCTTTTTTAAATATGAATGCTTTTTGAGACACTTGGGAAGAGATAGTTATTCAATATTTAATTGTCTAACTGCCGAATTCAGGTACTGAAATTGTGCGTTCTGAAATTGTGCATACTGTGCATCTTTCGGCTCTCTCCTCAAGGCCAGACAAGACCAGAATTGGCAAAAGAATGTGTCACAGATTCCTCTGTAGGGCCAAATTGAAAAGCATTAGCACTAGCAGCTGCTGTCTGTGTACATTAGCACTTCCATTTATAGGTAAAAGCCTAATACTGAAATACCGGAACTTCATTCAGGCAGACATTTATGAGTTTTGGACAAAGCAGTTTGTCTTTTATTTTCGTTTTGCTTGTGCTGCCTGTCTGTTGTAACCTATGTTATTTCAACTTGTGGGTTATGTAGTCTCTGTGTCAAGTTAACTGTCATGAGGTGACAGGTGGATGAGGGAATGGGTTGAGACGTGACCTATAGAATTAAAACGTGCTGTGGAAAGGTTAAAATCAACTAGGGTTCCTGTTCATAATTAAGCCACCGCTCGGTACATAGTTTGCCATAATTCACTCATAGCAGGAGAATAGGCACAGGGTGAGATAGTCAGCGATTGACTGACATCAATGGAACTGAACTACATTGAGAAATCTGCACCTTCAGAAAAGGAGGGGAAGGATTATAGACAGGACATGAGAACAGAGGGAAAGATAAACTGTGATCAGAGATAATGAGAACTGCAGATGCTGGAGAATCCAAGATAACTAAGTGTGCAGCTGGATGAACACAGCAGGCCAAGCAGCATGTTAGGAGCACAAAAACCGACATTTTGGGCCTAGTCCCTTCAGGAAAAAAAAAGATAAAATGTACCTGGTACTGTGAGGATCTGGTTGCTGCTGATAGCACTGTTTCAGGTCTGGGAGGTCTGGTAGTGTGTTATCTATGCACTATCTCACATTGCAAAGGTTTTGTGATTTTTTTGACTTGCGTTTGTGAATGAGCCATATTTATAGCTTTTTCATAATTTATTGGTTTGGGGTTTCTTTTTCATGACTACACAAGTGACTACGAAAATGAAGTGTCGTTCAGCGTGTGACTTTTGGAAAGATTGCAATGCTTCAAACTGGTGAATAAAAAGACATTAATGAGTAAAAGTGACCGGGAAGTTGCCAGGTTATTATAAAAACCCAACTTCAGGAAAGGAAATCTACCATTCTCCTTGGTTTACAGGTTACAAGAACCACAGAATCCCTGTAGTGCAGAAAGAGGCTATTCAGCCCATCGAGTCTGCAATGACCTCCACTTAACCCTAACCTCCAAAGAGCATCCCACCCGGTTCCCCCCAGGCGTCCACCCTATCCCCGAACCCCGCATTTCCCATTGCCAATCCACCTTATGTGAATATCTTCGAAATGTGAGATGAAATTGGGGATCTGACAGAAACCCACACAGACACAGGGAGAAAGTGCAAACTCCACACAGTCACTTAAGGCTGGACTCAAACCCTCATCCCTGAAGCTGTGCGGCAGCAGTGCTAACCACTGAGCTACTGTCATGCCCCAGGTCCCAGTCCAGCACTAGTACAGGCATCATGGTTGGCTTTTCGCTGCCCAGTGGGTGTGTACTGTTGTAGCAGTTCAAACAAAAGGCTCATCACCATCTTCTCAGGATTCTTGGGATTGGTAATTATAGCCTTACTGACAGCATCTATAGCCCAAGAACAAATTCTTAAAGATTTGCCAGGGAAATATTTTGCTACCAAACGTCTGGCAACTCATCTCGATTCGAACTCAGAAGATAGTTCGTTCTGGTTCTGTTAACAGCTTGCCTAGCTTTGAAATTTCTTCCAGCTCTTCCAACTGAATTTTCGAAACTGTACAAAAGCCTTGGCTTGGATTCCAAATAAGGTGTTCACTGTGGCTTAGAGGTAGCACTGCTGACTCTGAGTCAGAAGGTTGTGGATTCAATTCTTGCTTGAGAGGCTCTAGTGGATAATTCAGGCTGACGCTCAAGTGCAGCACATTAAATCCTCTTTAACAGTGTAGCTGCATTCCTGAAAAGTACAATTTTAAGTGGAAGAATTGTGGGAAAATCAGATTTTCTCATAACCAATATGAAAGCTGTTGTTAGGTTCTGTAGAACCTTAACCATCAAAATAGATCATGATAACATTATATCTGTAAGGAGATGTAGTGTCAATTTGTACATTCCTCAATTCATAAGTTTTTAACTGTTATAATCTGCTCCACCTTAATACAATCTAGACCTCAGGAGGGAGAAAAGCAGTGATTGCGAGTGTGTTCACGAGAGGAAACTGCAAGCGTAGGTGTCGAGGACAAAGGGGTACAGCTCTAAAATGGCATCGATTGGAATGCGATGGCATTCCATGTTCTGTGGACCTGCTGCAAAATGACAGTAAAGCAGATATACAAATATATGAGCAGGCCATTCAGCCCCTCCAGCCTGTTTCACCCTTCAGTGAGGTCATGGCTGGCCTGAGGCCTGTATCCATTGATACCTTTGTTTAACAAAAATGTATCTATCTCAGGTTTAAAGTTAACAACTGATTCTGCATCCATTACTGTTTGTGGAAGAGAGTTCCAGGCATCCATCTATGATAGGTATCCTGAAAGTTAGTCCACGTACTGGCCTAGTTTAATCAATGTTGCTGAGAAAGTGCAGCACTGTCAGAGGTGCTGTCTTTCAAAGGAGACAGTAAACTGAATGTCCATGTCCATGCCCCTACCAACACCGGACTCTCAAAGCATCAATAAAACTCACTATCCGATCATGATCTAGATTCAGTTTGTAGAACCTTGGTATGTGCAAATGGCACATTTCTTACCTAATAAGTGAGTACATTTAGTAGTGATGACTTTGCATTTATGTAGTGCCTCATGTGATCCCTGAACACGCCAATACAATCTGTTTATGGAAATGTACCCAAGTAAATGTTGGTACCTTAAGGAGAAATGAAGATTCCTACAATTAATTCAGTTGTTCTTTAAGACCTCCTGTTATCTCTGTTCCATTGTTTGGGTCGACTGACCCAAAGAAGCTCATACTTCGTCAAAATGAACTCTTACTTCAAGGGTTCTTCAAACATCTGAACTAAACTAAGGTTTTATTTTGAAAGGACAATCGGACAGCATAAAGGAGGAAAGCCGTTCTATAACAGCAGGCGCTGGCAGCAATTCAACTGAGAAACTGATTCAACTAAGTCAGTTGTAATTGGGTATATTTTGAAGAGATCTGCATTCTCTGAATAGCCTGCCCTGATGTTACGTACTGGCTATTTGTCAAAGGTTCACGTAGCTGACACGCTGCCACAGTTTGAGCTGAGATTTGTTGCTTGGTCTTTAGTACAAACATTTGGTGTCGGACTCCAATTAGCTACTAACTTCCGGTAAAGTCTGATTTAAGAATGTGAGGGCCATTTCCAAAGGGCTCCACTGAGGACACTGAGTTCATCTGGCACATAGCTCAGCCAGAATGGAGACACCCCCAGTTTGACATACACAACCCTCCACCCGCGCCCCCCCCAGCCTAGCATGAAGTAGTTGACCTCCACCAGAGAGGTGGAAAAAGATGCTCAACAATTGTCTTTGCTGCCCTAAGCTAAGGCTGCTCCATAACTCCCATTCATTGCAATACCGTCTCTCTTGGTGAATACGTACTTCTCCATGTTGAATTCCGTTTGGAGGAAGCACAGAGGCTGGCAAAGGACCAGAATGCACTCTGGGTTGGGGTCTACAACATACATCAAGAGTGGCTCAGTTAGCGCCACTACTGACTGAGCAGCTGGTGAGGGGGGGGAGGGGAAAAGAAACATATTTGACCTTGTCCTCCACCTCTTGCAGGTAGTGACCCCTGTGTAGTCATTGTGGAGTCTGAGTCATCACTTCACAATAAGAACACTTTGCTGGCACCGCCGTCATTTTAAATAGGACAGACTTTGAACAGATCAAAACTAGGCATCCATGCAATGCTGTAGACCATCAGCAGCAGCAGAATTGTATTCAAACACAATCAGCTAAAACTGAACCAAAGTCATGTTGCAGCAGGGATTTTAATGACCTCTGGTTTGATAACTGCACATTCTGACTTGTCTCACCACATCATTGAGCGACAGCAGTGAAACCAATTGAGCAATGTGAGATTAAACCCCCCACATCATCGTAATTATAAGATTTAAAAGTTCAGTGCCATTGCATACCTCAGTCTGATACTCTGTCTTATCCAGTGATGAATTGTAATAACAATAATTTACATTTACGTAGGATCTTTGTACTGTTCTATGTTCTATTAACATGTTAAAATATCCTAAGGTGCTCCACAGGACCATTATCATACAATATCCAACCAAACCAGGAAGCAATGGGTCAGATGACCACAAGCTTTGTGAAGTGCAAGGAACATTGTGAAAGCAACGGACAGGCAGATCTTTTAAAGATGGAATTCCAGAGTTCAGAACCTGTAGACCATGCTGTCAGCAGAGAGGTGGTAGAAATCGGGTGCAAAAGTAGCCGGTCCCAATGTCCTCACTTATTTCATCATGTGGAGGTGTCAGTGTTGGACTGGGGCAGGCAAGGTCAGAATTCACACGATGTCAGGCTCTAGTCCAACAGGTTTATTTAAAATACACGCTTTTGGAACTTTACTTCTTCAGGTGTTAGTGAGAGAGGTGGCATTGGACAAAGAATGTATATGCAAAAGATCAGAAGGTCATCGAACTGATACGAATGTATTGAACAAACCCAAGATGGCTATTAAATCTTTAATCAGTTGGATTTAACAGCCATCTTAGGTTTGTTTAATACATTCACATCAGTTCTATAACCCTTTGATCTTTTGCTAATACGTTCTGTGTCTGATGTCACCTCTGTCATTGACACCTGAAGAAGGAGGGAGACTCTGAAAGCTTGTGTCTTCAAATAAACCTGTTGGACTGTAACCTGGTGTCGTGTGATTTTTGACCTCACTTATTTCAAACAATGTTTCTTGTATTTTACCCCACACCAAGTCCTATTCACGTATTGTCTCTGTTCTTGCTGACTGCCGAAACCGCATCTAAATTTGTATCCTCTGAGACCTTGTTCCTTCCTATCTTTATAACTCCCTTAAGCAATTATAGAGCACTCTCCAAGGTCTCACCCTCTGATTCTGACCTGTTATCTTTTGCCTCAGTATTGGTGGTCACACCTTCTGCTTCTTTGGGCTTCATCTCGTGAAATTCTCACCGTAAGCCCCTCAATATGCCTGCATCCCTCTGCTTTCAAAGTCCATTTCTTTGTGGTCGCCTCCTTTAGGACCTTGTGCTTTGGCTCTATGTCCATTGCTGTGATAGTGATTACAATGAGGTCAGCCTGGTGGACCTCATAGAGTCTGAGTTTCCTGATTGGGGCTGTCAATCTGGTCCAATCAGGGAGCCCTGGCTGACAGATAGAAGCAGAAGCGTCGGAGGTTCTGCTCACTGAGAGTTGGCTCTGAGGGAACTGGATCAGTGTCAAGGACTCTCCACGTGTAAATAAAGGGTGACTTAGTGACAGGACACTGGCATCTGTGGAGTTAGTTCACCTGTATTTTTGAGTTCACTGCTGTAAAGTGCTTTGAGGCCTGTATTCAAGCTGCTGTTTAAATGTAAGTTCTAATACAAGTCCCTGTTTATTTCTCTTGCCATCCTATGTGCTTTTATTTTCTTTTACTGTCTTATCCTTCCTTAGCCTGGGCTTGCCTAGAGTACAGGCTGGAGATCGAAGCTGGAATCTCCCATTTGATGTCATTACTCAGAATGACATTGAAGCAGCTTAATATATATTAAGTAACCAGCTTGATGGCAATCAACTGGAACATCAAGAGAAAGAAAATAATTTGCGGTAATGCAGAATGTGACTAATGTATGAATAGGGTCATTAATAATGCAACATGCAATTATGGAAAATTAATGAGCAGTGTTTACTAGGTCGCCTAAAATGAGAGTCACATAATTGTGTGTACAGATTGTTAAAGCTGCTGTGATGGATATGACTGTAGTGTTAGAGTGTCTTATTACAGACTCTGCAGGGATCATAGAGCCATTGCAGTTGTGTTTTTCCCTGCTCCCTGAGGTATAGTGCAATGCAGCATAGTGTTTAAGGAGCTCCCTTTTCGCTTGCCACTTGTCACTGAGCTGCTCCCCAGGAACCGCGGGTGAGTCAAATCCAGCAGTCAGCCATGAAAAGGTCGAAAACAGGGGGGGAGAAAAAAAACTGGAACTGTGAAATAAAAGTTGATCACTCAGCTAATCAGCCAACATCCAGGATGTTTCAGCTGGAACCCCTTTCTCAGTTGTAGGAGTCCAAAAAGAATGAACTGTGACTGAAGTTTATAGAACCCCTTTAAACTGAAAAACCGTCCCAAGGGACTTCAAAGCAGCATAATCAGACTAAAATTAACCTTGAACCTAATAAGGAGATAATAGGAAGAGCTGGGTTTGAAAGTGTTGTGCAAGTGGAGAGATTTCAGGAGGGAATTCCAAGGCTTAGGCCACACAGCTGAATACAGCCACCTGTGCTGAAGTAAACACAAATTTAGGGGATGGAGCCAAGGTTTGAGGAGTGCAGTATTCTGAGGTTGGAGAACCAGAGGAAACTACAGAAACGGGGGAGGCAGGGGGATTTAAATGCAATGATGAGAATCTTAAAATTCATGTGTTGGGGACCTGTATGTAGATCAGTGAGGATGTTTTGATGGGTGAATGAGACCCTGAGAGTGTCAATAAATGGCATCCTGTACCTGCATTATTGGTTTTCTTTTCTATATCCAGATGCCAATAGACCTGCAGTGAGTTTTCTGATTTGGCTTGCAGGTCTGGCCTTGCTTCCTTTGCTAGTGTATTGGCATGTGTGGTACTGGGAGATAAATCAAGGAGTCTCTGACTTTCTATAATGGGAGCCCTATATGAGGGGTACCTTTTGTAACGAGTCAAATCTGACCTACATTGGGTTTTGATAGAGTTGACAAAGGACGTGTCGGATGTGAGACTCACTGCCTGCCACAGGTTTGAACTCCCAGATGTCAGTTAAATGCTGCTGGTCCAGTTTCTGTATCTTTGATTTGAGAAGGGGT
Organism: Stegostoma tigrinum; assembly: GCF_030684315.1. Classification (NCBI taxonomy): domain Eukaryota; kingdom Metazoa; phylum Chordata; class Chondrichthyes; order Orectolobiformes; family Stegostomatidae; genus Stegostoma; species Stegostoma tigrinum. Next base: position 6,214,500 of record NC_081369.1, on the reverse strand, counting down.
GAAAGAAAGCTGGTAAAAGTGAGGCATCGGGAGGGACCCTTGAAGGAATGGGAGAATTAATGGGCAGGGAAAAGCGAGACCTGGTGCTGAGATGAACTCTCCCACTCCTGGCTGTTCATTCTTCCAAATGTCAGGGCAGCCTGTTCATCTTTCCTAGCAGCTGTCAGTCAGGTTCAGCCTGGTAGGAAAGGCTGATTGATGTAATGGACTCTCAATTTGCACAGGTTCGTGAGCTCTGGCCTGTTTTACTAGACCGTTTCCCTGCCAGCAAAAGCCTGCAGATTGATTTCAGTGACCTGAAAGGGTCACATTCCAAGCACATGATTTTACCTGACCCCTACTTGGTATTCTGAGAGTGATAGAGTTAGATTGTGATCTTTTACATAGATATTTAAGTGCCTCTAGATCAAACTTTTTGGAACAGATTGAGTTAAGAGCTAGTTATTGAATCTTTAACAAGGTTTTGAATGACTTTGTGGATTATTTTGTAGCATTGACCGTAGAGACAACTCTGTAATAATGTTGAAGAGAACATTTCAAGGAGCAAGTGCATTGAAGTATCCAATAATCCTCTAAGTGTCAGCAACAGAGACTCTCATCTCTTGGCCCAGTCCTGCTCCTGTAAACCAGCCCTTTTCTTGTTGAGTTCCTTAATTGGGAAACTATTGACATTCATTAAAAACCAGACTATGTTGGGTTTCTGAGTTGGTTGAGCAAGCCTGGCATCTGAGTACTGACAAAATGGTGCAAAGTGAGCATGCACTGTTGCCTTCATGAATAGAAGGTATAACATAAGAGGGCTTCTTTTAGGCCCTGGGAGTGCCTTGGGAACTCAACCATAGTGGTTTTGCCAACTACCTTGTCAGCCAGATGCAGGAAGCATCCTTTGTTAAGGAAACAAGATAGTTCTAGGCCCTCAGATGAAGAAAAGACCATGGTATAAATTTTTTCCCACAGACTGTGGGGGTTAGTTGATGTTGAGTGCACACTGCTGTGCTGTGTGTATTCGAGTATTAAGTCACCTTCCTCATGAGATAATGCTATTAAGATTACCAGTCTGTAAAATAGATATGTTGTGGAGGTGCGCTTGTTAATGATTTATAAATAGGATCATTCACACCTCAACCCTGGAGCTCAGATATTAAAAACCCCTTCTGTTCCAAGGCACCAGAAGGGGTTTTGCTGGTTGTAATGTGGATCTTCGGTGAGATAAAATAACAGTAAAAATAGTGACAGAGATAATGGGAACTGCAGATGCTGGAGAATTCCAAGATAATAAAATGTGAGGCTGGATGAACACAGCAGGCCAAGCAGCATCTCGGGAGCACAAAAGCTGACGTTTCGGGCCTAGACCCTTCATCAGAGAGGGGGATGGGGAGAGGGAACTAGAATAAATAGGGAGAGAGGGGGAGGCGGACCGAAGATGGAGAGTAAAGAAGATAGGTGGAGAGAGTATAGGTGGGGAGGTAGGGAGCGGATAGGTCAGTCCAAGGAAGACGGACAGGTCAAGGAGGTGGGATGAGGTTAGTAGGCAGATGGGGGTGCAGCTTGGGGTGGGAGGAAGGGATGGGTGAGAGGAAGAACCGGTTAGGGAGGCAGAGACAGGTTGGACTGGTTTTGGGATGCAGTGGGTGCGGGGGAAGAGCTGGGCTGGTTGTGTGGTGCAGTGGGGGGAGGGGACGAACTGGGCTGGTTTAGGGATGCAGTAGGGGAAGGGGAGATAGGGGAAGGCGGCTTCCTCTACATTGGGGAAACCAAGCGGAGGCTTGGAGACTGCTTTGCAGAACACTTCCGCTCAGTTCGCAACAAACAACTGCACCTCCCAGTCGCAAACCATTTCCACTCCCCCTCCCATTCTCTAGATGACATGTCCATCATGGGCCTCTTGCACTGCCACAATGATGCCACCCGAAGGTTGCAGGAACAGCAACTCATATTCCACCTGGGAACCCTGCAGCCTAATGGTATCAATGTGGACTTCACCAGTTTCAAAATCTCCCCTCCCCCCACTGCACCACACAACCAGCCCAGCTCTTCCCCCCCACCCACTGCATCCCAAAACCAGTCCAACCTGTCTCTGCCTCCCTAACCGGTTCTTCCTCTCACCCATCCCTTCCTCCCACCCCAAGCCGCACCCCCATCTACCTACTAACCTCATCCCACCTCCTTGACCTGTCCGTCTTCCCTGGACTGACCTATCCCCTCCCTACCTCCCCACCTATACTCTCTCCACCTATCTTCTTTACTGTCCATCTTCGGTCCGCCTCCCCCTCTCTCCCTATTTATTCCAGTTCCCTCTCCCCATCCCCCTCTCTGATGAAGGGTCTAGGCCCGAAACGTCAGCTTTTGTGCTCCTGAGATGCTGCTTGGCCTGCTGTGTTCATCCAGCCTCACATTTTATTATAGTAAAAATAGTGAGAATGTTGAACGTTCCACAAGTGCTTGGGACCTGAAGAGTGCTTCATGTCACACCGTTGTATGAGAAGGGAGACATGGAGAAAGCTAATTACTAAAGACCATCAGGACCCATTTCTGAAAGGAAAATTAGTGAGGATTTACACTTGTGCTGGTTAACGTAGACAAGTGCAAATTTTATTTGGCAAACTTAGAAGTATTTGAAGAAGAGAGCAGTTAGATAGATAAAGGGGTATTATGCATTTGGACTTTTTAAGGAGGCACGTGAGCCTAAGAAGCTCGTGGCAGGCAAGGGCATTTCGCAGTATGAACAGGGTTAACAGTTAGGAAACTATTCTGGAGAAAGTATGATCTTCGCATTTATTGGCTGTGCGCAGTTGCTGGCTTGATCATTTTCAGAAGGCAGGTAAAAATCCACCAGACTATTGGGGAGCAAGAATCACATATAGGCCAACTTAGGATTTGCTATTCCCAAGTGCTGCAAGTAATCCATTGCAACATTTGACTTGCCAGTTTGAGCAAGTACGGTGGCTCGGTGGTTTGCACTGAGCTAACACCGGGCAGCACAGTGGCTCAGTGGTTAGCATGCTGACTCACAGCACCAGGGATTCTGGCTCAATTCCAGGCTGGGGCAACTTGGAGTTTGCACATTCTCCCCATGTCTGCATGGGTTTCCGCCAGGTGCTCTGGTTTCCTCCCACAGTCCAAAGAAGTGCAGTTTAGGTGTATTGGCCATGGGAAATTGCTAGTAGCATACAGGGATAAGCTAGGGGGGTGGGTCTGGGTCCGATACTCTTTGGAGGGTTCGGTGTGGACTTTGGCCATATGGCCTGCTTCTACGCTGTAGGGATTCTATTCCATGATTCTATGAAAGTACATTATATGCCTGATTTGAATTCTGGTTTTTAAACATCAAATGCTGTTTGCTTCCACTACAGAGGACACCTCTGAACTCAAACGACATTTCCAAAGCCCTCAAAGTTTCTTTGCAGTCGGTAGCACTTCAACCTCGTAATAAGTGGGTTTGCCTTTAAGTGTCACTTCACAGACTTGAGCGCATAACCCAAAATGGGTTACATCAATGTGTTATTGAGGATCAACTGTTAGAAAGGCAGCATTTACCTGGTCCCTTGGAGCTATTAGAGGAGCAGAGATTCTCCCAGGAGTCCAACACAATGCTTGATTTTTAACCCACATCACAAAATGGAACACATGGTCATCTGTGGGACTTTACTGTGTGCAAATTGGCTGCCACGTGCCCTGCTTTACAAATAGTTTAACGAAAAATACTGCACTAGCTATAAAGTGCTTTGTAATGTCCTAAAATTATACACTGCACAATGTAAATGCAAATCTATCTTTCTTTAGATATTTAATCTCTATTTTGCTGGCAGCTATGATCTATTCTGAGCTGAAGCTCTATATAATGAATAGAATTCCATTAGCAAGGTCCCCAGTTTATATTAATTCTGCAGTAATCGGTTGTGCCATAATTGAAATGGTATTCTGGAATGTGCTGTGTGGCTGTTATAAATTATACAATTTCACAAGTTTAATGGATCCTCAAATAGGTTTGCCTTATTCAAGCTTTCCTTCTATTCTCTTGTTCGCCAGCACAGGTGGTAGATTAGGTTGAGTTCATAGGCTCTGTCAACTTGCTGATCATCTCTCTCCATCTCCATCGCTAACTCACCAATAAGCCCACACCTCTGGGACGTTACTGTGTGCAAGAGAGTTGCTATGTTTCTGACATTCCAATAGAGATGACATTTCGAAAAAATATTATTCTATGGAATTAAAATAACAGCCAAGTTCTGTGGATGCGAGAAACCAGAAATTTGAGAAATTTAACAGTACTGGCAGCATCTGTGGAGAGAGAAACTGGTGTTAATGTATCCAGTGCAATGTTAGAGTTGAACTTCAGCTCAAAGTTCCAAAAATGAGTCATATTGGACTCAAAGTCGTAACCCTTGTTTTTTTTCTCTACGCATGTTACCAGATCTGTCGAGTTTCTTCAGAGTTTTCTGCTTTTATTTCATCGCCATCCAGGAAAGAGCCTGCTTGATTGGCACCCCATCCTTTAAGCACTCACTCCCTTCATCACCAACACACAACAACAGTACTGTAACAGCAGCAGGATGCACTACAGTAAATTGCCAAATCCCCTTTACCAGCACCTTCCAAATTCTCAACCTTCACAACCTAGAAGGACAAGGACAGTACACACATGGAAACATCACCACCTGAAAGTTCCCCTCCAAACCCCACACGATCCTGAATTGGAAGATCTCACTGTTCCTTCAGAAGCAGAGTCTCTGGTAAGGGGCTGATGATTTATGCCTTAAAAGAGGAGTTCACTCTATGAGGTGCAAATCTTGAGAGTTCTGTACTCCAGAGGGTTGTGGATGCACAGTCACTGCCTATCATAGTCATAAGTATATTCAGATTAGTTGCATTTCGGAGAATTAAACGATAAGAGAAACAAGCAGGGAACTGGAATGGAAACCAATATGATCCAACTGAACAGCTTCACAGACTTTAACAGGCTGTATGTGGTCTTCTCCTGTTCCTGTTAAGTTTTAAGGCCCATTTAAGAAACAAGTAGGCTTGGTAACTAATTCTGGTGTTGGCATGGACACTAATGTCTGCTGATACAAATTTTTAAAAAACTTATTGCTAACCACGTTTTCTGAGTGAATTTAATTGAATTTCCAACCAAAGTTATCTTCAATCCAGTTACTAGAAAATCAAGCCTTTCAGCATTGACTATGAGGGAGGTGCTCACTACTGATTTTTTTGCTGTTCCTTAAGTTGGAGCTTGGGGGAAATGATCCCCACAATACTGGTCTCCGGAAGGGAATAATAACAACAGGCCTGCTACCGGGATGGCACTAAAACAATCATAGGTTTAAATTAATAAAATGTGAGGCTGGATGAACCCCAAGGTTCTATCTTTTGTACTGACCAGTAGTTACCTTTGAGAATCTTAAGAGAAAGAGATTATTTCAAGTTTCATTGGGGAACGAAGACCATATTGAACATGGTGGTTTTCTTTCATGAATCTCCATGACATTTTAATTATTCCTGATTTATACGTCACTGTCTGAAACTTTCTAATACCATCTTTGATAGCATTTAATATCTAGTCAGGCTACAAGCTGCTGTGTCAGGTGGAGAGACTATATCACATTTTGTCCTTCTAGACTATTCCTCCGATTAATTGCGGAAAAAGTCATCAACCTGAAACATTCTCCACAGATGCTGTCAGAACTGCCGAGCATTTTCTGCTTTTATGATTCCCTTGACAGATGTCCATTAAATCCTGATCTTGTCTGATTGTTCCACCCTCAAAGCGGAGCAATGCTCACTAAATCTAGGGCTGAGATCAGAGGATGTACAATTGATGGAACAAATCTGATCTAGTGATAGCAGGAACTGCAGATGCTGGAGAATCTGTGATAACACTGTGTACAGCTGGATGAACACAGCAGGCCAAGCAGCATCAGAGGAGCAGGAAAGCTGACGTTTCGGACCTAGACCCCGCTCCTGAAATTTCTGAAGAAGGGTCCAGGTCCGAAACATCAGCCTTCCTGCTCCTCTGATGCTGCTTGGCCTGCTGTGTTCATCCAGCTTTTACACCTTGTTATCACAAATCTGATCTATCAGCTTGTGTGTCGATCAGCAATCCCCAACGGATCTATTTTATATTGTCATGTCACACCCAAAAACATGAGTGTGGTTGAGGTATCTGGATCCACAATACATCATTTGGTAAAAGCCATTGTTTAAAAAAAAAACAGATTGAGAACTGGTCGCATGGACCAGGCTTGCATTCCTTTTAACTTTTGTTTTATTCATTCAGGGGATGTAGACGTTGCTGGCTGAACCAACTTTTATTGCCCGTCCCATGTGATATAGATAGATCCACAACGCTGTTAGGGTCGAGCTCTAGGATTTTGACCTAACAACACTTAAACGGTGATATGTTTCCAAGTCAGGGTGGTCAGTGGCTTGGAAAAGAATTTGCAGGTGGCGGTGTTCCCATTTATCTGCTGCCTTTGTCCTTCTAGGTGGTAGTGGTCATTGGTTTGGAAGGTGCTGTCTAAGAATTTTTGGTAGATATCAGCACTGCATCTTGTCGATAGTACTCACTGCTGCTACTTGCTGTCACTGGTGGAGGGAATTAATAATTGTGGATTTGGTGCCAATCAAACGGACTGCTTTGTTCTGGATGGTGTTGAGCTTCTTGAGTCTTGTTGGAGCTGCACCCATCCAGGCAAGCGGGGAGTATTCCATCACATTGCTGACTTGTACCTTGTAGATGGTGAACAGGTTCTGGGGAGTCAGGAGGTGTGTTACTCGCTGCAGTGTTCCCACCCTCTGACCTGCTCTTGTAGCTACAGTATTCGTGGCAAATCCAGTTCACTTTCTGGTTAGTTGTAATCTCCATTATGTTGTTGATGGGTGATTCACTGGTGGTTGTGCCATTAAATGTCAAGGAGCAATGGTTAGATTCTGTTTGGAGATGATGGTAAATATTTACAATTCTGTTGCCCATAAGACTGTGCAAATTTAATCATTCAACAGATTTATGACAGAAATTGAGAGGTTTCTGGAAATTAATGTTGTTAAGGGATGTGGAAATAGTATGGGGAAATGAGCTGCCATGATCCAGAAGAATGGTGCAGGCTCAATGGACTGAATGGCTTACTCCCAGTTTCTTTATTAATCTTGTTCCCTTAGCACCACCATGTTCAATTTTGCTTTGTGATTTTGGGGAAGTGAAAGCTCAAGTTGGTTGAAATGAGATGGTCTTGCATTCACATCACTGCTGGTGCTCATTTTAACAAAGTGATGGGTTCAGTGAGGGACAGAGCAGGTCAAAATATAATTTGCAATTTGATGTATGTTATAAGCAGTTTTTCAGCTACCACGATGCATAATCTATACTGTGGGCTTTTCTTTTGATGAGGTTGTGGAGGGTAGATTCCTCAGAAATGAAGAGTCTTAGTCATATCATGGGAAAAGGCAAAAGTCTGCTTGTAAAGTGCGTTTAAATAGCATTAAGGATGAGTACTGTAATTATGAACTGGCAAACCTCTCACTATTGCTAAATGCATAGCCAGTTTCCATTCTGTTCATTCAGTTCAGGGTTCACGAGTTACTGTACTATGACATCATAAATTGGGTGGGCTCATCCCTGGTGTTTGGCTGATATTAATCCCTCAGTTGTCATCATTAAAACATGATTTGATTACTTTTTTTGTGGAATTTTGCTGAGTGCAAGTTGGATGCCACATTTCTTGTGTTACCACAAAGTCTAAATATCAAAGGTATTTAATTGATTGTAAAGCACTTTGGGGCATCCTCAAGTCATATGAAGGCAAGGCACTATCATATTCTTTATTATAATCACCCAACAAAATGATGTGTCCCAGCCTTGAAAGCTTCAGTTGTCTCACTCTCCAAAAGATTTTGGAAACAGAGTTACTGATGTCGATAGCACTTTGAGTGGCACAAAGTACTTTGTGATATTCCTTCTGAATGGCCTGACTCCAAATTGTAGATCTGCCCTTATGGTTCACTTTACTGACTCTTTTTCAAATCATTTTACCTTTTTGAGCTCTTTGGAATGCTCTGAGGTTATGAATGGTGCAGTGTCAATGCAAGTTTTCTTTTGTATTTTTATTTGTGGCTCGGTCCCTGAAGCTGAGCCTTGCAGTATGTGAATTCACCTGCAATGGTCCTCACAGTTGTCCAGCCAAGCCCTGCTGACCTCCTTGCCCCATTTCTCTTGTGTGGGTGAAAGCTGCAAGAGCAGGTTTCTTCACTGCTGAAGAAACTCCTGCTGGAGACTCATAGCTGTGCTCTAGCCATTGCAATGTGTGGAAGTATCTAGATATACGTTTATACATGTGTACATGTGCATGTCTATGTTTTTTATATTGTTCTCTTAATGTAGAAAAATATTCTGAGGTACCACACTGAAACTCGAGCATGAACTAAATCTCTTGTCAAAGGAGGTGAAGGTATTTAGAGGGAGAACAAAGAGGCAAGGCACACAGGAACACATTCAAGAGTGTAGTGCAAAAGCACTTGTAGTCACAGCCACGAATGGAGATTAATGGAGTGGGGATTGCACAAAAGGCCAGAAGCCAATTCAGGTCAGCAAGCACAGGAGTAATGAGCACACGGGATTTCGTATAGCACTGAATAGAGGCAGCAGAGTTTTAAATGAGGTGCAGCTTTTTGGATTTGAATAGTCGAGCCGAAAAGCCACAAAAGGATAGATGGGACCGTAATAGGGAAAAGAGCTGGAAGTAGACATTGTTTGTGGTGCAAAGAATATAAAGTCAGAAGCTCAGTCAAGGTTTAAATAGAATGCTAAGGCTGTGAACAGTCTAGTTCTGCCTAAAACACTGGCTAGAGAGATCACTGCCAAGGCAATATATTTTTATGAACAGAACCCGAAGGCTTCTGTCTTTCCAAGCTGTAACTGGAGGCAGTTGTGACTCATCACAGGCTGGCTGTTGAATAAGCTCTCAAACAACACAAAAGAAATAGAATGGTTGAATAGTTTTGACTATTTGATGGGACAAGGATGCAATGGCAGATACAGGGACTTGACCGACTCAAAAAGAGCAGCGTCTTTTGTATCCCCAAGAATGCTACTTTTCCTCTCAAGATCCTTGAGCTGTAGTAACAGCCCGTTGTCAGGCAGTTATGGAGTACCAAGCCTCAACGACACTCAAGCAAACTACTGAAGTGCAGTCAGCATTGTTATCAGATCACCCAGCGAAGATTGTGATTTAACATTTTTACTCGAGGACAATTCAACAGCAAAATCTAAAATAAAATCAGAAAATGCAGCAAGTACTCCGGTTTGACAGTATTCCGGAGCAAGAAACAGAATTAAATTTCATGTTGATGGCATTTCACCAGAGTGATCATAGACTGGAAATATTAACCCTCTAGCTCCAGTAAACCTGCTGAGTGATTCCAGTATCTTCTATGTTTATTACCTTGAGGTTTAAGCCTCTTATCACTCCAGAGATGAGGGAGTTACTGTGCCAATCCATGTGGTTTATTTGGTTAAGTCTGCATCCAAAATTCCAATTTTTGCTGGGAAGAAGTTCCATCTGTTTGCTTTCCAGCATTTCAAGATGGACATCTTCTCACCTGATGTGGAGAGTTGGATTTCTGTTGCAATCATGTACCGAGACATCTCTTAAAAGTAGTGCAAGAAAGTAAGTACCCGAGCAGTTAGTTTCACCAGATGTGAAAGATAGTTGGAACTGGCGTTGCTGGAGTTTGAGATAACAGGGTGTGGAGCTGGAGGAACACAGCAGGCCAGGTAGCATCAGGGGAGCAGGAAAGCTGACGTTTTGAGTCTGGGCCCTTCTTTCTGAAGAAGCGTCCAGACCCGAAACATTAGCTTCCCTGCTGCCTCGCCTGCTGTGTTTCCTCTAGCTCCACATCTTGTTATCTCTTCAACAGATGTGAGCCTTTTCTGGGAGTCAGGGTTTGCATCGATTTGGTAAGCTGCATTGCTTAATGTTCACCTGTGCCAGAGGTTGAGTTGTCAAAAAATTATAACTAAACCCAGAATAGTTTAATGACCTTTCTATTTCAATCATTCTTTCGCACGTTCCTATCCTCATTTTTTTTTACACTGGGCGTGAAGCTAATTGGAGCTGAAAACTCAGTTCCAGCAGTTCCCTTTGCAGTCTTTGAGATGAACAATGTCATTGCTGTGGAATAGAATGCCTTGCTGTTAAAAAGAACTTACATATGTGTGGCATCTTTCGTATCCTGCAGATATCTCCAAGCTCTTCACATTTTCCAAGAGTATTCCTGCTGTAACACAGCAGCTAGTTTGCCTACAATCAGATTCCACAAATGGCAATATGATAAATGATCAATTCACCTGTTTTTCTGGTGGTCTCTGACTAGACAAATGCTAGCTAGGACACTGGGAAACCTGATGTTTTTGGAATAGCTTCCATGTGATATTTTAGATATATGGGACAGGGTAGACTGCACGATGATTTAACATCTTCTGTGGAAAAGGGCACTTCTGAAAGTACGGCAGCAAGCTGAAAATCCAGCCCAAATGATGTGCTCAAGTCTTTGAACTGGGGGTCAAACACAACCTTCCAATCAGGATGAGATAAGTCCCTGCTGAGCCATGAGGCAAAACAGGCTTAAATGCAAAACAAATCGTCCTCCAGTTTATCGCAGTTTGTCTCTTCGTCTCAGGCCACCTCTGTCATTTGTTTATCCTCTTTTAATTCTTGCCGTTTGTGTGATGTCTCTGAATGGGTGTATTCACTAACCTGCACCAGCATGGAGTTCAGTTAAGACTCATTAAAATTATTGCAGACAAGGCATTTACCTAGGAGGGTTCTTGTATCAATTGTGCGCACAGTTGGGGAAAGACTAAGGTCTTTCTGCCAAAGTGTAACAAGGGTCTGTTCAGTTGTCAGACCCTCTGAATGCCTCCAAATGATTGTAAATACTTTCCTGTGTGAGTGAAAAATGTCTGTTTTTTGCATCTGCAGAGAAGCAAAATTCCAGTATTTTGTTTGTTTTTTTCCTCCGTAGAGACTACACAGAACAGAGTTAGAACCTTTGTAGATGATTTTTTTATGAATAAAGTACATTTTTGAAATTTAAAAAAAAATTAGCACTGAATTCCTGCAAAGCATTCTGATGCTTAACGTGGATGTAATCCAATAAATTCTCTCTGCTGTACCCTTCCCTTCCATTAACTCATATGGTTAAGCTCCCTTCAATGCTTTCCCTCTGTCCTCACCCTTAACTGCGCTGGTCTCACTCCAGCCTCTGTTCATGCCCTTTTTGAGTTCATACTGTCATGGGAGCCACTTCCTCCTCCCTTGGCCCCATTCTCATTAATTGACTAATTATCCAGCCTCCCTCCTGATTCTCATAATAACCAGTGTTGTTCTAATCAAGGTGCTATATAACATCCCATATGTCTGCGACAAAGGTAAACTTATCCTCTCAATCTTTCTGCAAACTATGAGCACACTAGCCGCATCATCTTCCTCCAACACCTCTCTACCATCATTTAGGCTGGGTGGGACTGCTGCAATCTGGTTTCTAACCTAATCAATCACTTAAAATGTTGTCTTTTCCTGCTTCTGTGGCATTGGCTCTGATATCCTCTCAAGAACCTACCATAGTCTTCTCTGACTTCTCACATGTTCATACAATCCCTAAGTGCAAAAGATGCCACTCAGCCTATTGAGTCTGCACCAAACCTGTGAAGTGCATTTTGAAATCCCCCATGATTATTGCATTGGTGCCTTTCTTACATGCCTCCTCTATCTCCTGATTTATTTTCTTCCCCTCATCCTGACTAATGTTCAGAGGCCAGTACATAACTCCCAGCAGAATCGTGTTTACTTTGTGGCTCCTCAACTCTACCTGCACTAATTCTACACCTTCCGACCCAATATTACTTCTTGCTATTGATTTAAATTTCATTTCTGACTAACGAGACAACCCATCTACCCATCTGCCTGTCCTTTCAATAGGATGTGGATCGTTGGATATTTCGTTCCCAGCCCTGATCCCCTTGCAGTCACATCTCTGATACCCACCATATCGCTACCCACCAGTTTCAATCTACTACAAGCTTATGAACCTTGTTTCATATGCTGCATGCATTTAAGTACAACACTCTTGAGTCTTGCATTGACTGCCGCCCTTCTGAAATTAGATTCCTGACACTTTCCATACTTTGTCCCCCTCCTGAGCCCCTTGCAAGTCCTTTAACCTGTTTAAAATCCTTGACAGAACCTTCCTCCTTTAAGACTCCTCAAAAATTATCTCTCTAACCAACAGTTGGCTACTAAAGCAGTGTCTCTTGATGGGATTCTGTGAATATTTTGCATTATCGTGGTCCAACGAAGTGTCTTGGACTGCAAGATCACATTTTAAGGAGCAATATAAATATATATTTTTAGTAAAGCAACTGAGATTGGGAATGGCACTATATTAGTCCAAATTTTGTTCTATTTACTGCAGGCCCTTGGTGGTAAGTAGGAAGCTAGGCAATCACAGCAGTTTTTTGAAAGTAGTCCTTGCCTTGGGCTTGATTGTGAAGTTAGAAATCTTGCTTTGAAGTGAAATGTTTCCCCAGGCAGCAGCATTTCTAAAGTGAACAGTGCTGGCTGTAATGGTTTATGGAATGAAGTAGCTTTAAGGTGACATGACTGTGCTCTCGGGCATGATGGCTCACATCTGCTTCCAATTCCACTTCGCAATTCCATCTTTAACATTTCAGTTGAGAGCAGGGAGAAGATTAATATTGTACGTGACCAGCTGTGATATTTTTCTACACCTTTAGAGTCTTGGTTATTGTAGAGAATAGAATGTAGCATTAATAAATGGCAGTAAGTGAACTGCGATTAATTATTGCAATCATGCAGAAAGCTTTGTGGAGGGTGAGGCCTACCTTCCATTCTAAAACCTTTGCTCAAAAGTTGTCAGATATTTCCTGTTTGTTCAGGATTGTTCCATTTTTGGAATGAGTGTTGGGGCGTTTTGCCTGTCCTGAGGTGGGTTTTTGTTTTTGCGAAAAGTGAATGTCGTCGTAGTCCCAGAGAACCACTGGACACCTCTCATTAGAGAGAGATGGCTGGCAGTGAAATGAACGTGAGGGTCACCAAGCCTCTGGTAAAGGGCAGGGCTGAGAAGGCAGAGCCTTCATGGTGACTTCAGCTGTTATAGGAATTGAACCCACAGGCAGCACAGTGTCTCAGTGGTACTGCCTCACCGTGCCAGGGACTCGGGTTCGATTCCACCTTTGGGCGATTGCCAGCATGGAGTTTGCACAATCTCCCCATATCTGTGTGGGTTTCCTCCCATAGTCCAAAGATGTGCAGGTTAGGTGGATTGGCCATGCTAAATTACATAGTGTCCGGGAATGTGCCGGCTAGGTGGATTAGCTGTGGGAAATGCAGAGTTAGAGGGATGTGTTGGAGTGTCTGAGTGGGGTGCTCTTTGAAAGATTAGTGTGGTCTCGATGGTCTGAATGGCCTGCTTCCACTTCACAAAGGGATTCTATGATTTTGGCAACGTTGTATGTCACGAGCTAGCCATCCAGCTAACTGAGCATGATGATGTCAGGGTAGCATTGCAGGTATTACCTTTCCTCTGAATTTATTGTTTCAATGACTGTGTGAAATATATGGATTGGATTGGCATAGAAGTCAAGACTGAGCTGGCACCATCTCACTATATTGTGGGTGTCTAACAAGCAACTCTCTTCCCTGACCTATCCAAGTGGAAATGTATTCCTTATCTGAAAGGGGCATTCACTTTGAACTCTATTGTGCAATTAACCACCACCTGGTAGAGTTTAGCTTTGAGCATCAGATGACCCAATTGTGGTATACAAAGAGAATCGACAGATGGAGAGCAGCAGTGTTTAGTATACTGGTCAACAAGAAATTTGTCAATCGCATGTCCACTGGCATTTTGTCAGCTGATTGGCATTTACTCTTTTGTTGATCACACTGGATGCTGACCATTCCCCTTCCTGTTTCTTCTTTGTACATGGGCAGTAAACAGAGCTCTCAACATGGGGCAAATTGTGAGTGAGACTTGTCAGCCATGTGTTATGTACTCTAGTTCAACAGCAGGGATAGTATAAACATGATAGTGCTTATTGATCTGAGTCAAAAGTGCATGGGTAGCAGTCAACTTAAGGCACATTCAGAATGCTGCTATACAGAGGATGTTGTGTAACGTGAAAGAGTTTAGAAAAGATTTACAAGGATGCTCCCAGGGTTGCAGGGTTCAAGATATAGGGAGAGGCTCAATCGGCTGGGGCTGTTTTCCTTGGAGTGTTAGAGACTGAGGGGTGACCTTAAAGGTTTACAAAATAATCAGGAACGTGGATAGGATGAATAGTCAAGATTCTGTCCCCAAGGTAGGGGAATCCAGAACTGGAGGATATAGGTTTAAGTTGAAGGGAAAAGATATAAAAGGAACCTAAGGGGCAACTTTTTTCATGCAGAGGCTGGTGCGAGTATACAATGAGCTGCCAGAAGAAGTGGTAGAGGTTGATACAATTACAACACTTCAAAGACATCTGGATAGGTACATGAATAGGAAGGGTTTAGTGGGATATGGGCCAAATGCTGGCAAATGGGTCTCGATTAATTTAGGCTATCTGGTCAGCATGAATTAGTTGGAAGTGTCTGTTTCCATGCTGTACATGTCATCTGACTCTATGGCTGCCCCATTCATGTTGAATTGCAGGTATGTTAAGCAATGAATTTAAGTCCTTTATATAAAGGACTCTTCACTTTGTGCTCGATGTCACTCTTTGAGGAGTGAATCATTGATTTTAATCCCCTATGCAATTCCAAGTGCCCCTTTAGTGAATGGCAGGTCACACAAATAACCTGACTACAGTATTGAAGATGTGCAAGATGGTCTGCAATAACTTTCCACAGTGGCACCTGCACCTCTATGCTAAACCAATGATCATTGCCACCTTAGAATGCCAAGGGCATACATGGGAGCACCACTGCTTGCAAATTCCTCTCCCAGGCTGTCAACTCTTGGTTTAGATATGTACTGCTTGCTGCTGAGTCACAATGCTGAAATCTGACAGCTGTGTGATACACTTACATCACATGGACTGCAACCCTGCATAAAGGTAGTTATGCCTTACAATCAATGCTTACATCCCAAAGGTGAATAAAAGAAATCACGTGGGCCACGGGAGATGACAAATTATTTTATATATTTTCTTCTGCCTTCGTGACCATGGCATGACTACAATGCATTTTTAAATATCAAGATGTTTAATTGCAGGATTGCCTTTCCAGCAGCACTTCCTGAAGGTTCTGGCATGAGATATCAAACATTATTATGTTCCTGAGCTAAGTGCATCTTTTCTGAACTGGATTGGTGTTTGTTTCAGCCCTAACAAGGGTGTTCCTTAATGTTGTGATGTCCTTTATTGCATGTACCCAACAGGGCTAGCTGCTTACATATCAAAAAAGGGATATCCAACTCTTTGTTCCATTGTCATCTCAAACAGATCAGTGAAGTTTAGCTGACAGTGCCCAAAAACATTGGCAAACCTGGGAGTGGGATTGCATGCAACTGTTGAAAATGATACCTAACACATCAAATAGAATGCTTTATCCAGCTGGATAAGCTTTGTGAAGAACTGGTCAATGAGCATGGATGCTCAGATATACCACTGCTTCAGTCTGGTTTAGTTGAAAATATTGAACATTTCAACTGCTAGTCTTTGCTATTAGTGCTCAGGTTATTGGTCTTCCTTGTGTTGAGAGGGTGGTTGGGTGTGAGCTTCTCTATTGTGATTGTAAAGTCATGTGAAGCCATTTGGAATCCATTCCATAAATACGATCCTGACACATACATTGGTCAAACCAAACAGGAAATAGTGGATGCTCAATGGCATTTTGATGACAAAATGTCAATCACAATACTTTATTTGGAATCTGAATAGTGTGTCTGGGTTGCTCGTCCACTGCTCACTGTATCCATTGTGAATTAAAAGAAAAGATTCAATTCCAGAGGTACATGTCCTTTCAGTGAAAAACCTTTGATTCAAGACCCACTGTAGACTTGAGCACAACATCAAGACTGGTCATGCAGTGTCCTGTTGCATATCGGGGGCACCAGCTGCCAGGCAGGTCTTTAAAACAAGGCTCTGCCTGTCTGCTCATGTCAATACAAAAGGCCCCTTAGCACCATTCAAAAAAGGGCAAGGTATTCTCTGTTCCCTGGTGAATATCTGTACATCAAACAACCCCCAACAAAATTATATGGTCATTCTTTAACTTAATTCTTCTAGAAACAAGCATATATTGGTTGCTGTATTTTCTTGCACAACACCTGAAAAGTAATTTGTTAACAATGAAATGCTTTGAGCCAGCATGCGGATGTAATCACCTACTTTATATATAAACGTGCACTCTTTTATTTCTTGTATTTCCCAATGGATCTCTGCTGTCATAAATAATTTCTGTTCCAATTCCCATGCTGTCAAGTTTCATTTCTGTCATTACCATTTACCTTGACTGTTACACCAGTGGGGACCTTGAGGTGACCATTGATTTCCTGACTGAGGTGGACAAGCTGGTGCAGTTGATCGAGTGCCCAATCTTCACGTGTAAGTAAACATTTACAGCGCTTCATGTTCCCATATACTACTGGAATACCAGATGTGGAAGTAATGTTGCATCAGGAAATGGGGCAGAAGTAACAATTGCTGACTGGCAGCTGCATGAAACTGGGAACGTAACCAAATTAGGATGTGACTTAAAAGCTCAGAGTCCTATGAAGCATGTGAAAAATTCAACATGAAACATTTGCTGACCGTTGCTTGCAATAGCTGCTTTGTGCATGAATTCCAGTACATGGCCATGTGAAGGGTTACCCCATCTGCCCCAAGTTAATAGATTGTCATGAAATAACACACTGTGAAACTGGATGAATGCAGCAAGCCAATTAGCATCAGAGGAGCAGGAAAGTTGACGTTTCGGGTTGAGACCCTTCTTCAAAAATGGGGGAGGGGAAGGGGATTCTGAACTAAATAGGGAGAGAGGGGGAGGTGGATAGAAGATGGATAAAGGAGAAGATAGGGTGAGGGGAGACAGTCAGGTCAAAGAGGTGGGGTTGGAACCAGTGAAGGCGAATGTAGATGGGGAGTTGGGGTGGGGTAGGTCAGTCCGGGGAGGACGGACAGGTCAAGGACGTGGGATGAGGTTGGTGGGTAGGAGATGGGGGTGGGGCTTGAGGTGGGAGGAATGGTTAGGGGCAGGGACTAGCTGGGCTCGTTTTGGAATGTGGTGGAGGGAGGGGAGATTTTGAAGCTTGTGAAGTCCATATTGATACCTTTGGGCTGCAGGGTTCCCAAGCGAAATATGAGATGCTGTTCCTACATCTTTCGGGTGGCATCATTTGTGGCAATGCAGGAGGCCCAGGATGGACATGTCATATAAGGAGTGGGGCCAGGGGGTACTTGAAATTGTTCGCGACTGGGAGGTGTAGTTTTTGTTGCAAACTGAGCATGGGTGTTCCACAAAGCAGTCTTGGTTTCCTGATGTAGAGGAGGCCACAACGGGAACAGCGGATACAGTATATCGCATTAACAGATTTGCAGGTGAACATCTGCTTGATGTTGGAAGGTCTCCTTAGGGCCTGGAATGGGGCTGAGGGGGGAGGTGTAGGGGCAGGTGTAGCACTTCCTGCAGTTGCAGGGAAAGTTGCCGGGGTGGTGGGGCTGGAGGGGAGTGTGGAGCGAACAAGGGAGTCATAGAAGGAGTAGTCCCTCCAAAAAGCAGATAAGAGTGGGGAGGGAAAAATTTCTTTGGTGGTGGGCTCAGATTGCAGATGGTGGAAATGTCAGAGGATGATGCGTTGGATTCGGAGGTTGGTGGGGTGGTACGTGAGGATGAGAGGGATTCTGTTTTGGTTATTATTGCGGGTACGTGGTGTGAGGGATGAGTAGTGGGAAATTTGGGAGACATGGCTGAGGGCATTTTTGATCACTGTGGAGGAGAAGTTTCGGTCCTTGAGAAAAGAGGACATCTGGGATGTCGGGAGTGGAATGCCTCATCCTGGGAGCAGATGCGGCAGAGGCGAAGGAATTGGGAATTGGGAATTGGGAATAGGGGATGGCCTTTTTACGGGAAGGTGGGTGAGAGCAGAAGTATTCTAGATAGTTGTGGGAGTCGTTAGGCTTAAAATGGATATTGCTTTCCAGCTGGATGCCAGAGATGAAGACAGAGGTCTAGGAAGGAGAGAGAGGTGTCAGAGATGGTCCAGGTGAACTTAAGGTTGGGGTGGAAGGTGTTGAAGTGGATGAACTGTTCAAGCTCCTTGTGGGAGCATGAGGCGGCGCTGATACAGTCATCAGTGTAACAGAGGAAAAGGTTGGGGATGGGGCCAGTGTAGCTTTGGAAGAGGGATTGTTCCACGTATCCTACAAAGAGGCAGGCATAGGTTGGGCCCATGTGGGTACCCATGGCCCCACCCCCTTTGTAGGAAGAGGCGGAATTGAAGGAGAAGTTGTTGAGGGTGAGGATGAGTTCAGCTAAGCGGATGAGGGTGTCGGTGGAGGGGGACTGGTCGGCCTTGGGGTACAGGAAAAAGCGGACATCCTTTAGGCCATCTGCATGGGGAATGCAAGTGTGTAGGGACTGGACATCATAGTAAAAATGAGGTGTTGGAGACCAGGGAATTGGAAGTTCTGGAGAAGGTGGAGAGCCTGGGTGGTGTCACGTAGGTAGGTGGGGAGTTCCTGGACCAAGGTAGAGAGAATGGAGTCCAGACAGGTAGAGATACGTTCAGTGGGGCAGAAGTAGGCGGAGACAACGGGTCAACCAGGGCAGTCAGGTTTGTGGTTTTGGAAGGAGATAGAAGCGGTGGTGTGGGGTTGGGGAACAATAAGGCTATAGGCTGTGCATGAGAGGTCACCTGATGTGATGAGGTTGTGGATGGTTTGGGAAATGATGGTTTGGTGCTCGAGGGTGGGGTCATGATCAATGGGACAATAGGAGGAGGTGTCAGAGAACTGGCCGCGGCGATGTAGAGGTCAGTGCGCCATAACACAACTGTGCCTCCCTTGTCCGCGGGTTTTGTGGTGAGGTTGGGATTGGAGCGGAGGGCTGCACGTTCTCTGGGGAATAGGTTGGAGTGGGTGAGAGGGGTGGAACGTTTGAAGCGATTGATGTCTCAACAACAATTAGAGATGGAGCAGTCGAGGGAGGGTAGGAGGCCTTGGGGTGGTGTCCAGGAGGAGGGAGTGTGATGGAGCTGGGAGAAGGGGTTAGGAGACAGAGGGTTAAGCTCACGGGTAAAGAAATAAGTGTGGTGGTGGGAAAAACTGCTCAATATCTAAACGAGAGTTGTATTCGTTGATGTGAGAGTGGAGAGGGACAAAGGTGAGTCCTTTATTGAAGACTGACTGACTGATCCTCCTCAGTAAGGGGGACATCTGGGGGGGATGGTGAAGACTCAGCAGGGCTGGGTGTTACTGTCTTGTCTGGAGATGCTGGCTGTGAAGGTGGTGGGCGATAGTCATGCAGCCTAGTTTGCCATGTGGATTGTCAGCCAACGGTCCTGTTCTGCCCCCCTCCACCCCCCCCCCCCCCCCAAGTCAATAACTGTGCATTGTGAGTGATACATTTCCCCACTCAGTGTCAGCAGCCTCCAACAGACCAGTGAACTGACGTTATTAAAAATTCTATTTCCTGACACGGGAAATTTGCTCCTCTTCTCGCACTAAATTTTAAAAAAAGGCCATTTGTCCTTGTTTTACACTTGGAGCTGGGCCCTCAATGTGAGTTGTAACTTCACTGTTTGCCCCAGTGTGTAGTTTCACAAGGATGAAGCTTAAATTCTTCGTACAACTTGAGGTCTGCAGGCACTGTCTACATGTCTGGCTTGCAGTCCCTCGTTAGTGCAACTTGCTTAAATTAGGAATGAAAGATTTTTCTTTCCCCCCAGAGATAAGCGGATTAAAACAATTGTTGAGTGAGAAGATAGTCTGGCTGATCCATGGATAGCTGCAATTCCAGCTCCACTGCTGATTACTAGCTCTGTTTTGTAGTAGTAATAGTCTGGACTTGAAACATTAACTCTGATTCTCCCTCCACAGACGCTACCTGACCTGCTGAGTTCTCCAGCATTCTGTGTTTATTCCCAAGCTTCTGCACTCACCACTCTTCGTTCCTTCTTTAAGTCACTCCTCAAACCTTCTCTCCTCCTAGCTTTGTGAGGCATTTGGTGTGAAATGTTGTTGATTTATTTCCTACTCTTCTCTTCAGATCTGCGGTTGCAACTCCTTGATGTTGAGAACAACCCCTACCTGATCAAAGCCCTGTACGGACTACTTATGCTTTTGCCCCAGAGCAAAGCATTCCAGCTCCTTTCACATCGACTACAGTGTGTACCCAACCCAGAACTTATGCGAACCACGTGAGTGATAATCAGCATGCTCAGTAATTCATGGCACATTATTAATCGGCAACTGGGGTCGCAAGTCTTAATTTACAGCAGCTCAGCCGAGCTACCACCTTTCGCCATGGCATAGATGAACTGACCCACTCTGTAAATATATACATGGGACTTGACTGGTGCAGCTCATTCTCATTCTCCTTCACCACCCATGTTTAATGCACTCTCCTTTTCCCTTCCCAGGATCCCCCCAGACCACGTGCAGTTGCTTCAGCTTGAGATACCAGACAGGAGTTCTAGGCCTCTCCTGATGCTATTCTTGAATTGGGTGCTCCGAGGTGCAAGGAATGTTGAGTTGCTTTCTCTTTAAGGTCTCCCCACTCTAATTTACGCACCTTTCTCGCAAGCATACAAACTTCTAATTCCTGGTGGAAAATTGCTCACCTCTTTTGCTCTCCACCCCTTCCTCAGGCACTAACAGCATTTGTAAGTGGAAATCTCCACCAGACTGCACTACATGGCCTGTCCCTCAACTCTGGTTCCTTCCTTCCATTGATAGTTGCTTTTTTCCCTGAATTCACGCAGTGCTGTGTGTGTTACAGTAGACAACAAGCACATGGGAACGCTGTTATTGTCAAGTATCCCTTAAAGCCTCACACCTTCCTGACTTGTAGATGTATTTGGGTTCCTTCATTGGTTCAGGATCCTCGAACTTGTTTCCTAACAACAGTGTAGATGTACTTCCACCATCTAGACTGCACCAATTCAATAAGAAGGCTCAAAACCACCATCTCAAGGGTAATTAGCAATTGGCAGTAATTGCTGATCTTGTCAATAATGTTTATGCATATTGAAATGAATTTTAAAATTCAGTTTGTATATGATGAAGAAAAATTGTAAGGGGACAGTACATGTTAAGTGGTTAACTGAAGAAGTCCAGGAAAGCATCAGAGTTAAAGTAAAGGTATGGAATTGTGCAAGGATGAGTGGCAAGACTGGACAGAATCTAAAGAATGACAGAGATGGCGTGCTAAACTCGAAAGGGCTCGGGCAAGATTCCAAGGATGTTGTTGTGTTTGGAGGGATTGAGCTATAGGAAGAGGCTAAATAGGCTGGCATTGCTTATCCCAGAGCATTGGAGTGTCAGGCTGAGGGGTGACCTTATGGAGATTTGTAAAATGATGAGGGGCGTGGATAGGGTGAATTGTCAGGTCTTTTTCCCAGGCTAGGGGAGTCCAAAACTCGAGGGCATGGGTTTAAGGTGAGAGGGGAAAAATTTAAAAGGGACCTAAAGGGCAACCTTTTCACACAGAGCGTGGTGCGTGTATGCACTGAACCTACAGAGGAAGTGGTGGGGGCTGGTACAATTATGACAATTAAAAGGCGTCTGGATAGGTATATGAGTAGGATGGATTCAGATGGATATAAGCCAAATGCTGGCAAGTGGGACTAGATTAATTTAGGACATCTGGTCGGCATAGATGAGTTGGACCAAAATGTCTGTTTCCCTGCCGTACAGCTCTGACTAAAGAAACTATCTAGGAATGTAAAAATGGATACCAAACATTTTTGCAGTTATTTAAAAAGTAAAGATTAAGTAAAGCAAATGTTGGTACTCTAGAAAGTGAGAATCAGCAGTTAATAGTAAATAACGAAGAAATAACAAATGAAACAACTAAGTTTTTGATTTCCATTTTCACTATAAAGGATGCAAAATAAATCTGAGTAATGGCTGTGAATCAAGAGGTAGAAGGGAAAGAAAAGAAACGTGAAGAAATTATTATCACTAGGAGAAAGCTGATGGAGATGTGGGCTGACATGTCTCTGGATCTGATGGACTTGACCCTGGGCTCTTAAAAGATGTAGTCAGAATGCAAGTAGAGGTGTTGGTGTTAATTTTCCAAAATTAGCTCGGTTCTGCGAAGGTTCCAGACTGGAAAGCAACAAATATAACTCTATTCAAGAAGGGAGGGAGACAATACAAGTGAGTTGAGGCCAGTTAGCTTCAAATATGTCATGGGTGAGATGTTTGATTCAATCATTAAAGTGCTTAAAGTTGAGCATTTTGATTTTTTTTTTTCCTCAGTAATCATAGTCATACAGCACAAAAATGAGCCCTTGGATCCAGCCAGTCCATTCCAAACTGAACTATCCCTACCTGCCTGCACTTGGCCCACAACCCTCCAAACATTTCTTATTCATATACATTGTAACTGTACCTGCATATACCACATCCTCTGGAAGTTCATTCTGTCTGTTTCTCTCTCTCTCTCTCTCTCTCTCTCTCTCTCTCTCTCTCTCTCTCTCTCTCTCTCTCTCTCCCCCCCCTTCCCCCCACCTTCTCTCTGTCTTTCACTCACTCCCTCCTGTCTCTGTGTAAAAAAAAAAAAAAAAAAAAATTTGCCCTTCATGTCTTTTTTAAATCTTTCCTCTCTCACCTTCCCAGTCATGAACTCCCCAACCCTCGGGAAAAGATACCTGCCTTCATATTATCTATAACCTTCATCATTTTAAAAACCTCTATAAGGTCGCCTGAAAACCTTCTGTGTTCCAGTGGAAAAAGTCCCAGCCTATCTTGGGAGGGATCAGCATGGATAGAAGATTGGCTGACTGACAGAAAAATAGAGTAATGCCCAGTTGGGTCATCCTCTGATTGGCAAAATGTGATGAGTGATGTGCTGTAAGAATCTGTACCGGAGCCTCAACTTCTAACAATTTATTGCAATGACTTGGATGAGAGGACAGAGACATTCTAGCTAAACTTGCAGATGGTACAAAGGTAGATAGGAAAGTGTATTGTGAAGAAGACACAATAATTGCAGCTGAGTTGAGTCAATGAACGCACTTCTGGTAGATGGAGTACAATGTGGGAAAATGTGAAATTGTTCACCTTCGAGGAAGAATAAAAATGTACAGTATTGTATAAACAAAGAACAGCTGTGGATTTCAGAGGTGCAGAGGGATCCAGGTGGTCAAATGCATGAGCAAGATGATGTTCATATGCAGACACCGCATCTAATCAGGCTAATTATTACAAAAAGAATTGAACATAAAAATAAGGCTGCTGTGCTTCAATGATACAGGTCATTGGTGAGCAATTTTGGTCTCTTTAGGTAAGATGTAAATGCATTAGAGGCAGTTCAGAGTAAATTTAGATTAATAGATACCTGGAACAAATGGATTGTCTTGTGGGAAAAGATTGGATCAAGACTGGACTTGATCTGACTGCAGCTCTCGAGTGAAATGTCGCTTGATCAAAGTGTAAACATTCTGAATAGTCTTTACAAGATGGATGTGAAACGATCATAGATGTGTCAAATGTTTTTCAAAGGGTTGTGTAGTCTGGAACACTCTACCTTAGAAGAAGATGGAGGCAGAGTCATTGAACATATTTAAAGTGGCATGGACAAATTCCTGTTAGGCTGGGGATTCAAGTTATCAGGGAAAGATAGGAATTTAGAATTCAAAATGCAAGCAGATCAATCGTGATCCTATTGAATGGTAGAGCAAGTTTGAGAGGCCGAAAGGCCAACCTCAGCTCCTAATTGATGTGTTTACTGAATCCAGTTTGAGCGAGAGGGACAGATACCAGTACTAAATCTCAAGCTGTGCCCTATGCACACATTCGCCATAATAACTCCTTTAAGTGAAGCAGACCATTTGATTAAAAGGCACTCTGGTGCTGTTATTGACTGGCTGAACAAAGACTAGATTTATGTGTCAGTGGATTCATTGACATGTAACAAAGACTTGCAACACTCAAAGCTCTACAAGTGAACTCCACTGTACTATGACTGAATTATAAGTTTAACCACATGCATATCTGCAATGGAAGGTTTGAGTCATAACTGTGGATCCTTTTGAGCTCAAACTTTGGTACTGGCAATCACATCTCCACAAATGTTTCATGTAGTGTACAGGGAAATGGAATACTATCTCCAGCATATGGGGAGATAATAATACTGTGGAAATTTCACTAAACAAGTAATCAGGAAAACCAAATAAATTCCCTACGGATTGGGGCTCACAAAAAAATTTAAATGATAAAATGTAGGATTATAATCAAGTCTCAGTGATGTGGACTAAGGCAGCATTTTATAAAAATTTAGTCTGGTTCACTAACGTCCTTTAGGGCTATCGTTATTTGACCTTACCAACTGTGACCTACATGCGACTCCAAATCCTCAGCATTGCGGCTCGTCCTAGAGGTTGACTGTCTTTTTCAATGGCCCAACCTGCTATTCAGTTCAATTAAGCTGGGGCAACAAATGCTAATGCTGGCAGTGATACCCACATCCTCTGAAAGAAGGAAGAAAGAAAACAGTATTTCTTTAAAGTTCCTAAATTCAAACTTCTTTTGCATGCCACGTGGACATCTTTGAGGTCTGTTGTATGTTACCATCCTTATCGGCCCTTGAACTGTGTGGCTTACTCAGCCATTTCTGAGGCCAGTGAAGAGTCAACCATATGTCTGTAGGCTCATGTAGGTCAGACCAGCTAAGAATGGCAAATTTCCTTCTCTAAAAGGCATGAGTGAACCAGATGGGGTTTTTACAACACGAGCTATGGGGTTCCCATCAGAGTAGTTCTTTTTCATTCCAGACTTTTTTTAATGAATGACAATTTTACCACCGTGATGGGATCAAACCCATGCCCCCAAGAGTATTAGGCCAGGGTTCTTGCCAGTTCAGTGACATTATCACTGCACCACCACCTTCCCTCAAAGTTTCACAATGAAACTTGTCTTCTTATGTGATCTCTTCTCTTCAGTCCCTGGTATGTTTTCTATCCTGGTGCCAGGGAAAAGGTTCAAAGTCCACATTGAAATGTCGGGACCAGGAAGAAAATA
The DNA here is from genome assembly GCF_030684315.1 of Stegostoma tigrinum. Lineage (NCBI taxonomy): Eukaryota > Metazoa > Chordata > Chondrichthyes > Orectolobiformes > Stegostomatidae > Stegostoma > Stegostoma tigrinum. Next base: position 6,189,257 of record NC_081369.1, on the reverse strand, counting down.
TTTGGTGAACTTTATTCTATCATGAACACGGTGGCTTTGCAAAGTACTGATAAAGTCATCGTACTTTCTAGTCATTATCTTAATTATTTATTAGTCACTGAGAGTTAACTTTAAATATCAATTCAGAGATGATGTTTCAAAAGAGAAACCCTTGCCTTATGAGAAAACTTTGAAATTGCCTGTTCCCAAATCAAAGAAACCCTTTGGAAAATTTCTTTGACACCATAAGGCCTTCATTTTTCCAGTGCCTTTTGAAACAATCTCCAGAAGTCCCACTTCACTTTGCAAGTAATTAAGTGCTGTTGAAATTGTTATATAAGAATCTTAGCCATTTGCACCTAACAAAGCCTCACACCAATAGGGAGAATTAGTCTGTTGTTCTTTCTGAAGTGCCATTTAAATTCATTCATAAATATGTGCATCACTGATTAGGCCACCATTTGTTTCCTCCTCTAACTGCCCTTGAGAAGGTGATGACGAGCTACTGCCTAGAACCACTGCAGTCCAGTTGGAGTAGCGATATCTACTGTGCTGTCGGGAGGGGTTTCCTCAATTTTAACCCAGCAAAATTGAACTAACTGCAATGTAGTTCCAAATCAGGATAGCTTGTGGTTTAGAAGGTAGCCTGGGGGTAGTGATGTTCCCAAGTGCCTGCTGCTCTTCGCCTTCAAGATGACAGAGATTGGAAGGTGCTGTTTAAGGTAAGTTGTTGCAGTGCATCTTGTAGATGGTAAACACTGCTGCTTCTGTGCACCAGAGGTAAGGGGAGTAAATGTTGGATATCAGGTAGGGCTGCTTTGTTCTGGAAGGTGTTGGGCTTCTTGTGTTGTTGGAGCTGCATTCACCCAGGCAAAGGCACATGAGAGTAGAGACTTGACTAAAGGCCTCATTTGACAATTGGCGACAGTATGCCTTTCAACATAATGGATTAACAAGTTGCCCCGCAAGGATAAGATTCTCCAAGTGCAGTACCTGCTGTGTTTTTGTTCCTAGGCTTACATGTAATTAGATCTTTGGGGTATTTTGTGAAAGATGTGATTTGCAACTTGGGGTGTTTCTCAAACTCCAGACCATAAGGACCCTAGTGCTGTAAACTGCCCTGAAGGTGGAGGTCCTCCAAGCCCCCGTTATCACTCTGCTGCACTTATGTGCATAGCTTAAATGAATGTCTTGTTGCCTGCTGTGTTTCTTTTGAAAGAAGCATGTTGCAAATGGCCTTACCTGTCTCTGTCAGCAATGACTTGGAATTGACCTATTCTGTTACGTTTTCACGTGCATTCTGTTGCTTAGGGATTTAATGCTGCCTTTTGGCAAACCACCGTATCTAATGGGAGAGGGGAGAGAAACTAAATATAAGGAGCATAATGTAATTTCTGATATATTTTAAATAGGTTGTAGGTTTTCATTTCCCTTTGTGGTATGAAGGAAATATTTTATTTGTACATAACAAGAACTTTCTAAGAATAGAAAGGCCATCATAAGGACAGCTATCTATATTTCATTTCTAAGTCTTCCCAGTAAGCAGGAGGGCGAAGGAAAACTGCCCCCATGCAGTGTACAGTAATTAGTGCTTTTACATTTATCGATCTGACAAGGATTTATGTGATTAATTTGCTATTTTCAATCCAATGTCGTGAGACAACAGAGACAGTAATTAAACAGCCTCATTCCATTTCCAATTCTGAAAAAAAAAGTTCATTAACTTTGCAGCCCCTTGGGAGTATATCTACATTCCACGAGAGGATGGACAGTGCTGAACTTGATCAGTGACTGTTCTGTTTTAGACTCTAGTTAAGCAATCAGGGAATGACATGTGGAATCCTTGGGGGAGGAAAAGAGAAAGAACAGTCACCGAGTGTGATCTGGCACAGGCAATGGAAAATGTCAGTCCCATCCTCCTAGTAACTATAGTAAAATAATTGTGCTTTCTGGCAGAGCTTCCTCTCTTCAGATTCTTCACTTTGTTTAGGTTTTGTGTGTATCATGAATATAATTCACTGTATTTCATCTTTGCCCTGATGAAGGCTGCCAAACGACACAGGGATGTTCGCAGTTTGCATCTACTTTGCAGCCTGGCTTTGTGTGTACTGCTTTGCTTCTTGCAGTGAGCTTGCAGGCTATTGATTATCCATGCAGAAAACAAAAGCATTAGGATAACAGAACAAGCCTATCTTTACTCGTTTGTGTGGTTCTACTGAGAGACCTTTCCTGTCTTACATTGTAAAATAGAAGCTAGACATGAATCTTAGGGAATGCAAACTGGAGAAAATGCAATTGAGTTTGTTCCTTCAGCTCTGCGTCCACGGTCCATGATACCAAGGAGGCTACCTGGCACGTTTAATCCTCTTGAATGAGGTTGGAATATTTGTCTGTTTAACATTCAACCCATTGCATTCGTGCAGTCCCTGCTCTTGCCGTCTCTAACAACAGTTAACAATCTTGGCATTGCATTCCCTGCTTTCAATCATTGCAATCCCTTCGTATTGCTTTCAGCATTCAATTAACTCTGTCTGCATTTGTAACCTTGTTCTCATCCCTGATCAGTTACTTTTTTTAAACAAATCAATTTGATAAGTTGATTATCTGGGATCCTTACTGCTTTCGACAAAGCTGTAACAGTGAGGTACCGGTTAGCAGATAGGAAGGGAGTGAGTAATTTTTTTAATTCATTAATAATACTGTGGGCATTGCTGGCTGGCTAGCATTTATTGCCTGTCCTGAGTTGCCCTTGAGAAGGTGGTGGTGAGCTACCGAGTGTTTGTGGTGGAGGGAGTGCATGCTTGTGGGTGTGGTGCCAGTCAAGCGGGCTGCTTTGTCCTGGATGGTGTCAAGCTTCTTGCGTTGTTGAAGCTTCACCCATCCAGGCAAGCGGGGAGCATTGCATCGCACTCCTGACTTGTGCCTTGTAGATGATGGATAGGCTTTAGGGAGTCGGGAGTTGAGGTATTCATAGCCCCTGACCTACATTTGTAGCCACTGTGTCTATGCGGTCACTCCAGTGAGTTAGGTGAATTGGCCTTGCTTAATTGCCCATGGTGTTCAGGGATGTGTACGTAAGGTGTGTTGGCCATGGGAAATCCAGGGTTACAGTGAAAAAGGTAGGGGAATGCGTCTGGGTGGGTTGCGTTTGGAGGGTTGGTGTGGACACACAGGAAGGATTCTACGGAGTTTCTAGTCACTGATCCCCCAGCATGTTGATAGTGGGGCATTCAGTGATGGTAATACCATTGAATATCAAGAGGCGGTGGCTAGGTTGTCTCTTATTGAAGATCATCATTGCCTGGCATTTGTGTGGTGTGAATGTTACTCCAGTTTTAACTGATGTCCTCATTCTGAAAAGTTTACTAATGCAGTGGCTTAAAGAATTTTTACAAAAGTCAGAATGACTATAAAAATTCATTCTGTAAAATTGTTTGGACCTTGCAACACAGAAAGAGGCCATTCTCATCTGTATTTGTTCTTCCCTGTTACACCAATTTTTAAAAAAAATCTTTTTAATAAAAAAATGTAAATCAGGAACAAAAACAAAGTTGCTGGAAAAGCTCAACAGGTGTGGCAGCTGCTATGAAGAAAAAAATTCAGAGTTAACGTTTCAGGTCTGGTGACCCTTGCTCAGATTTTTTTTCTGTTTTGAATACTTATCCAGCTACCTTTTTTAAAGATTATTACCTAATCCGCTTCCACTACTATTCTTGGTGTGAAAAAAAGTTTTTCAAAAAACTCATGTCTCTCAACACTATAAAATAATTTTTTGCAAAATAAGATTAAATATTGATGCAGCAAAATCGTGGAATCTAACATCATTTTCAAGCACTCGTTTGCCTCAGGCCTTTGACCTTATCTGTCTGTGATTCTTTTGTCCACTGTATGTTACTTCAACTGCTCTCACTTCTCCCTCTAGCCTCATATCCCTGCCAATTCTGCAGTGCAGCTTCAGTCCTCTACTCTGGAATTTTTTCACATACACCAACTGCATTTCAACAACAGTCTTTTCAGAGACCTCTGAACTAGTGGCTGTAATATTCACTGTAAGAAACAAAGGACTGCATTTAAAAGAAAAACTGGGCTGCAATGATGGACTTATTCAGAAACAGACCCTGCTGACCAGATATCCTAAATTAATCAAATCTCATTTGCCATCATTTAGCCTATATCTCTCTAAACCCTTCCTATTCAAGTACCCATCCAGATACCTTTTAAATGTTGTAATTGTACCAGTCTCCATCACTTCCTGTGGCAACTCATTCCGTGAACACACCACCCTCTGTGTGAAAAAGATGCCCCTTTGGTCCCTTTTTACATCCTTCCCCTCCCACCTTAAACCCATGCTTTTTAGATTTGGACTCCTTTACCCTGAGGAAAAAACTTTAACTATTCACCCTATCCACACCCCTCATGATATTATAAACCTCTATAAGGCCCCCCTCAGTCCCCAGTGCTCCAAGGAAAATAGCCCCAGCCTAATCTGCCTCTCCCTATAGCTCAGACCCTCCAACCCTGACAACATCCTTATAAATCTTTTCTGAAGTTTCACAACATATTTTCTATAGCAGGGAGACCAGAACTGAAGGCAGAATTCCAAAAGTGGGCTCACCAATGCCGTGTCCAGCCGCAAGATGACCTCCCAACTCTTTTGTGTGACTCACTTTAAGTAGAAAGAAGCAAACAAAATCTACAATTTTTATAACAACATTTAGGGATGGGGATCTATAGGAACATTATGGATTAGTGAGTTAGGATGGGTTGAGTGACCACCTCCATACCTTATTGGAACCCCGCCATGCGCACACTTATCAGTAAGATTACAATCAAGTAGTAGTGGTGCCATTATTTTTGAATCCTTGTCTAGCCCTCAGTGTTAAAGCACCTTATTGAGCACAGACTGGAGATTGAAACTAAAACCATTTTGACTGCGTGGCTCCATTTTGAAATAATTGAGCTTCCAACATTCTGTCCTTCATCTCTGTGCTTTTGTTAATCTGGGGGCCCAATAAATACTCTCCAGAGTCTGAGCCCTTGCAGTTGTGTGCACTCGTTTTGAATACGTGGAGTGTTGTGACATGACTCTCCAGATGAGCAAAGTTAGCAGTGCAGTTGACCGTTAGTGAAGTCAGCTTAATCTGATTTATCAGAATAGGATGCATCCAATCCAGAGTACAATCTGTTCCAAATGTTCAAGTTGCTCCTCTTCTCTGGAATTTTAATTCACCCGAGGCACAAACCTGGCAAGGGTCCAGTGCAGACGATCAGGAGTCCTAACAGTGGAGGGGACTGAGGATAGTGGACAAGGGTTCACTGCCGACGGTCAAGGTTAATGTTTTTTTGCAATAGGAAAACAGCTTGTCACTGAAATGCTCTAACTTTTATGCGTCTCTCAGCAAAATTAGTGGCTGAGTAGAAATATGTGTAGATAACAAGAGAGCATGAGAAATGATGAAGATAACTCAGCCTAAGAAGGCTTTGTAAGTTTGAAATTGTTTCCATATCTGAGAGCCATTTCTTAAACAGTGCATATTAAGCCTAGTATCTACCTCTTGTTTAGAATTTAATACTCACTATCAAAGCTAGAGGAGGTAATGGCTTAGTGGTATTCTTGCTGGATTGTGAACCCAGACCATGTTAACTGTGACTCATTGGCAGTGTTTTAACTTCTGAGTCAGAAAGCCAATGGTTCAAGCCCACTGCAGAAAACACAACACATTATCCAGGTTGACACCCCTTTGTAGCACCAAGGGAACAGATTCACTTCCGGTTGATACATTAAACTGAGGCCCCATCCATCTTTTTGGGTGAATGTTAAGGATCAGAAATTGCTGGAGAAAGGTTCTGAAGAAGGGTCTGTTGAACTTGAAATATTAACTCTGCTTTCTGTCTCAGCAGATGCTGCCAGACCTACTGAAGTTTTTCAGCAATTTCTGATTTTGTTTCTCATTTCCAGTATCTACAGCTCTTTGAGGGTTTTTTCTTGTTTAATGTTAAGGATCCTTTAGTACAATTCAGACAGAAAAATGTGGAGTTTTCACGTGTCATCAACCAAAAACTGGTTACCTATCATTGCCTCATTGCTGCTTGTGCAACCTTGATTTGTGAAAGTGGCTGTTGGGACTGGCTGAAATTCAAAACTAAGTACTTCATCAGCTGTAAGATTTTTTTGGGATGTTGTGAGTTCCTACATGACAGAAGTGACTATATTTCAAAACTGCTTCACTGGCTACAGAGCATCAGAGTCATCCTTGGATTCAGAAAGGCGCTGTGAAAGCAATTTTCTTTCTTTGTACTTATACTTTCAAGAGCATCATATATTTTAATTTCCAAAGCGCTCTGTTCATTTGTGCTCTTGATCATTTTTCCATTGGCAAAGAGTCCCGTTCCATGACTTGTCCACCCAAAATGCCTGATAATAAGTGAGAAAGTTGCAGCAAAAGGTACAGCAGTTTCTGAAAGAGCTGACAGGAAACGCTGGCAATGACCTACAGATAAAGCAGCTTGCTGGTTCTGCCAAAAGATGTGGATTTTTTCACAGTACCTGGTACATTGCTGTAGATAAAAGGAGTAAAATGGAACAATGAGACAATAAAGATGGTTGCACCTGCACCTTTTCATTTCTCTTGTTTCCAAGGTAACACTCTGAAGGTTTGCTGAGTGCTATTATGTAACAGTGCTTCCCATAGACAGCACCTCGGTTATAGTTAATAACGTGACTGGCATTCCTGTGTCTAAGACAGTGTATGGAAAACTCCACATGGTGTTCAGAATTTATTTTAAGCATTTTTTATGAATCTTGTACTAGGTGCTGGGGAACAGAGCATTCTTCTGTTGTCACCCAGAAGCGACACCTAGAACTTGCGAGTCACGTGTAAATTCTTGAAGCAGAGTTCAGATTCCCCACTCCAGCTCAACAATGTACCTCAGTGACTTAACTCCTTCGCAGGAATGGCTCTAAAACTGTACCCTCAACTCTGTTTCCTCTGTGGGATCAAGATTGCTGGGACTACTTTACCTGGCTCTACACCCGGATAGCTTAGGTAATCTACACACAGCCAGTATCAGGAGATCAGCAAGTTTAAACTCTCACCAAAATAGGCACCCAACTGGATTTTATAATTTGCTGAACCCAGATGATCTCGGCAATGCTCCCCAATAAATACTAGAATGAGGAAAGCCACTCAATCCATGATGTCCACAACTTATTTACCTTGTGCGTAACATTGGAGGATGTTAAAGTAGCGATGATCCAGCCAGTTTTTCAGGGCCATTACCTTGCACTCGAGCTGATGTTGGATTCCCCTTTAGCAAGTTTAATGTCCTGTGGGTTGATATTTACAGCATTATAAACGCGGTGAGGAGAGAAGCATAACCAAGGTTAGCAATCTTCTATTTATGTATTGATCTCTCTGGATATGTGTAATGTCCATGCATTGATCTGACTCCTGTGCAGGAACAGGGAAAAAAGGCATGCTATTAAACTACCATGTACAGGCGTAAACTAATTTATTTATTTAGAGTTCTACTGATAAAGGGAAAGGAAGACTCCTATTTAAGCAGCATTTGTCATGACTACAGGAGTTGCCGGACGCATTATAGTCAATTAGATATTTAAGTATTGCCACTGTTGCAGTTTAGGAATCTTGCCAGCCAATTTCTGCAACACAGGATCCCAAAAACAACCATCACCCAGTCATATTTTTCAGCAATGTTGATTGTGATATGAAAATCAGCCATGTCAGTGATAAGGATTTCCCACTACTCTTCAAAATAGTTTTTGTCCAGTAGAGATGGAAGGTAAGGGTTTAACATCTCATCTAATATACAACCCGCCCGACACCACCTCTGTACAGTGCTTAAGCTTCAGCTGAGATTTTATGCACAATTGGGACTCGATTATAACCTTTTGACATAAGTGCTTACAACTGATGGGTTAGAACAAAGATCCCAAGAGTTTCAATGTCATCTGTCTATCTCAAAGGATCATTGATTGCTCCCACAGTTTATCTGAATTGTGGTTGCAGAGGCCAGCCCGTTCTACATCTGCCACAGGTAAATGGAATTGGCTCAAGATCACTTGTTTGTTTTTGTCCTTCCAGTGGACACTTGTTTTCCCAGTCCAGTTGCTTTTCTTTTGCCCTCTGCCTTTTGTATGCTCTTGACTGATGGTCTTCAGACTCACTGGTCAGCAGTGAGAAATTCCCATGCATCAATTTCGATCCCACTAGATTGAGTTCAGGCTTGTCAAAAATCCCTGTATCATGAGTATGGGCAACACATTGACCTGTTACCGATAGCATGCTCCTCATAAAGACTGCTTCTCAGAATGCGACCTGTATACATTTCACTCACGTGACCCAGTCAACAAAATCATCGCCAACTCGTAAGGCAAATGGGCACCTATATGTTCTGGTGTACTTCCACACTCAGCGTTTTGTCTTCCCAGATGATGCCCAATGTTGTCTTGAAGCATTGGAAGTGAAGCTGCTTTTCTTGGCGTGCATGCTTGCTTCACTGCTTTCCAGGGCAGTGCTGGGAATAGAAATCTGATGTCCACGGAGCTTTGTATTTTCAGTTAGTTTACCGTTGGTCGATCTCCTTAACTTTGACTTGATGAATCCTTGACAATCCTCGTGCTGATTTCACTGTCGGGGGTAGGTTGATGGAAATTGTTGCTACATGAAGCTGTCTTCAGTCTCCAATATAATGATGTCAGTGGTGGTGGAAGTAAGGGTCTCAGCATTTTGGCCCATAACCTTGGTCTCCCCAGTGCTGATGTCAGTCTAACTCCTTGCAAACCTCAGACAACCCATCTGCAAGTGAACAGTGGCTTGGAATGCCAGCTTGGCACCATCAGCTAACAAACTGGGATGAGGACAATACTTCAGCCTTGCTAAGTTGCACAGCTTGCCCTCAGCTGTGGCGTGCAAGTGGACACCTTCATCTAAGTTACTGAAAGATCAGCATGCGAGAGTGTGAGAGAGACTGCCCCCAAGAGTACAGTAGTTAAAAATAATGGAATCGCTCCTTAGCAAATTAAAATACTTCTTGCAAGCTATTTCTTATCAGTTAATAGGATGTTTGATTTTTTTTAAAAATTGGCATTGTGTACATGCAGTGAGAATCTTGCTTTTTCCGAAACTTTTGAGCTCCAACCAGGAAAGAGACTCACCTTGATTGGTGGCACAAAGGTAGGGATGTTAGGTACCCAAAACACACACAATTTTTTTAAAATTGCAAGAGATACTCAGGTGAGGAAGCATCTGCACAAGATGAGACAAAGTTGATATTATATGCCATGTTGCATATCTGCTAATCTTTCACCATCTATAGTTGACACCTAGAAGAGGACTGTCAGTCTGTTCACACATCATTCCCCAGTCCTCCCCTTCCGCAGTCTAATTCTGATTGTTCACACTGATTACCAACATGAATGCTCCAGGAATTTGATTTAAACTACATGAATACTGCAGTGAGAACCTTGTGTTAGATTGTGTTTGAATTATTAAATTATTTAAGTAAATTGAAGCCATCTTCATACTTTGCCACATTCAACATCCACAGCTGTGAGAAAAGAAGGAAAATTGGCAGGGAAGAACCAACTGGTCCAACAAGCCTGGAGCAGCATAACCTGTTACTAATCTCCCCAGAGCCGTTAATCTCTTTAGGCGCACAATCCCAGGATCAAAAAGAGTGTAAAACGGTTGGAAAATTCCTTCCCCAAAGTCCTCCAGTAGAATTAGAATTGGCTTTATTGCCACATGTACTCATGTGAGTAGAGTGAAAAGTTTCAGGTCACCATCTTGGGTACTTAGATCCCCAGGTACAGATAATTAAATTGGAAAAGTTAGGAAACTAAGAATATAAAATTATAGCAAATGTATCAGAAATAATGGGAACTGCAGATGCTGGAGAATCCAAGATAACAAAGTATGAAGCTGGCTGAACACAGCAGGCCAAGCAGCATCTCAGGAGCACAAAAGCTGACGTTTCAGGCCTGGAGAGCTCTCTGATGAAGGGTCTAGGCCTGAAACGTCAGCTTTTGTGCTCCTGAGATGCTGCTTGGCCTGCTGTGTTCATCCAGTTTCACACTTTGTTATATAAAAGTATAGCATTAGGTACAAAAATACTGCAACACAGGAATGAATTAGAAAAAAAAGGTAAAAAGCTCAGCATTACAGTTCTTCCACCCCAGTCTGTGTCAGCACCTGGCAGGCCTCACTCCCTTCCAGGCCTTTCTGGGACCTTGAGTCATTTTGAAAGGGGAGGTTTTGAAAAAAAAAGGAAAAAATGTTCAAAAAATTATGATTCCACCCTGATAGACTGTCTTTTCCTAAGGCCTTAATTGCCACTCACCACCTGTCACTCGCTTGAATATAGTGTCTCTTCCAGAGGTACCAGGCCCCACTAATAAGTACTGACCTTGTTATAAGTTAACTTCTGTCTTTTCCTAGGGTTACTCCTGATTACAGGAACCTTTTTCATTTAAGGCTCACTTAACAGTTGGCCTCCAAGCCTGGCCTCTCTAAACTTACTTGGTATGTTCTCAAAGTCCACCAGTCGTTCTCAGCTTAACAGCTCCCAGTTTGCAGCTCCAAATCAAAATCAATAAAACATGAGAATAATTATAATGGAAAATCAGCAAAGGTTCTAATAACATCATCTACCATATGAGGGGACCACATCTAGGCACAGTGCCTCAGGTGAGGTCTGATCATGACCTGTACTATTACTGGCTGGGTTATTTTTCTGATGAAGGGTCTAGGCCTGAAACGCCAGCTTTCCTCCTCCTAAGATGCTGCTTGGCCTGCTGTGTTCATCCAGCTTTACAGCTTGTTATCTCTTATTACTGGATGGCATCTTTTTTGTTTTAATTTTAACTAAATGTTTCAGTTAATACACTCAGTACCCTGTTTGCTTCACTGCATTGCTCTGGAATCTTCAATGGTCTGGGCAAAATAATATCAAGATGTGTCTTAAATCATTGCAGGAATTTTGTTCTGCTTTGTAATAAAACTCCAACTCAAGTATTCATCATTTTTGCTATAACGGCCAACTTCCTGGAATCAGCCTGCTAATTTGAAATTTGCCTTCTAGCCTTATTATCATCAACCATACCAATGCATATTTATATAGTCTTTAAGATAATGAAATATTCCAAGGAGTTTCACGGGACCATTAAGAAAATGTGTCACTAATCCATATGTGAGGAGTCGGCATGAGAAGGTGACGAAATGCTTGATCAAAGAAGTAGCTTTTGAAAGATGTCATTAAGGAGCAATGAGAAGCAGAGAGGTGGAGGGGAGGGTATGCCAAAGGTAACTGAAACTGCCAGAGCTAGACCAGTTATGATTGAGGATGCTCAAATGGCTAGAATTTGAGGAACACCGGATTAGAATTTTAAAACCCAGAGATTCCTAAACTGAGAGCCCACATAGGCCAAAATGCATTGGGATGATAGGAAAACAGGACCACATGTGGGTTAAGGCATATGAGATTTGGATGACTTCCAGTTTACAAAGGGTAGAATGTTGCAGACCAGACAGGAATGTATTGGAATCATAAACCTAGAGGTAACAAAGACCTACAAAGTCTGGCAATCATGCGAGAGTGCATTAGGCGGGCTTCATGTCAGGCCAGAAACGTATCTCAGGATTAAATTTGACATCAAGATTCTGAATCTCAGATTGTTACCAAGATGAAAGGGTGAGTGTGTAACTAGGGAATGGAATTGGCATAGTGCTTCCCTCTCCCTCTTCCCAATACTTAATTGGAGGAAATATCTGGACATCAGGTAAGCAGCCTGTGCAGTCTAGAGAAGTGGTGCTGTGCTAGAAATTGGAGACTTCAATGTCGATGTGAAAGCTACTTTTGTGCTTTTGTTTGATGTTGCTGAGGGGCAGCATGTAGAAGAGAATTAAGATAGATCCTTGAGGGATACCAGAGGGAATAGACCAAGATGGGACACCATTGCATGTATTTCACTGGCCTTAGTTAGATGGAACCAGGTGAAAACAGTCCTTCCAGCTTTTTCATTGTATCATTCATGAGACAATACCTATGGTTATGCCTTAGTGCTGCTTTGGATTATGTACTTGAGGCTGAATTCAAATCTAATTGCTGTGGATTCTGATTCAAAAGTAACCAATTAAATCAGCCTGCCCTTTTACCACAGTTCTGTGTGCTTTCCTGGTATTTGTCAAATCTCTAAGTAGTACAATTGCTGTCACAAGACAAAGTCAAGTCCAGAGCAGGGAGCCTGAGTGAGAAAGATAAACCCACAGAGCTGAAGAAGGCTGGTTAATTTAGAACAGTCAGTGAAATTCGTGCAAATCATCGAAGGCTAAATATTTGGTATCTTTTATGTCATGGTATCTGGTTCCATTGACTTCACAATTTTGGCTATAGTCCATCCATGGACTGTATCCCATGTTCCAGTCATGTCCAATCTCTCATCACATGTGGATTAAAATAAATTGTAACTTGTCCTTACTTTCATCCCTCTATTATTTAAAATCTTTCAATCACTTTCCCTGGTTCAGAACATCAGAATGAAAGGCAGGAAGAGGATAGTTGGATTTTCCTGCTTTGCCATTCAGTAGCATTATGGCTAATCAAACACCTGAACTTCACTTCCATCCTGGCCCAAATAGCCCTTATCCATTAGTATTGAAAAATGTATTGATCTCTGTCCTCAGTATGTTCAAGCAGAACATCCACAGCTCGCTGATGGAGAGAATTTCAAAGATTCACATCGTTTTGTCTGAAGTAATTTCTCCAACCCCATATTATAAGACTGTGGTTCACAGACTACCTGACCAGGGTGAGTTTTCTTCTGTAATTTACCCTGTCAAGCCGTATCAGAATAAGCTTCAATGAGATTGTGTCATTCTTCTAAACTCCAGCGAGTATTGGCCCAGTGTACTCACTCCTCACTGGGCAATCCAATCATTCCTGGAATCACTGAAGCACACCAATGTCCTATCCAAGGCAAAAGCCTAAAACAGTAGGAGAACTAGGCATACTTGTCTGGGTATGATCTCATCAGGGCACTATGTTATTACAGCTATGATTTCCTCAATCTTGTACTGTCTGTAATAAGTTTTTCTTGGCCTTATAGGCTGGCTCACTAGTTCGTTTTCTGATTGCTTGCTATTCCAGTACGTTACATTTCTGTGACTCCAATGCAGACCTTTCAGCGTACCAATATTTCCCTAAAGTATATCCTGCCTTTTTTTGTCTATCGTAGTAAATAATCTCTGACTTCTCCACATTATATTCAATCTGGCACATTATTTTCATATCCCTTAGCAGGTTCTTTCCATTACTCTTACAACTTACCTTTTTCATTCTTTCACAGAATGTGCACATCACTCACTAGGCCAGCATTTATTTTTTCCCACCTACGTGGCAATGTTGCCAAAATTAGGATACTTTCTTCCATGCTAGTCATTTTTAACAAGTTGATGACCTGTGTCTTTATCCTCATGGTACCCCACTAGTTAAAGTTCACCAACCCAATCTCCCCTTGTGTCTTTTTTCTGTTTCCTGTCACCCATAGCCATATGCTGCTGTATTACTCCAGTCTCATGTACTCTAAGTCCATAGTACTATATGACAATCCACAGTGTGGCATCTTATTGAATACTTCTTGAAAATCCTGTTGCACTAAATCCACTTGTTTCCCCTCATATACCCTGCTGGGTACAACATCAAAAATACTTTTGCACTTTCTTCAATTTGGATAAACCCCGCCCAAGCATTTTAAAGCTCCTCAAATGGCCTGATGTAATGTTTCCAATAGCAAATCCTGATATTTTCCTTACTGCTCATATCAGGATACCTAGCCTATCGCTCCCTAGTTATTTTCTCTCCCTCCTTTCTTGAAATAGTCGTCTTTCCACATCCGAACAATTTTAGAATTCTGCAGAATCAAAACCAACCAATAAACAAAAGAGATTTTCACATCTTGTGCTTTTCATGAGAATGCACATCTCAAAGCACTTTACAGCTATTGAAGTGCTTTTTGAATTATGATCACTGTTATAATGTAGGAAACGTAGCAGCCAAGCTACACATTGAAATTTGCCACAGCACTGAGATAACCACATTTCTTTTGTGACAGTTAACTGTTTGCCAGGGTACCAGGGATAGCTCCCCTGCTCTTCAAAATAGAGCTCCTGGGATCTCTCTCATTCACACCCAAGCAAGACCTTGATTCATCACCTGAAAGACTGCGCCTTCGACCATACGGTATTCCCTTAGTAGTGCACTCAAGTGTCAGTGTTGATTTTTGTTCTCAAGGCCTGAAACGTATCTTGAAACCAGAGCCAAGTGATTCAGAATCAGTCATACTACCCACTGAGGCACAGCTGACATTCTAATGCAGCCAATATTTATGTAACCATCTGTTTTAAAACCCACAGGTACAGGCTATCAAGCCAACAAGGCTTGTTGAATTTTAATCCCCATTCTTTTATCCAGGACTGTTGATTTTAAGGTCATTCTTCTCTAGTATATTCAAAATGTTCTTGTATCTTGCACTGTGAAGACAGGTGCAAAAATATCTGTTTACTAGCTCAACCATTTCTTTACTCCCATTATAATTGTGCTTGTAAGGCACAACATTTACTTTGTCTAATTCATTCTATTTCGCATACACCTTTTTATGTTCTTTTTATGTCTTCTGCTAATTTAGTCTAATTGTATTCTCCCTCACTTTATTAATGTCTGATGACCCTTTGCTAAATTCTAATATCTACTAAATCCTCAGGCTTTCTACTCTTCAGCAATATTGTAAGATGCTTCTTTAAATCTCACACTATCTTTAATTTGTATTGCACTTTGCAGTCAGTCCAGTTTTTCTGTTGGGTTATTATTCCTTAAGGCAATGTGTAGTTCTTGTGATTTGTGAGTAATTTCTGTAAATGCTTGCCATTTCCTCTCTATCATCATGCCTAGCTTCCCAATCTAATTTAGCCAACTAATCCCTCAGGCCCAAGTAGTTTGCTATGTTCAGATATACGACTCTAGACTTAGACATAACTAAATAACTTTTAAACTCAATTTAAAATTCTTCATATGGTCACACCTCCCTATAGGCTCTGATACTGCAGGGTTATGAAATAACCCTCCTTCATTGCATAGAACTAGACAAATTGTCAAAGTTGGCTGATTTGAAAACTTGTTTGAATCGATTTCATGTGTTCTTATCTCTACACTGTTAACTTTGGTTTATCTGTTTGTTAAGAAGATTAAAGTCCCTGTACATGCGTTACTCTCTTTGTTACATCCACCTCTAATGTTCTGATTTATACTCTGACACTACAGCTGCTCTTAAGAGACCTATGAACGGTTCTCATCAGCTTTCTGCCCACTGTTGTTTCTTGATGACAGCTGGTCTGATTCTCTATCATGATTTTCAGGGCCACTCCTCCTCCTATCCCATTTCACCTATCTTTTCAAAAAGGCAAGTGTTATGGAGTACTTAGATCCCATCATTGGTCACTTTGCAACCTCAACCCCATAATGTCTGAGATATCAAACACATTTCTGTTATTGTTATTAATTCACGAATATGTGGCAAAATGCTTTATCCACTTTGGATATAGTGACCGTAGATTTAACTTTTCTCTACTTTTACCCATATGTCGCCTCAGTCACTCTTAATTTTGATAAGTTCTGTGTCCCTTTCTAAGCTGCTCTTTCTTTAATCTAAAAATGTTACTGATTTGTGTAACCTTAAGTTTATTTTTGGTCATTTTGGACTTACCTCTATTGAATTCCCCTCTGGCATCTCACACCTCTACCCCACCCAACCCCAAAAAGGCCCCTACCAACCTTCTCTCAAATTTATTAGAAAACAAGACAGTGTTCATGAGCAGTCACCATGCTGGGTCATAAAATGAAGTCTTATAATTCCTTTTTTATATAGGGCAGGGATAGAAAGCCAGCGATTGGTTTTAAACCAAAACATCCAGCTTTTGGGTTGCTGCCCAGAAACGAGGAATAAAGTCAAGGCTGGAAAAAGTTCCATATCCACAAATAGATCACACTTCATTGGATTTATGGCCTGATAAAGTCAGAGAGGGATTTTCCAGAGGGTATTTTTTTTTCTTTCTTCAACCTAGATTTTGCTCTCCCCTTGGCAAGTCTTGGAAGATTGTGTGTCTGTAGGAGTGTTGGGTAGGATGTCTCTCTTCCTGATACTCCTGCCTTTACGAATATGGCAGTAACCCAGCTGGTCTTTTGCTGCAGCCATTTCTGTAAGTCCTTGAGTAAAGTTGTGCCACTGACCACTTTGCACAGTGCCTCACACCTGTGGCTGATTCCATACTCTCAGCTCAAGCTTACAGGAAAGCACAGCTATTCTACAACAAATGAGACAGGCTTGAGGGGCTGAATATGTATGTTTGTAAATGGACACAACCTCCTTTTATATACAGAATCCTCAAAAGCATATACAGAATCCTCAAAAATATATACAGTGCCTCAAAAATGCCTCACTTCATTTCCGAAGAGGGTCCTGACCCGAAAAGCCAACTTTCTCTGCTGCCTGGCCTGCTGTGCTCTTCCAGCTCCACACTGTGTTATCTCTGACTCCAGCATCTGTGGCTCTTACTATCTGTCACTTCATCAAGTTGTCTTTAACCAAAACATCTTACTAACAAACTAAGGCTCTTTTACTTACTACAATTCTGTCTGTAATAATGAGCATGAATAACTGCGTGTTTTGCTTTCTCAGTGCACTGAGTTAAGGTTACTTGTTCTTGGACGTTATCTTTAATACTTTAGGAATTTATAATTTTTTTTAAAACTGCTTTTTTCTTGACAAGGCAATGTTTGAATTGTTGCGAAGCCTCGATTTGACATCTCACTCAGACCGCAGTAGACACCACTCTTGTTTTTCAAGAAAGTCGATCCAGAACTGAGTATCTGAGTGGGGAAGTTAAATAAATGGAACTGAAGGAAACTAGTTAGCTCACAGCTGAAGAGAAAAATTGGTAAAAAGACAAATACTCAGCTGCATTTTGTCCTGTCAACACAAAAACTTATCATTATGAAGTAAATACCATGGCGATTCAGCAGCAGGAATGCGCCTCTGTGGTTCAGTGTGACTGGCATTGCCCCACACCCTTCTCTCGCAGTATCAGATTAAATCCATGGCACCACCCACCCTGTCTCACCTTGAAGATTTGACTTTCTAAAGATTGTGGCCTTAATTCATCCAAGAGAAGTTTCCCTCTGAAAGCACCAACTCCATCATGTCCAGAGTAGCACCCCTCCATCCTTGTTATTTCCACTTCACCTTCTCACAATCCCCCAAGGGCTTTGTTTTCCCTTCTCCCCCATGTCTTGCCGCACGCTAATCCCCTGTTTCCTTTCCTAGTCTCTCCTCATTGCTGTTTTATTTCTTTTCTGTGTGCTGTATTCTCAGTTTTTTCTATCTCTCTGTCTCTTTCTCTATCTGTCTCTCTCCCTTTGTTTACTTATGCTCTCACTCTCTGCCAAATGTTTCTCCTCCAATTTTGACCTATTTTCTCCACTTCTTTGCACCTGTCTTTGATCCCTGTGGCGCGATTAGTTTTGACACTGCTATTGCTCTGCACAAAATTTTTTTCTGCCCGTGTTTTTCTCTTTCCCTGCTGTTAGATTTAGCCGCTGTTCTTTACCATTCCGGATCCAACTTATGCTGAGTATTAACGGGCACCGTTAGAAAGAGAAACAGTTACAAAGTCTCAGGGCTGTCACCAGAGCTAGGAGCAGGTAGAGATGTAATGTAGTTTTGAAGTAAGGGGAAGGAGGACAAAAGGAAAGGCCTGTGGCCAGGTGGAGGGTGGAAGAGATTAAATATCACAAGGTGCATGGTGCAAAAGCCATGTATATTCTGTCGTTTATCTGCAGTTTTTCACATACAATTTATATCCATTACCGTCTATGTTGAACGCCCCTATTGTGAGGCTGGGTGATGGCTGTGAGCTGCTTACTCATTTGGAGAGGGCACTGTCATGATATTGTCCCATCAGGTGTGTGGTTTCTGAGCTAGTCTATGATCAATAGAAACAGGGAATCGAGGGTTATGGGGGAAAAGGCCGGAAAGTGGTGTTAGGGATCGTCAGATCAGCCATGATCTCGTTGAATGGTGGAGCATGTTTGATGGGCTGAATGACCTACTTATTCTATATCTTATCCTCTTAATCAACCTCAAGTGACTTCATTCTCTGTTCACCCCCCCTGCCTACTAATGTTCCTACTCCAGTTCAATCTGGTAGACCAGGGTCACACTGGGCAGCGTGTCACTATGACACAATAGGGGCTGCTCTCACTTCTGAATCAGACGGTTGCTGTTTGTGGGAGCTTGCTGTGCTCTGATAGACCATTGTGTTTCTTCAGCATATAACACTGCCTCACTTACGAAAAGTACTTCCATGGCTTTGAAACATTTTGCAACGACTTGACCCCATGAATGTTGCGATAAAAATCCAAATGTCTGTTTTCTTGATCAACTAGATCACTTCAGAGTTTACTTTCCGAACAGTTCAATGTGCATTTGTACACCAACTTCAGCCAGTTCTTCTCCCCCTTTCTCGTAGCACTTCAGAAACTGATACCATGCACATCCAGGACTGATGTGCTTGAGCGTCCTGTAGGAGTACCGGGCAGGAGAGGTGAGCATCCAAATCTGGCAGGGTAACTTGGATTGCTGTTAAAATCTGACCATGTGCAACTACGGAACTGGTGACAGATTATTCACGTCACTGAGCATGTCCAGACAAAGAACATTTATAGATCCTAAATGATCGGATTTTAGCAGTCCCATGTCATTGCCAGATTTAGACACGTCGCCAGCAACTCAGGGCCATTACAGACTGCAACAGATCAGTTGTGTGAATGTTCTAGTCCTGGGGCTTGGCTAATGTTGTACCTCCCAAAACAGAAGTGATTCCAACTTCAAACTTTGCCCAGTTTTGGGGAGGTAGGGAGTGTCGTCATGGTCCAAACAGTTGATAAAATGAGGAGCATCTGGAGTAAATCAAATGTGATTTGCATTGGCTGTCTTCCCTTCTTTATCCTGTCCCCCTCACCCCTTCAGCACTGCCCTACCCTACTCTCTTTTGAAGGATTGAGTCCTGCTGGGTATGGTTTCGCAGTGATTCACTACTTTGCAGTATCTCACCAATGTACATTATATCTTCAGACTTCAAGTCTAGGTCGTTTTGCTAGCTGGATTTTGAACAATAGTGTACCTCACAGGTAAGTTTGTGTTCTCAATATAGACATAGAGACACATCTGTCCATAATGCCTCTGGATGGCAACTGATTGTGCTCATGGGAGTTTCTTAGACAGATGCACACAACTGTCCCAGAGATGCTGAGGGTCTGTTGGAGCGTTCCGACTTTCTCTTCTTGTAATTGGGTTCAGCGCAGACTTTCCGGAGCTCTTAGGTTTTGGTCCACACTGCAGCATTTTAGTACTCTGACTTGAATTGGAGATAATGGCTGCCAATGATGTGAGAAAAGATATTGCAAAGTGAGATGGTTGTAGAGGAGAATTGGAACTCCAGAATGGAGAGGAGCTGAGGACTGCAGAGGAGGGAGAAGGAGGTCTGAAAACTTATCATCACTGTATCATCGAGTTGTACAACATGGAACCAGGCACTTCTGTCCAGCCAGCCCATGCCAACTATGTTCCCAAAGTAAACTGGTCCCACCTGCCTGCACTTGGCCCGTATTCCTCCTCCCCCCGCACCCCAAACCTTTCCAAATGTCTTTTAAACATTGCAAAGTATCTGCATCCATCATGTCCTCTGGAGATTCATTTCGTACTTGAACCACTCTGTGTTGCCCTTATGTCATTTTCAAATCTTTCTCTTGCCTTAAAAGTGCCCCCTAGTTTTGAACTCCTCCCACCCTAGGGAAAAGACCCTTGTCAATTACCTTATCTATGCCCCTCATGATCTTATAAGTCTCAATAAGTTCCTCAACCTTCTATGCTTCATTGAAAATAGTCCCAGTCTATTTTTATCTCTCAAACTGTCCATTCCTGGCACCATCCTGGTAAATCAGTTTTGGATCTTCATCTAACATGTCTAAGACCTGACCAGTAGGGATTTCTGATGCAAATCTGCCTCTAAATAAAGCTGACAGTTCAAGTTCTCCTGACCCATTCAAAATACTTTATCCCCTCAGCACCAGATGCACCTTCCAGTTATGTTTCCATTGTAGAGTATCCGTAGAATCCCTCCAGCTTGGAAGCAGTCTATTTGGCCCATCGAGTCTGATTGACTGACTCTGAGTACCCAACCCCCTACCCTATTCCTGTAACCCTTCGTTTTCCGTGACTGAACTACCTAGCCTGCAAATCTCTGAACACTCTGGGCAATTTAGCATGGCCAATCAACCTAACCTGCACATCTTTGGACTGTGGGAGGAAACCAGAGCACCCGGAGAAAACCCACACAGACACTGGGACGATGTGCCAACTCCACACAGACAGTCACTGGAGGATGAAATCAAACCTGGGTCCCTGTTGCTGTGAGGCAGCAGTGCTAACCATTTTGTTTGAGGCCACAAGAACATGAACTGCTTTACCCAAGCTCTATATCAACCCTTTCAGTGTGATGCTGCAGTCACAAAATACATTCTCAAATCATTTACAGCAATGACCATGAGTCCTACTCTCTTATTTACATCATCCAACCCTTCAAAATATTCTTCTATACTGTTCTCACTTGTTCAAGCTTCCCCTTCGATACATCCGTATCATTTAACTCAGCCACTCCAGGTGGTAGCATGTAGTGAATTCCAAATTCTCACTGCTCTTGAGACTCACCCTGTCTCATTTTCACACTCATTCCCCAGTCACTGTCCCCAATCTGGCCCTGTGTATTTGGAGACAAATCTGTGGTTACTAATGACAGGTGTGATTAGAAAGGGACTGGCAGAATAGCCAATGTAAATATGAACCCATTCTCCTCCCTAAATAACAAAGTGTGAAGCTGGATGTACACAGCATGTCAGGAGCACAAAAGCTGACGTTTCGGACCTAGACCCTTCATCAGAGAGGGGGATGGGTAGAGAGTTCTGGAATAAATAGGGAGAGAGGGGGAGGTGGACTGAAGATGGAGAGAAAAGAAGATTGATGGTGAGGAGGTAGGGAGGGGATAGGTCAGTCCAGGGAAGACGGACAGGCCAAGGAGGCAGGATGAGGTTAGTAGGTAGGAAATAGAGGTGCGGCTTGAGGTGAGAGGAAGAACAGGTTAGGGAAGCGGGGACAGGCTGGGCTGGTTCTGGGATGCAGTGGGGGGAGGGGAGATTTTGAAGCTTGTGAAGTCCACATTGATACCATTGGGCTGCAGGGTTCCCAAGCGGAATATGAGTTGCTGTTCCTGCAACCTTCTGGTGGCATCATTGTGGCACTGCAGGAGGCCCAAGATGGCTATGTCCTCCCAAAACCAGCCTAGCCTGTCCCCGCCTCCCTAACCTGTTCTTCCTCTCACCTAACCCTTCCTCCCACCTCAAGCTGCACCTCCATTTCCTATACTCTCCTCTCCACCTATCTTCTTTTCCCTCCATCTTCGGTTCGCTGAACCCTCTCCCCATGCCCCTCTCTGATGAAGGGTCTAGACCTGAAACGTCAGCTTTTGTGCTCCTGAGATGCTGCTTGGCCTGCTGTGTTCATCCAGCCTCACATTTTATTATCTTGGAATTCTCCAGCATCTGCAGTTACCGTTATTTCTGATACCATTCTCCTCCCTGTCTGGTTTGACTGCTGTGTGCATTGTTAAGTGAAGCATTGTCAACATAAGACAGTATCTTGCTCACAGTAGTGTTCCCTGTGCTGTAACACTCGAACTGCTGGAAGGCTGCCTTCCAGTTGACAAATCAGTTGGGCTAGTAGAGATGCCCATCATTATATGGGGGCCTCCCTATCACCTGTTTTTCAATCCCCCAATACGTTTAAATCCAAAAGCATGTTTGCACAGTGCTAGCATAATGTCAGGTTCGAGGATTGAGCAGAATGCACACACAGGCTATAAGCTGCTTTTAAAATAACATTCTATGCCTCTCGGGTCACTGATTTTAGCCTTGGGTCAGTCCTCTTCTCAAACCTGTCATGAGGTGAAGAGAAAGGTCAGATGTTTTACAGTGTTAACATCGTCCAGTTTGTTTCCTGTGTAGGTTTTCAGTTATTTAAGCTGTATCTTTTTGATGTGGATTAGGTACATGAACCATTGGCACCATTTTCCCTGTTTTTGCTTGAAGTGTGCTACTAATGTCAATTTGAATGATTGAATTATGGAGTAATAGAATCGTAGAGTCATTCAGCACAGAAACAGACCCTTCAGCCCAACTCGTTCCTGCTGACCAGGTTTTCTAAACTGAACTAACCCCATTTGCCTGCATTTGGCTCATATCCCTCTAAACCTCTCCTATTCATTAACCTGTCCAAATGTCTTTTAAATGTTATAACTGTACTCATCTCTGCCAGTTTTTCTTTCACGCACCAGCCTCCGTGTGAAAGATGTTGTCCCTCAGGTCCCTTTTAAATCTTGCCCCTCCTGCCTGAAACCTCTGCCCTCTAGATTTGGACTTCCCCACCATGGGGAAAAGAACTTGTTTATTCACCTTATCCATGCCCTCATGATTTGATAAACCTCTATAAGATCACCCCTCGGCCTCTGGCAGTCCAGGGAGAGAAAAGTCCCAGCCTGCCCAGCCTTTCCTTATAACTCAGAATCACAGATATAGCATGGAACGGTTAATCAAATTCAACAAATAAGTCCACCAACAAAAGGTATACGCTGCTCCATGAAGGTTCCAAGATTCGGAGATCTTAGAATCATACATTCCCTACAGTGTGGAAACGGGTCCTTCAGCCCAACAAGTCCACACCAACCCTTGAAGCATCCCACCCAGATCCATTCTCCTATAACCCACCTAATCTACACGTCCCTGAACACAATGGGGAAATTTAGCATGGCCAGCCCACCTAGCCTGCACATATTTGGACTATGGGAGGAAACTGAAGCACCTGGAGGAAACCCACGCAGACATGGGGAGAATGTGCAAACTCTACATAGACAGTGGCCCAAGGGTGGAATCGAACCCAGGTCCCTGGCGCTGTGAGGCAGCAGTGCTAACCACTGAGCCACCCCTTTTGTATCTATCGCGCCTACTATGTGTGCACAGCCACATCAAGTTAGAGGCATTTGTTAGAGTGGCACAGGGTGGTAACCTGCCTCACTCTCATCTTATGGCTCACTGCCTCCGCACAATATGGATCACCCAAGTAACAAAAACAATGTCCCTCTATGCTCCTATCTTATCTATGACTTGACTCTTGCACAACATGAAGTGGTCCAAGTGGTTGAGTAAGGGTTGCTGCAACTAGTTTTAGATGAGTTCCCCTTAGCCTCACTGGTGCAAAGACAATACAAGAGCTACCTATTTTGAACATTTGTCTGTTCATGTACTGTTTCGATGTTGCCAGCTTATCTGTGGTAATCAATATGGAGGTGATGGTGTTGGACTGGGTGAACAAAGTCAGATGTCACATGACACCAGGTTTATTTGAAATCACAAGCTTTCAGAGCAACACTTCTTCATCAGGTGAAATGTCAGTGCTCCAAAAGATTGTGATTTCAAATAAACCTCTTGGACTATAACCTGGTGTCATGTGACTTCTGACTATGTTCATTGAACTCATGAACTCACAGTTGATTCAGTTTCAATAACACCATGTACACCAAATTGGATGCTGTTGCTAAGGGATCCCCTGTAGAACCAGGTCTTGCTAACCACCTCATTAGTTACCACAAGAAGCACATCTTTGGAATATCCACTAACCTTCTATCCTTGCAAACTTCCAATACATAGATGACTTGTTTGCAATATTCAAATCTGTGGTTGATCAAGGAATTGTTGTACACGGCTGAATAAGCTCAATAAATTGGACTCAAAATGTTAACGCTGTTCTCCCCCAGCATACTTTGTCAGAACTGCTGAGTTTCTCTGATACTTCCTGTTTTTATTATTAATAAACTGCATCCTGCACTCAAATCTACCATTGAGCAGGGGTGATCAGGTGTGCTGCCTTTCCTCAATGTATTAGTTGAGACATCTGCCACTGGGTTTTCTAGTACTATGCCACAAAAGCCTACATTCACTGGTCAAAAGTGCATTGGGGTTGCTACTCATTACAAGATCAATCTCATTAGTAACTTTGTGAATAGGGCCATAGTCATCTGCTCACTGTGTGAGCTTAATACTGAAATAGGGTGTACCAAAACTATCTTGTGTGATATTGGATACCCTGATCAAATCATCATTTGCTGTGTACTGCACAAAATTATGAAAGGACTTATGGCCACCACTTTTTGCATGATTGGTACCCAGTCTGCTTCATGTGACCCTAGAAGGCGAAGGTGCCTTGAACATTCAAATAATAAATGAAGCTAGTTATCTTATGCTGCTACTTTGCAGTAAACAGGAGTGATTTTCTCCACTAGCTGGATGCTGCCCTGAATCCAAAGGGATATTACCACACAGGTAAGTAATGTGATCTGAGTTTCATTACCATTGTAATGCAAGATGTGTAGGTCATATGAATCAACATGTTCCCCTGACCATTGCAGCAGGCAATGTGCTGAAATGTCTCAGAACACATGTCTGACGTTCGTGATTCTGTTATTGGGCAGCATTTATTAAATAAACCAGACTGCTAAGAATGATACCAGAAACAATGAGATTATCATTCAAGCTGTTGGTTTCACCTGTTTCGCATGCTGGAAGCTGCATTCATTAACAAAGATGACCCTATTTTGTGTAAACAAAAGAAATTTGAATGTTGCTTTTACCACTGGAGAATAAAGAGATCATGGAGAGGACCAATCTCTACTGCATTCCTTTGGCAACACCAATCGATCAGAATCTCCCTGCCTGGTCTGAGAACTAAGATTGACAATTAACTGTTCCTGCTGCAGCTGCTTACCAATGATAGCCTAACCAGTCATTGTCCTTTTCTCATGCTGCATAAATTGGTGCTTTTTTTTCAAATCATATTTCTTGCATCCCAGTCCTGATGAGCTCAAGATTTAAAAACTGTGTTTCATTTTAGCAACATTTAAGTTCTATACTACCACGTAATCAGTTATTTAATGCATTGGCCCTGGCGGGATGCAGTGCAGATCGAACTGGATTATAGGAAGATGAAAAGGGTTGAATTATGAGAGTGGATACTTTAGGCTTGTCTTCTCTCAGGTGCAGCAAATTAAATTTAATCTAATCGAGGTGTCCGAAGATAACTGAAGGATTTGATAAAGGTAGATGGAATGGAACAGTTTTGTCTGAGAATAACGCCCCCTAACTGAAATTCAACTTGGGTTATTCAGTGCATCACACAGTATATAATGGTAATTGATGTTGGTTGGCTCGCCGAGCTGGTTTGCTGTTCTGCAGATGTTTCGTTACCGTGCTGGGTAACATCTTCAGTGCTGCCTCTGATGGAGCGTGGGTGTGTTTTCCCGCCTGGTTTTTAATCTCCGGGGTCTGTTGTGATGGATTGCCTCACTTCTGGGTTTCCTCTGTAGTGAAATGTATATGGGGTCGAGTTCAATGTGTTTATTAATAGCCTGCTTCGTGGAGTGCCATGCTTCCAGGAATTCTCATGCTTGTCTCTGCCTAGCCTGTCCCAGGATCTTGGTGTTGTCCTCATCAAAGTCATTATTCTCCTTGTCCGTGTGGATTGCGATGAGTGAGAATTGGTCATGTCTCAATCCATCACAACACACTCCAGGGTTTAAAAGCCAGGTGGGAAAACACACCAATGCTTCATCGGAGGCTGCACTGAGGATGTTACCCAGCACGGTAACGAAACGTCTGCGGAACAACAAACCAGCTCGGCGAGCCAACCAACCTCAACACCCACAACCCGAGCTACAGATCTGCTCCGAAACCTTAGATATAGTGGTAAGCTAGAGTTCTGTATCTGAAATGTTATTGACTCTTGTACTCCATTGAACATTTTAAAACTGAGATTTAATAAATTTTTGTTAAGGATATGACGGTCTATGGAACCAAGATAGATGGTTGGAGTTAGTACAGAACAGGCACAGTCTCATTGAATGGCTGGCTCCTGTTCTTGTCAGCATTAAATAAATAATTCCTAAATCACTTTTCAGTGTTGTAGTGATGTGCCACCTCTGAGCTTTTGGAATGCATTCAGCATGGGTTGCAAAGGCATTTCATTTTTAGTGAATGTTGCCACAGTTTATAATTACAATTTACATTGAGAATAAACAATGACTGGGATTTACTAATGAGTCTGTGAAGCACTTCATATTTATACTCCCATTATCTTCTCAACACAATATTTCTTGCTTATTCAGATATATTTTACCCCTCACCTTAATTTTGTCCCTTTGCTTGTTGCCACTGTGGCTGCTGTCTCATGACAAAAAGAGAGACTTCCATTGACTCTGAGCTTTGTGCAGTCTTGTGTGAAAGATTAATTACATATACCCTAAACACTCGTTATCCAGTGCGGTATAATTTGGGTTCTCATTATTACAGTCATCTTTTTAATTGCTAAGGTGCCGTGTGGAACATTTAACGTCTACAGTGCGGTACCTCACCAAAGTTGAAATGTGGTGGAGGGCAGGATGGAGTTATCAATAAATGGAGTAGGATTCTGTGCCTTATTGGATAGTGAAGGAAGTGAAAAGTCTGACAACTGAAAGTGATGTCAAATGCCAGCAGTAGCTATTGAAGTAAATAAACCAACAGTGCAAGAAGTCATCCTGAGGAATTCCAGATTGTGTAAATGTACAGTGCTAGATTATAGTTAATGAAAAATATGTAATAATTGTATGCTAGCTGAAACCAGCAGAATATTTGTGGTCAATTTTGTATCTTTATTGCAACAGTATTTCTTTAAGTATAGGATTTCTAATTGTTCTTTCACCAAAGACTTAAGCAGAATCAAATTTTTTTCTCTGTTTGGAAAGATACATATATTTATCTATATGTAAAAATAGAGCTAGGAATATAAACACATTCTGTCTAGATGCTGACCTTGCGACTTGTTTAGAATCATAGAACATGACAGTCTAATCGGGAATTGTTTTTGCCGGAGTTAAGAGGCAGGTTTACATCTGGTGTATTCAACGTTTGTGAATACCCACTGCACCAACCATTGACAGCCCCACACAGGTTATAATGCTGCACGCTGTACATGCATCACGTGCTTCCATGTCTGCCAATCACTGCCCACCAAATGAACCCAGCAACAGATACAATTCTTTCCACTGACCGATCAAAGATGTCCAGTCAGGATAAACTGAGCATTGTTATATGGAACCTATGTTTGAACATGGGAAGACTGAGAAAATGCCTGAGCAGGTGCTCACAAATTAATGGTTAAGCTGGAAAAAGCAACAAACTAACAGAGTATTGACATTTACAGCGAAAGGGATAAGACTTGATTGTGAATTGTGAGAAAGCCTGAAGTTCGAAGCTGGATTATTGTTTATAGTCCTAGACTCCATGCAGTAAGGAGGATCTTGATGGCACCGCATGGATGCTGGCAGGAGGAAACTCCTTTATAAAGACACATTTGAATAACTGGGCCTTACTTTGTTGGAACAGTGAGGGGAAAGGGGATTTTTGTCTGATTATGTAGGTTTTATATCAGATTTTACGAACAGCTGGGACAGGCACATCAAGGAGAAGAGAAGTTTGAGAACAAGGTGGGGGCACGAGGGATTAGTTTTGTGCTCTCTCCATTTACAACACGGTCTTAACAAAAAACAAAGAGAAATGTGCTTGGGAGAATAGGTTGGCTGAACAAAAGTTTTTTTTACTGAGATAGTAGGAACTGCCAATGCTGGAGAATCTGAGATAACACTGTGTAGAGCTGGATGAGCACAGCAGGCCAAGCAGCATCAGAGGAGCAGGAAAGTTGACATTTCGGGTCGAGACCCTTCTTCAGAAATGGGGGAGGGGAAGGGGATTCTGAAATAAATAGGGGGAGAGGGGGAGGCGGATAGAAGATGAATAAAGGTGAAGATGGGGTGAGAGGAGACAGACAGGTCAAAGAGGCAGGGATGGAGCCAGTGAAGATGAATATAGATAGGGAGTTAGGGGATGGGTCAGTCCAGGGAGGACGGACAGGTCAAGGAGGCGGGATAAGGTTAGTGGGTAGGAGATGGGGGTGGGGCTTGAGGTGGAAGGAAGGGATAGGTGAGAGGAAGAGCAAGTTAGGGAGGTGGGGACGAGCTGGGCTGGTTTTGGGATGCACTAGGGGGGAGGGGAGATTTTGAAGCTTATGAAGCCCACAAAAATCCCGCCCCCCCCCCCCCCCCCCCGACCATATCCCAAAACCAGCCTGAAACATCAACTTTCCTGTGCCTCTGATGCTGCTTGGCCTGCTGTGTTCATCCAGCTTCACACCATGTTATCTCAAGTTTTGTTACTGTTCAGACTTTGAATTGAACAGTCTGCTGTTTTTCTGTATTTTGCCCCAATAAGTGCTTTGGGTCAGTGATGAGGCTTCAATATTAACATGACCGTGATCATAATTAAAAGTTTTGGAACTCAGGATGACAGAATTGACCCCAGCTCCATCCATTAAATGCACTCAGTAGACGAATCTTATTCAACTAAAGTTTTCAGCAGGGAGAGGTTTTCTCATCGCCCTGTTTGGAGAGATGATTGCACACCTCTGAAGCACATGGGAATCTGGGTCTTTGGTCTCAGAGGGAGGAACACTATCATGGCACCAGAAGAATCCTAGATATACAGCAAATATAATGGCTTGACCGGTTGCAGCAAGTTTGGTCACGACCAATGTGTGATATTTATACGGAATCTGTTTAATTGTTTAACTGACTCCAAGTGGAAACTCTAGGGAAAAAGAACTGGTTCTATTTTGGACTTCCTTAACTGCTTTTCCAAGCAATATCCAAGATGCTGACAAGTCTCCAATTTCTTGCGGAAATGGCAATGAAAAGACTAGAAATTGATGGTTCTTCGGCTATTTTAAGGAATAGAAAGGACTGATGACCTCAGAATGTACCAAGACACTGAAATGCGTCTGAAGTGTTGTAATTTATGCACTGTGTTGAAATAATGACAAGCTAATTTATGTTAGTATTGATGACTCAGGAATAGCTGCTGCCTAGTCTTCATTTGGGATAGTTTCCTTGCCCTTGAGCAGGCACATAGAGCCTAGATTTAATATTTTGTCGATTTAAGATATTATGTTTAACAGTGTAATATTCCCTCACAACTCCCCTGGAATGTCCATCAAAATTAAATCCTCAAATTTCCAGAGCAGGAAACCTACAACCTTCTCCTCAAGAGTTGCAAGTGCTGCCCACTAAGCTCAAGCGATTGCAGCTACACGAATTGAATCAGAAAGCAACGGGCAGTCCACAGTGATGCAAGCAATGAGAACGTTAAACCTGCAAACAGCAGTGCTTTCCTTGGTGGCCCTGATGAGAGGCCCTGCATTTTTGATGTTTTCAAGTGATGATTATATGAAGTGTAATGTAGTTCAGGTAAAAACCTAGCGATATTACCGCCTTTGAGGTTCTGCTTTGTAATTTAGAATGAAGTTCCTCATGATCGCTATTCAGAATCTCTTTACTTCTTTTGCCCTGTGTCATTTGTACCAACAGCTGGATCTTCCCCTTCTTACCGCCAGTTCCTTTCCAGACCGAGCAACCTCTTAAATCCAGACGGGTAATCTGTAATGAAGCTGTAGTGATAGCTGCACGCTTACAAAATTGTGCTAGGATTTACCAGAGTCAACATGAATTGACAAAATAGAAATGTTGTTTAACAAGTCTGTTGCAGTTTTTGAAGATCTAACTAGCAGATTAGAAAAGGGGCATTGAGTGCAGCACTTGGGCAGTGCTGCACAGTCAGAAGTGCTATCTTCTAGATGAGCTGTTAACCCAGACACCATAGAAGAATCCATGGAAGAAGAATAGGAAGTTCTCCTAGTACTTTCAAGATCAAAAGCTCTTCATAGGCTGGAAACATAAATACATAATCTGGTTCTACCTTCACAAAGTAGAACCCAACTAACGCAAAGATTAAGTGCAACAATTGTTCATTCCTGCCTGGCACAAAAATATAACAGGAAAGGTGGCCTGACCAGGGCTAACATGAGTAATTAGGAACACTATCAGATTCAAGGAAGGGGCCTACAAATTGGCCACAACTGACCTGACGATTGGGGCAGCTTAGATTTCAACAAAGGGATTAATTAAGAGTGGAGAAATGATTTTGGGTGCAAGACTAAACTTGTAGGGAGCACACAGACGAATTGTAGAAGCTTCTGTACGTATGTAAAGACAAAAAGATTTGTGAAGACAAGTGTAGGTCCCTCAATCAGAAACAGGTTGACTTATAAAGGAGAACAATTAGCTGGCATTCATACTTTTAGTACTGCCTGCACAGTGGAGGACACAAGAAAAGTCTCAAAAATGTTTGGGAACACAGAGGAATGGAAGGAAATCTGTATTAGTAAGGAAATTGTATTTGGAAAAGTAATGGGATTAAAGGCCGATAAATCCCAGAGTATGTGAAGCAGTGGTCCAAGAAATAGTGAATGCATTGGAGGCTATGTAGATTCTATAGAGTTTAACAGTTCCAAAGGTTTGGAAGCTAACTAATGTAACCTCACTATTTTCCTTTCTTTAAAAAAAAGGGAGGTAGAGAGACAACAAGAAATTATAGACCAGTTGGCTTGACATTCAGTAGTAGGGAAAATGCTGAAATCCATTATAAAAGATTTAATACTAAGGTACTTGGCAAACAATGACAGTATTGGGCAGAGTCAGCATGGACTTACAAAAGGGAAATCTTGCTTGAAAAATCTACTGGAATTGTCTGAGGATGTAAACCAGTGGAGTTGTTGGGGGAACCAGTTGATGTGGTTTACATGAATGTTCAGAAGGCTTTCAGTAAAGTCCCATTAGAGATTAGCATTAAAGTGTATGGAATTGGATTAATGTCCTGATTTGGATATAGAGTACTGGTTGGCAGATGGGGAAAAAGAAAGAATAGACATAAATGGGTTTGTTTTCTAAGTGGCAGCCAGTGATAAGTGGGGTGCTGCAGGGATCAGTGCTTGGACCCCAGCTATTCTCAATAGATTTTTTAAAAAATTCATTCACAGAATGAGGGCATTGCTGATGAGGCAGCATTCGTTTCTCATCCCTAATTGCCCACAGCGCAGTTCAGAGTCAACCACATTGCTGTGGGCCTGGAGTCACAAGTAGGCTGGACCAGGTAACGATGGCAGTTTCCTTCCCTAAAGGACATTAGTGAACCAGGTGGGCTTTTCTGAGAATCAGCAATGAATTCATAGTTATCGTTAGATTCTTAATTCTAGATATTTTTATTGAAATCCAACTCCATCATCTGCCTTGGTGGAATTCAAACCCATGTCCCCAGAACATTATCTGCATCCCTGGATTAACAGTCCAGCAAGAGTGCCATCCCCTTCCCTAAGATATTAATGATTTAGAGGAGCTGTGATCGCATTGCATGATAGAACAGACTGAAAGGGCTGAATGGCCTCCTCTTATTATCTGTGTTTCTGTAGAAGCACTGCAAGAAGTCCTGTGGTTGGGAAAGGTGCAATATAATTTAGTAATTACTCCAAAACGTGGCGCTGAGGTGAGAGGATTTGTGATTTTCTTCTGGACAATCAAATATTGGAGTGAACAGCCTGTAATTGTTAGGAAACAGACTGTTATTGTTAAGATTTGCTCTGTCATGAGTAGATTGCAGTAAGAAGTGTACAGTTTAGACTAAAGGATACATCCTCAGTTATGTGAAGAGCCTAAGTCTCTGGGTGAATAATGTTTTATTGCGTAACATGGGGAGCACTGTGCAGCAGTTCACTCTGCTTATTTATGTGAGCCCTTTGTAAGAATATTACATGGATCATTGTTTATTCTATTACAAATAGTTTATTTTAGTAGAGAATCACTGTATTTCTGCACATCTCGATTTTTACATTACACATCATTGATATTATCACTGCGCTACCATCTCTACTTTACTACAATACATTCGCCAAAAATAAACTACCACATTGGCAACCCAACACATTTGGACATTCTGAAATAACAGAACTCTTTTCTTACCTTGGCTAGGAATTTTGTACAATGTGGTTTTTTTTCTCATTAAAAAGCAGCACATTCATTTGGGCTAACACAGTGGCTCAGTGGTGAGCACTGCTGCCTCTCAGCACCAGGGAACTGGATTCAATTCCACCTTTGGCCGTCTGTCAGTGTGGAGTTTGCACGTTCTCCCTGCGTCTGCATGAGTTTCCTCCGGGTGTGCCAGTTTCTTCCTCCGGTCCAAAGCTGTGCAGGCTAAGTGGATTGGCAAATATTGCCAAAATTGACCCAGCATAAGTGAAAGAACAATGATACCATTCCAAGTCAGGATGGTGAGTGGCCGGGAGTTCAAATTGCTTTAAAAATATTCGGGGATTGCAACAACAAATTTTGAAGATTTTTTTACATTTGCTCTGGTCTGTCACATTACCCTTTGAGTTTTGTTTTGCCCTGAGGTTGTAACACTTTGCAAATAGTTATCTAAGATAACATTAAAACACCCTTTTGATTATGTTTCTGATCACAAGAGCAACTAAAAATCAGCATGAGCCTTTGTTTTTAAAAAGCACGCTTCATGTTGGAGGTTGAGGAATCAGCAGCAAACAATAATCTAATTGAGAGTCATATTTGACACATTAACTCAATCTTTTTGCTTACGTATAGCCAGACCTGTTGATCATTTACAGCACTTTGTTTTCATTGCAGTGTAAATGTGGTGGTAAAGGGGCCTTTTTGACTAATGGCCTCTGCAGTTGTATCTTGCCATTTCAGGCGATTGTGGCTTAGTTTGTAGACAGACATCCAGCAAAAAGAGGGCAATGACTGCCCGAACCGCGATCAACTATCCGATTAGTGGTTTAAGTTTTCTGGATGTAATCCCCGAACCCTGGGCAGCAACCACCACCCATGCCACATCCTCCAGAACATTGAATCTTTCAGCCCTGGAGGAAAGACAGCCCACACCCTGGGTTCCAGCAAAGAGAGACCATGGTCAAGAGGCTCTGTGGTCAGTTTTGGGCCAATATCCCCATGCTGCCCAGTAAATGGTACTGCCCGAGAGCAAAGTCTGGCATTGCATCGAAAGGGTTCTCTACATTTGGCAAAATAGAGATCCACTACCAGAGCAAAGGGAGGGCACTGCCCCACATTCAGTTTGTAACGGGGGTGTGGCAGTGCACAGTTGCACAAATAAAGGTTTGGGTGGTTGCCACAATAACCGAAGAGCCAGCCAGTTTAACAATACTGCAACAGCAAGCTTTCGCTCTCTGGAGTGTTTTCCTTTGTTAAGTCACCTCTTACTTAATGTTGCATAATATCCAATCCTGCCATAACTTCCACATGAACCTGTGCCCAGCCCTGTACCTAAAATCCAAAATTCTATCCTCTGAGTTTCATCTGCATCCTACAGAGCCTTCTTTTAAGAAGAATAGATTCAGTGAGTCCCAAACACATGCAACTGCCTCACTGCGTGTCATAAGACACTGGCTTGGAGGCGGTCTTGCAGCCAGAAGAGTTTGCATTTTTTGTTTTCCGTACTTACAGGTTGGTACCTCCTTAATGGCCTGCTGGAGGGAGGCACCCAGTGCAGAGTGAATATCTCACTGTGTGGAAATCAATTTGCTGCTCCTCTCAATCAGGGAACTCCCACTGACAACAGCATCCCTGGGCTTGTGGGAGGAAGAGACAGCCTGTCACTATATGCTAATGAATCACTGTGAATGGCTAAGAATGAGATCAAGATCAGTGATACCCTACACAGTCAGGCATCCAGGTGACAGGTTACTTGTGAATTTGTCTGCTTGTGTCAATTGCAGCACCAGGGAACTGTAACTCAGCTTCTGACTCCCCAAAGCCTGTCCACCATCTCCAAGACACAAGTCAGGAGTGTGATGGAATGCTCTGTCATTTGCCTGGATGGGTGCAGCCCCAACAACACTCAAGAAGCTTAACACCATCCAGCACAAAGCAGCCTGCTTGATTGGTACCATATCTACAAAAATCCACCACTGACACTCAGCAGGAGCAGCAGTGTACACCATCTACTAGATGCACTGCAGAAATTCACCAAAGATTCTCAGACAGTGCCTTCAAACCCATGACTGCTTCCATCTAGAAGGACAAGGACAGCAGATACATGGGAACACCACCACCTGCCAAGTTCCCCTCCAAGCCACCCACCATCTTGACTCAGAAATGTCTGCGTTCCTTCGTTGTCGCTGGTTCAAAATCCTGGTATTCCCTCCATAAGGGCATTATGGGTCTGTCTACAGCACATGGACTGCAGTGGTTCAAGAACACAGTTCATCACCACCTTTTCAAGGGCAACTAGGGACGGGCAATAAGTGCTGGCCCAGCCAGAGATGCCCATGTCCCATGAGTGAATATAAAAAAAATCTAAACAGCTAAGATCTCCAGAAGAGGAAATTTGTAAGGGAGAGGGGCGACAAAACTTTTTTCAAATTATTCAAAGCTGTACATCCAGTGGGGAATTCAGGTCATCAAATCACTAAACCTGGAGCTGTGTTTAGCACGCAGCTGGCTATACCATTCATTTTAAGTACTGTACCTTTTGGTTCCTCTTCACTGTATCTGTTACACCATGTCCTTAATTTTTTTTTACATTTGGTCTGTGCCTTTAGCCTGTCAGCCAACATATGCACCAGGTCATAAAAAAGGCAATCGGACACGAAAAGCAGACTAGTGGGCATCTGTGGAGTTTCTGTGACAGAGGGTGAAAACTCTGGCCTGCCTCTCTTCTCCAATCATTTACACCGGAATCACTCATCGCCAGCCTCTCTCTCTTTTGACTTTGCCCAAGGCTGTTTCTTTGGCCCGCCACAGAATGGCTCCTATTGTGTTAAACAACTCCACCTTGAAGAGAGTGTAAAGACATCAGTAATATTTGTGCAAAGTCACTGAGTGAGCCCTGGGGAGCAATCAGGCTGCTGATTGATCACAGTCGTGCCAGAGGTCACTTATAGTACTGACATTGATTTGTGTTCTGGATCCACTGGAGGTTGTTGACTTCAGTGAGCGGGTCACAGGTTAACAGCCGACAGAACAGCAGGAACTGCTTGCATGGCAGCAACCGGCCTGTCGAGAACTTGACATTCCCCAGGATGCAGCCTGCAAACAAACAGAATCTGAGCTTGTCTTCGTCCTTTTGTGAGATGGTCCTGTCCAGCGTGGCTCAGCGAGTGTCTCTTTCATTTCTGAGGCAAGCCCATGAAACTTAGGCTGATGCTTCAGTACAGTTGTGAGGGAGCGCTGCACTGTCAGATGTTCAGATGAGATACTAAACCAAGGATCTGTCTGTCCTCTTGGGTGGATGTGAACGATACCACAGTCCTGACCAATATCTATCCTGCCACAAGGATCCCAAAAAACAGGTTGGCCAGTTAGTATCACACATCTATTTGTGAGAACTCCCTCTGGGCAAAATGGCCACCACATTCCCTGTCACAGTGACAGCACTTCAAACATACTAAATCGTCTGCCAAGCACTTTGGGGAATTCTGAGATTGCAAAAGGCCCTATGGAAATGTAAGTGATTTTCTTCTACTCAGACAGAATGTTAGGCTTGACCCCGTCTGTATTTGGTTGGCTGCTGTAAGTTGCAATCAATTATTTTAGTCGGTGTCCGATCCCATTTCCAAGTGTAGTGTGAAATTACACGTTTAATTCCACTATTGCTGTAGCAGCACCACAAGTTGAGAATGAGGGAGAACACACTCTCTCCCTTGTTTTCTGATCCCTCTGTAGGCTCATCCCTCCATATCTAACCTCTGACTCTTTGAGCCTGGGAAATACCAATACACACTCTTGCATGGCCCCAGTTTTCAAGACTTCACCATTAAAGGTGCTGCTGAACTCTCTCTGCCTGTCTTTCCTCCTTTTGTGAAGCTTCTTGAAGCCTATCTCTCTCTAACTCAGCTTCTGAGCATTTATCCTGCTATCTCCTCCCATGCTCCACTTGCAGAAATATTTTAATAGATATCGCTCTAGTTACATATTTTGAGATGGGTTTTTCCTGCAGTAAATATGTCACACGTCAGGCAACTATTACCCACTGATGTGCTGTAACATTCCCACCATGTGTGTCTGTTAGATGCTGAATACGTCTGTGTCCACAGCCCCAGATGACCAGATATTCCAAACAGAAGAAGTTTGTTGAAATAATTTCTCTTCTATTTGCTTGCCACTAATTTGACTGGGTGTTCCTGACCCGTGACTCTGTATTTGTCCCTCTGCTAGTACCATTTAATGTTTTATATTCATAGGGAAATGACTGTTACTTCCAGTTGTATAACGCATGCTCCTGCCTGCGGTCCCATTCTTCATTGCACTGTGTGACATTAACTGCACTGAGTCTTAGATGTCCTCCTCACAGCCTGCCCATCTGCGCCAGCCCTTTTCAACTATCCAAACAACTCTCATTTACAGAAACACTCATGTTCAGGAAAAGGCAGTTGGATATTCCCAGCAACCACAGGCTTGTCAATTTGACGTTGGTCATGAAGAAAATGCAGAGACAATGACAAACTTAGCTCACACTTTTCTAACTGTTGATTAGCGATGAAAGTCAGCAAGGGATTGCTAAAAGTAAATTGGCTTCGACTAACTTGGTTGACATAACAAATTTAGAATTGAAAAAGGCATTCGAAGAAGTGTTATACAACAGAATAGTTTCATGGCCATGGGATTGAAGGAGCTGTGGCAGCACGGAGATGCAAGAAATGGCTAAGAAACCAACTACATACTGGTAGGGAAGTAAATACTGGTTTACCCCAAGAATCTCAGGGTTGCATAAGGTGTGTGGCAAAAAAAGCAGGCCATCCAGTCCATACCAGTCGACTCCACTCAAACCACCTGTCATCGTTACTATTGTAAATCTACCATTGTAACCCTCTCTCTGCTCTTCCGTCAAACACTCATCCTGCTTTCTCTAAAATGCACCTAAATGTTCGTTCTTCAACCACTGCTTGCGGCGGCAAGTTCCACATTCTCACCACTCTTTGAGTAAAGAGGTTTCTTCTGAATTCCCAATTTGATTTCTTAGTGACTGTCTAACATTTGTGGCATGTCATCATGCTGTTCCCCACAAGAAAAAATATTTTTGCTGCATCCATTCTATCAAGACCTTTCATTATCTTATAGACCCCAATTAGTCATCCCCTCAGCTTATATTTTCAAAGGAAAAGATAGCCAGTGTGTTAATCCTTTCTTGGTATCAATGCCCATGCATTTCTGGAAGCATCCTTATTAATGATCTACACCCTCTGCCATGTCTCTGTGTAGTATGACCAATAGAAGTCCACACTATGCTGTCTAATGTGGTCTGTCCAACATTCAATACAGATTCAACATAACATCCCTACTTTTCAATTGTATTTCTCTAGAAATAAACCCTAGCATTAGTTTTGTTTTGGGTCCTGCTGACCCAGAGCACAACTTTTGCTGGTTGGTATTACATGTCCATTGATATAAGGTGGTGATTATGAAGACAGCACCTTCAGAACTTTGCGATTTCTTTGGTTTTCTGTAGCGCGGAGGAACTTAGGAAGGAATTCAAGAGACTTCCAAAACTCCAAAATGTTTTAAATGACAAAACAATGAAAGACTTCTGCTACTGATTGTTGAGTTGGCATTGTGGTGAAGATCGAACATGTTATTGTTGTTTGGAAAAGTTGGTTCCAAAGTGCATTTCCATTTCCAGTCTGGTGAAGTTCTGCTTTGTAGTCTTAAAAGGTCAAGAATTCAGTTTAAACAGTGGGTGTATGATGGCATTTCCAACAAATTCTGTAACTTGAGCTGAAAAATCATTAAGTCTCACTGGACTAGTGCACTGGAAATCAGGCACCACTACTTCGGGAATTATCACAAAAGTTATAGATTTTAGCAAAATAGGAAAGATCCCCAATTTAGATAAAGAGGAGGCTAGAAGGACACAGCAAGCCAGGAAGCATCTCGAGGAAAGGAGAAGTCAATGTTTTGGGTTTTACCCTTCTCCAGCCCTGAAGAAGGGTGATACCCGAAATGTTGACTTCTCCTTTCCTCCAGACGCTGCCTGGCTTGCTGTGTTCTCCCAGCCTCCTGTTTGCCTAATTTGGATTCCTGCATCTGCAGTTGTTTCGTCTATAACTAAGATCCCCAATTTACCTGTCTCTTTAGACCCAGGTTGACAGAACTGAAATGACCTTTTGACTACCCAGCATCTGTTGTTCTTCAATGTCTGTCCTCCAGATACTTTTCACTTCTTACATGAGACACGGAGACTAGTTCACAAATTGATAGAGCCTCTGACTTATATGAAAAGCATCAGCTATCAAGGTAAATAAATTTGCTTTCTTCAGTTATTGTCTACTGCAGAGGAACTCCACATGTCCCGTCCCAGTGGTCCAAAGGCTTCTGGGCATATTCTTCACACCTACAAGCTACTCAGCTACCAAGAGCCAATCACCTAGCTGTTGGCAGGAAGGTGTCATTTGTCATCCACAGGTGACCATGACTCAACAAACTAATCAGCTACTTTATACACACCCCTAGTGCCAGCCGTGTGCCCTCAATTCCGCACCCCCACCCCGGTTGAATAAAGAGTGGTGTAAACCCTGCTTGCGATGAGTTTTGGTAACTTCTAAGAAGTTCTCCCTTCCACGATCCTTAGTTTTTAAAACAGTCCACTTCCCATTTCAGTCCACATTCAAAAATACAGAAGAATAAAAACATGTGGCCTTTTTAACAAGTCCTCAGAAATAATTGTTGAGGTGCTTGTTGACTTAAGCATTGAAACCTGGAGACAGAGAGAAACCTGTTCATTCGGAGAAGAGTTCCATAGCTCAAAGATGCTGTTAATAGCAGGTTTGAAAACTGTCAATATAGGGGTGGGTGAATTCCTAGGTTGCTTTAAAGTAAAACTCTAGAAACGGAGAGAAAGACATCCTCTAAAGCTGTTGAAGTTGTGATTTAAAGACACCATGTTCAGGATTAATAGAGATTTGAGTTAGCAACACGTTTAAAGGTCTCAGGTAGGGCCATTAATTGAAGAAAATAACATTTGAGTGAATGCAAAGACATTTGGATGTGAGTTTACTCGCTGAGCTGGAAGGTTAGTTTTTCAGACGTTTCGTCACCATTCTAGGTAACATCATCAATGAGCCTCCAACGAAGCGATGGTGTTAGGTCCCACTTTCTATTTATCTGTTTACGTTTCCTTGGGTTGGTGGTGTCATTTCCTGCATTGGTGATGTCATTTCCTGTTCTTTTTCTCAGAGGATGGTAGATTGATTTGGAGCCTATGTGTTTGTTGATGGAGTTCTGGTTGGAATGCCATGCTTCTAGGAATTCTCGTGCGTGTCTCTGTTTGGCTTGTCCTAGGATGGATGTGTTGTCCCAATCAAAGTGGTGTCCTTCCTCATCTGTATATAAGGATACTAGTGATAGTGGGTCATGTCGTTTTGTGGCTAGTTGATGTTCATGTATCCTGGTGGCTAGCTTTCTGCCTGTTTGTCCAATGTACTGTTTTTCACAGTTCTTGCAAGGTTTTTTTTTTGTGTGCTACCTAGAATGGTGACGAAACGTCTGAAAACTAACCTTCCAGCTCAGCGAGCAAACTCACATCCAGAACCTCAACCTGAGCTACAAATCTTCTCCAAACTCACTTGCAAAGACGTCTGTCCAAAGCTAGCAATGCATGGAGATAAGGCTGATCCATCACTGATGTTTGAGTGTCTTTAAGTGTATTGCTGGAGCAAAAGGAATCTTTTTGATGTTTGGAATGAGTTTTGTCCAGTCATTACTGTATTGCGTAATATTATCTGTTTCTCTTTTGTGTAATAAAAGATGAAATAAAACTTATGATCCTCCACGGCGCCAATCTGACTTGCCCTGCATTACCATCAGCTGGGATCACAATGTGTGTCAATAGGGCACAGTCTGATGTTAATCACTGAAGAACAAAGGAGGAAATCAAACACAATTTTCTTTCAGACAGAGGTGTATTAGTAATGAAGGTTTTCCTGCACATAGTGTGTCACAGATCATATTGGAAAAAGAATTGGTTAGGTGAAAAGTTCATAAAAATACAACATAGGGAAATAATATTTGTAGCTCCAACTTGAAAAACAGACACATTTCGCCAAGAGGTCTGTTTCATGCCCATGTCCTCTTTGATTCTGTACTAGTATCACAAGGGTTGGTGCAGCAGAAGTTAGCTACAAGTCATATCCCAGCATCCCCCTTTTAGTTTACTATAGCTCCCAGTTAATCCTGTCCGAATTACATTCTCTAATTCGTTTTGAGTTAAGATACCTAGGTTCTTTGCAACATCGGAGTTGCTTGTTGCAGTTGCCTGAACTGAACTAAACTTTAAACTATCTACATCTCACTGTGTCCAAGCCTTTCCCTGTAACCCCCACTTTTGCCAGAAAATTGTTTTATTTTTATTTCACTCAGAGGACGAGTGTCACTGACAAGATCAGCAGTTATTGTTCAACCCTTGCTAGCCATGAGGTGCTGATATATCCTGCAGTCTGTATGATGGAGATGCTCTGATAAAGCTATTGGATCGTGTGTTCCAGAATTAGCAGTAATGTTCATTTAATCTTCTCCTATTTGACTGAAATTATTTTGATTTCCAGGCCCAGTGAGAAGCCCACAGCCCCCAGCAGGCAAGTCCCTTTGGAAATCAACTATAGCGAACTGCTGCAGCACTTTGAGAAGGTACAGAACAAGCACCTGGAAATCCGACATCAGCGAGCAGGCCGCAATGATCAACAGGACAGGAAACATCCCCGTGACACAGAGACAACTTATTG
Organism: Stegostoma tigrinum; assembly: GCF_030684315.1. Lineage (NCBI taxonomy): Eukaryota > Metazoa > Chordata > Chondrichthyes > Orectolobiformes > Stegostomatidae > Stegostoma > Stegostoma tigrinum. The sequence goes on along the minus strand of NC_081369.1, from coordinate 6,148,318 downwards.
CGTATGATGAGCCTCTAGTCAAAGGACAATGCTCGACTGTCAGACTGCCAGCTGTAAGACTGACTGAACCGTGAAGCCCTTTTTGTCGGGCTGCCCTACTGCCTTTGTAATGCAAAGTTCTTTGCCACTACTAGTACTCACGGTACGTGAGCTGGGCAATATTCCTGTGTTAATTGTGTAGAATTTATAGGTCTGTGAGGACCTCAGTGGAGTAGTGATCACTGTTCCCCAATGCCCCTCCCTCTTTGCACTGACCACTGTTTTGTAATGCTCCAACATGGTAAAATCTTTGCACTGTTCGCTGTTCTCTGCTGTTCCCCTTCAATGACCCAATGTGGTACAATCTTTGCACTATCACTGATGATACCCAGTTGGTAAACCACATATGATAGTTTTCCAGTCCAGAGTGTAATTTTTGCTTGTGTCCCACCCCCTGCATGACATTTCACAGCCAGATCCTCTGCAGTGGTGATCAAATTCTGTTCTCTGCTTAAATCCATCTTCCTTTCACAGGAGCAGAAACTATCTCTGTCAGCACCGATTTGGAAATTTCTCCAGCAGCCTGAATTTGCAATATTGTTAAGTGAACTTGGTCAGTGTGAGTAGGCTCTTTGTTCCTCCTTTAATTGCACTACCATCCGGCACTTAATGTGCACAGTCTGTAGCATTGTCAACAGGACCAGATTTGTACTGATTTCTTGTCGATTGGTGTTCTTATGGACACAAAGTTGTGGTGACTGGTATGGATACTGGGAAGATATCTCACTGCTTCAGTAAGGGCTCCTCTTCTCAAATTGAAGTTGCCGCACTTTGTCAGGATGAGTATATTGAGCTTTATCTGCATCTAACAGTGAGATGCCTGACCTGATTTTGTTTGTCACTGGTGATGATGCTGGTAATGAGCAACACTGAACATCCCACACCCTGGTGAGCCCTGGTGCATTTACAGAGGAAGTGGCAAGGCAAACATTAGTCAATAGAATTTAAAGCAGGAGCATCTTATTAAACAGAAGTAAAAGGAATTCTCTGGTCATGGATGATCTTGATTGAAGGTTGGTCATTGAATTGCAATAATCCATAACATTTATATTTGATGAAGGTAAAAATAGCTATAAAATCAGGTGCACTAGTTGTTACTTTGGAACATTTCAGTGTGACTTGAGGCACAGTTGTACCATTATTTGAATGACTGTATCGGTTAATCCTGAAAGTCAGCTCAGTTCACTTGAGAAAACAGTGAAGTAAAGATAGAGTAACTTACCTGCGTGCCGAGCTATCTATCTGCCTCACTATTAAAGATCCCAACTGAACGTTGCTGACTTGTTTGTCATACTTAATGGTTGTCACATTCTGTTTGTTTGCAAGATTTCTGAAAGCAATTTGGATGATACACTTGTTTTAAACTATCAGGTGAGGGATGGGGGAGATGTTGTGGATTGAAAATTTTGCACTGCAATAAACCATGACAGCCCTGTGGCTGATCTTTTGGGCTTTGTGATTTTGTTCGAGGTTTCACTGGCCCCTTACTTGTCACTGCCCCTCCTTTGACCTGTCGCTACTGCCTGTTTATATCAAAGGAATCCTCAGAAGGTCAGCGTTGAAGCGATAGAAAGGCACAACTCTGAAAACCTTATTTTCTGTCTGTATTCAAAATTCCATCTGTGAAAGGAGCAATTATTGATATTTTGTCAGCCAGTAAGCTTGAGAATAGAGCAAATAAAAACCAAAAGAACTGTGCGTGCTGTAAATCAGGAACAAAAGCAAAGTTTCTGGAAAAGATCAGTAGGTCTGACAGCAACTCTGAAGGAAAAACATAGAGTGAATGTTTTGGGTCTGGTGACCCTTCGTCAGAAGAGTCATTCTGAGGAAGGGTCACTGGACCTGAAACATTAACTCTTGTTTTTTTCCTTCACAGATGCTGCCAGACCTGCTGAGCTTTTTCAACAACTTTGTTTTTGTTCCTGAGGATAGAGCCAGACTTCTAATTTACTCAAACTACAGCAAACAGTCTGAACTTGTGAACAGAACTGGAGCAGAGTCTGTGTACCAATGAGCGACAGAGACTGTCTTGAATATAGGAAGATTGTTTCTCCAACAGAATGCAGTGTGGAGGAGAGTTGTACAACACAGATTGTTTATGTGTGTAATAGGAACTTCCGGGATGTTTGATTGCCAAAAGAATTTCCCAAACAGCTCTATTCTGATTGCAAATAGTGGTTTCACTCCATTCATCCTTGCTCAATTTTAAAATGGCATGATCTCCTCACACTGGGAAGTGGGGAAATGCTTACTCCCTAGCATGACCCGTGAAAGGGGCCACAGCGTCATCAGCTCCTTCAAGCATGATCAGCATTTGCTGTTTGATCAGAAAGATTCAGAAAATAAGGTTGATTCCTTGCACTTTTGTAGACCAATTGTTGCTGTCATTCTTTGAGGTCAGCCCTCTCCAGTTTTCAGATTCACTTAACAGTTGATCATTCAAACATGGAAAAATAATTAAACCTATTTAACATCCGCCAATGACGTAAATAAAATTGATCACCACCGTCTTGTACAATGTGTATGAATGCAACAAGATTCGATCCCTTTCCCATCTGGCTCCTGTTTGGCTGTAACATGGATTAATGGCCTATTGGTCAATGCAGCCAGTGCCCCACACCCCACCTCAGATCCTGAAATCTCCAGCCCTTAAAGTCTCCCACAACCCCCCCTCGGTTTTCTAAATATGTGTTTAAACGCTAAATAATAACACCATTCACTTTTTAAAAGATAAATAGAGCTCACTACATTTAGTTGCAACCTTATGCCTCCTCTTCCTTCAAGTGACCCTTTCTCAGAAGGGAAGGGTAACAAATTAGAATTAACTTTTATATCTATGATAATGTATTTGAATTTGATTTTAAATTAGTATGCTGCTCACATATAATGGATTGTTTATGGTTGCTCTATTTGTCCAGCACAAGGACATCAGAATTATTAGAGGAAACACATCAGTAGTTTGATTCAATACATTAATTGAAAAGTTGTACTCTGAAAATTTTAATGTTGAGTATGATACTCCTTTATTACAAATCTCACTGCTCCCGCCTCCATGGATAGAGCTATCATTACTTCACTTGCAGAGCTCCATGCTTCCAGATCTGTAGGTCTCAGTTATGCCATAGCAGGTCACTGCTGATCCCACTGTGATGTAATGACCAACACATTCAGATTTAGAAGAAAAATACAACAGTAAAACTAGGTGCTTTTCACACCTTGTGTGTGATATTGTACAAATTCCCTTCAACACGTTACTTCTCGTAATTTGCGACAAGTTTCGTGTGCATTTATTAAACTTAGCTTTCAATTTTATTGGACCCTTTTCTGAGGCATTTGGATGATCAAGGCCATTAACACACTATATACGCACAGAATGTTTGATAACCCGTGCTAGATTTAGCTTTCATCATTCAAAAATGAGCATCTTGTTCTAAATTAATGATGTTGAGTTCCCCAAGTACATTGTGCGAAGCAGTGTGTTCTGTTCAACTTTGACCTTCTCTGGCTAACTTCTGTTATCTTAGTCTGATTTTCCGGAATCCAGTCCTGATGAGTGACTCGGCCATGCGGCTGTGTCGGTTCCACTCGGAGTTGAGGGAGTTGGAGGGTGATTGCTGGGTTGACCGAATGCTGTTTACTATAATGTACGGGTAAATAAAAGGCTGTCTGCAGTATGTTGTTGGAGCATTTCTTGTGGCTGAGCTGGGCCTTTGAGATATCTCTCATCAGCTCCCCCAACCTCTTCTATCTAAGCAATGGTATCCCAGCCCAGCTGTACACGTACCCACAGCTGTCAGCACCTGCAGATAAAATGCAATTGGACAGTGATTCCCCTCCCTGGATGCCACTCCTTTGGAGCACTTTGATCCACCACTATCTTGCCCTGCCCCTCTTTGTGCTTGAAGAGTTTGATCTGCAAAAACCCTCAGCTCAAGTTTGCAAATGGGAATTTCAAACCGGCTTCCCAACCACTGGAAGGTCATCTCTAGTTGTTTCTTCTTCGAATGGCACCGGTTCTGCAGGAATCTTTGTTCCGAGGACAGACATCCCACACCATAACGCTGTGTCAAAAACAACATGTTTGAAATCTGCTGGGCGACGGTTTTATAAAGCTGTGCCGGGGTGATGTCAAGGAGGATCAGCAAGGGGAATGCTGTTTCTATTTTTTTGTTTGCCTCAAGTGAGATAATTCTCTAACTGTTTGGCCCGATTTGGCAATCAGATTCTTGGCATTGTCTTTTTGTTTGGGCAGGGTGAAGTGTCCTCCTGAGCACAGGAAATGCCCAGTGAAAATTTGGGTGTTGCCTGACCACATCATGATGGTGCATTTCAGACAGCCGACACCCAGACTTCCAATCTCCCGACACAACATCCACGTCCAGAAACAGATATCTCAGCTCAGAGTAACTTAGTGATTTTTATTTTCAGAATACAATACTGCGAGCTGCGGATAGCACTGCCCAAGTTCAAACTATTGCAACAGCAGTGTACCTTCTGTGTATGTCAATTCATGGGTAAGTAGACCCCCTTGCCCTGGTACTGAACCGTAGCAGCTAGGAAGTCATTGGATCCAGCTCATCTAACTGAGGGAGGGGTTGGTTCTCCCAGTTCACTGCTGATTTCTACTGAGTAATGTGTACCTGAGTATTGAACAAGGACCAAGTTGGGCTGGCTGTGAGTGAGGTGCCTATTGGAACAAGACCTTAGTTATAGTCTGTAGTATTGGGTAAGTGGAGGTGAGGAAATCTCAAGCCTTTGTGGGTTTTCAGCACATTGCTTCAGTGAAGTGGGTGACAGAGACAACAGCATTTGTTGTTCATTCACCATGACACACACTGATAACAGCAAACAACAGATGGATAAAAGCAGACACGGATGCTATCTTTTGTTTATTTTCATAGAACCCCAACAGTGTAGAAAAGGTCCGTTGGCCCAACAAGTCCACACCAACCCTCAGAGCATCCCACCCAGACCCATCCCCCTTTAACTCACCTAATCTACACATCCCTGAACACTGTTGGCAATTTAGCATGGCTAATACATTTAGCCTGCACATCTTCGGACTGTGGGAGGAAACCGGAGCACCCGGAGGAAACCCACGCAGACACATGGAGAAAGGAACCCATGTCCCTGGTGCCGTGAGGCAACAGTGCTAACCACTGAGCCACCGTATCTTCCTTAAAGTTCTTTCCTTTCTGATGAACATTCCAAATGAATTGTCAAAATTCATTGTCTCGTCATTGACAAGATTATCCCATTCACTTACTGAGATGTAGACGTGTGTCACAACCTGTGTGTGTGCCCTGCCACCAGCACTCCCATACTCTCTTGGAGTGGGGTGAACATACTACAGAACCCTCTTGAGTTGTGTGAAATGTCAAGTGTACTGCGATCATTGTAGTCCTCCTTTCATGAGGATCCATTTAACTGCAAGGCTGGTGATCTGTCGGGAAACAATGCCCTGGCAACTTGAAACCCATAGTGACACTCTTACTCAAAAAGGTGCCAATAAAGATGCCAGTTTGGATTAAGCAAACAGCAATGATGGCAGAGACTAGCATAGCAATCAACTGCTACCTGTCAATATCTGCCATCTGCCACAACTGGCTAGTGTCAGCCCTGTTTTCTGGCCACAACAAATCACTAGCCCTGGTAGTGGTTTATGGTAAATTATATATTTATGTTTAATATATTTGGCTGTTCCCCTTTGGATACTAATCATGCCCACAGATTTTAAAGAATGGTACATCTGAATGAATATTATCAATTCTGTTTACAAAGAGTCTTGTCCTTTCATCTTTAATATTTAAATAAACATGTTGTACATAGATGTGTAAAAGAAATGTTTCTTTAATCTATTTAAAGGACAGCTGCTCGTACTTACAGAAGCTTTGTGCTAACTTGAGTGTTTTCTTTGTAAGTTTATCCGTGACTCAGATTCTCTGGTTCATTTTGTCTGACAACAGTGATGTTTCTAGCTTGCGATTTAGGGCTCTTCATTTCAACAAATTGCAGGAGAATGGAGGGCCTAACTTCTCAGCCGGTTCTGGCAACAAAATGGGGACATCTTGAAATGGAAGTTGAACCTGAGGAGAAGCAATTCGCAATAGTGATATCTACAAGCAACCTTTGGGTAACCTGGAAATCGATCATGGCAACCAGAGCTCAACAAATCCTAGAAATAAATCTAGAGTAAATTCAAAATAAAACTGCGGAAATATATAAATTGACCTGACCTGATGTGAGATTTGTTCACTGTTTAACCACATCTAAATATTTCCCTTGCGGGTAAAAACAGCCCCTGTAACAAAATTGTTGGTTTCCTTTGGGATTTAAAATTTGTGATTAAATAAACATTAATTATCTCTTTGCAATTGTCTTTTTTTCATGTTTTCAAAGGCAATTTTAGAAAATATACACGGCAAAGCCGGTTAGTTTGATTCCTGAAATTTATTTGTCTTCCAGGAAAGTATTTTACTTTCTGCCACTCACCAGACTACCTGGCTAGATAACATAATGGTTGGTGCTATCTTAGACACTGTGTCAGTCCTGGTATGTTAGTATGCAAGCACAGCCAAGAGATCGCATGCTGTTTCACCTAGAATGCATTTGTCATTTCAACAGACATGGTAGTGCTCATGTGATGGAATGGTAGCTGGCTGTACCAGAACAAGAGAGTGGCTCAGCCAGGAACCAGCAGTTTTTGTGCCTTGAATGAAATCCTAGTATTTGCCATCTTCAAGTCTAACACATGACTCCTGTTGTAGTGGCGATGCCACCGGGCTAGCATTCTAGAGCCACAGGCTAATGTTCTGGGGAGAAAATTACTGCAGGTACTGGAATTCGAACTGAAAACAACAAATGCTGGTGATCACAATGGGTCAGGCAGCATCCATGGAGAGAGAGCAAGCTAACGTTTCGGATCTTCGACAAAGCTCTGACAAAGAGTCATCTAGACCCAAAACATTAGCTTGCTCTCTCTCCGTGGATGCTGCCTGACCTGCTGTGATCACCAGCGTTTTGTTTAATATTCTAGGGACATGGATTCACCACGGCAACGGGTAAAATTTAAATTCAGTTCATAAATCTGAAATATAAAGCTAGTCATTAGTGATGGTAGCCATAACAACAGTGTGCAAAGGAGCAGACTCTAGATCCACAGTAATGGGGTAGAGTTTTAATTACTCTCTGAAGTGGCCACTTATTTCAAGTGCATTTAGGAATGGCCGACCTTATCGACAATCAAAAGCCTGGGGAAGAATTTTGAAGTGAAGTTATGTTTGAAGAGTATCAGGAGTCTGAGAGCCACTGGGCTATCGATATTAAAAGTGTTGTGCTGACCTGAGAACTGGATCTCCGAATGGCAACTGATGGTTACAGGACCTGCAAGTGTAGTCGCTATGCAACCAGCTATTAATGTAGAAACCTGGAGTAATGATTCACAGACATAGGTTCAAATCCACCCCCCCGCTCCATTGGAAAACTGGAGGAACTTTCAATTCAATTCATGGCAAAGTCCACATTGAGGCTATTGAGTTGGAAGCTCCCGAGGTGGAATATGAGGTGCTGCTCCTCCAGTTTCTGGGTGGTTTGGTTGTGACACTGGAAGAGGCCCAGGATGGACATGTCGTTCAGGGAGTGGGAGGGGGAGTTGAAGTGATGCAATGATTTGGATATGAAAATAGAAGGTGTGGTTAGTAAGTTTCCCAATGATTGAAGGTGTAGTAGCCAGCCAAGAAGGTCACCTCAGAATACAATGGGACATTGACAAGGGCCAATAAACTGAGGAGTGGCAGATGGAGTTGAGGCTAGATAAATGTGAGGTGCTACATTTTGGAAAGGCAAATCAGGGCAGCACGTTTACACTGAAGGTTGTGGGGAGTGTTGCTTAATAAAGAGACGCTGGAGTGCAGTTTCGTAGTTCCATCAAAGTACAGCCACCGGTAGAAAGGATATGAAGGAGACATTTGGTGTGCTCGCCTTTATCGGTCAGTGCATTGAGGACAGGAGTTGGGAGATCACTTAGCAGCCATATAGGACATTGATTCGGCTGCTTTTGGAATACTGCAATCGATTTTGGTCTCCTTGCGAGAGGAAGGATGTCGGCGCAACATAGAGGGCCGAAGGGCCTGTTCTGCGCTGTATTGTTGTATGTATGTTGTATGTATGTAATTCATTGAATGGCTCTTGAACTTAAATAGCTAGTCTCTGCTATGGTGACCGTGACGCTGAGACATTTGTTTAAAAAAAAAACCATCTGGGTCGCTTTGAGGAAGCAAATCCACTGTCCTTACTCAGATTTAATATTGTGGCGTGAGGAATGTAAACAAAATAAGCACATTCACCGGATGTTCATTACATAAAGGTATTACTGACAAGATTTTGCTTTTTGTAACTTTAACATGAATTACCAGGCAAATGATGCTTCAAATACAAAGATAAATTTCATTTTAAATGGTTGATGCAACAAAGACACACCTTACACAACCACTGCCATGTGCATTCTGTTGTAGCTCAGTCTTCAACATGCAGGCCTCACTTTCTGCTCAGTTGTTTATCCCCTTGAGCCCTGTTTATGGGCAATCATATCCTATCTCGGGTCCCAAGAGAACATTAGCATGGGTGAGGTCTGTGAATCCTCTCTCCTTTCAGTCATGTCAGGTTCTGTGAGTTGCTGCACAGCAACTGAGGAAGGATGGGAAAGTCACCACCAGCAAAATCTGGAAAGCAAGTGGCAATGGGAAAGAACCCCAGACTCCCTGGAAGCAGTAAAGGACTTGGTGCATCCCAACTCCAGGCTGTCCAAGATCAAGGGACAGAGAGAGATGGACCTTATCAACTGCAGACAGATCGTTCACTTATCTGCTCAAGTGAATATTAATAACTGTTATAATTCAAGTCAATAATTTCTTAACCTGATCAAAATGTTTATTTATCGGGCTCTTAGTTCATACAAGTTCCTCAGTAATAGTCAGCAACCTTCTTGGATTTCTGTGACATGACATGTTGATTGGTTAAACATGATCACAACCTCCCTTCCCATGCCACAGCCCCCGCAACAACACAAACACTCATGTTCTAACAGGCACACTTTCTCTGCACATGCTCTCACATTCACACTCACTCACTCACTCTCTCACTCGCGTTCACTCTGTCTCTCACTTGCATGCACTCTGACTTGCATTCTCCTCCTTTCTCTTGTTCTCCCAGTCACATCCTCCCTTACTGGCATTCTCAGTCTTTAAGTCACAGTTTATTCCTCATTCACACTCAGTGTCTCATTCATGCTCACTCTGTCTTACACTCTCTCTCCCTCACACATACACTCCCTCCCTCACTCACAATCCCCCTCTCTCAGTCACACACAGACACACTCCCACTCTCACTCACTCACACACACACACACACACGCACTCCCAATCTCCCCCCCTCTCTCTCACACACACACACACACACACACACACACACACACACACACACACACTCTCCCCCACTCTCACTCACACACACACACTCCCACTCTCACACACACTCTCACACACACACACACACACTCCCACTCTCACACACACACACAATCCCACTCTCTCACACACACACACACACACTCCCACTCTCTCTCTCTCTCTCACACACACACACACACACACACTCCCACTCCCACACTCACACACACTCCCACTCTCCCTCACACACACACTCCCACTCTCACACACACACACACACTCTCCCACTCTCTCTCACACACACACTCCCACTCTCCCTCACACACACACTCCCACTCTCTCACACACACACACACACTCCCACTCTCACACACACAGTCCCACTCTCCCACACACACACACACACACTCCCACTCTCCCTCACACACACACTCCCACTCTCCCTCACACACACACACACACACACACACACACACACACCCACTCTCCCTCTCACACACACACACACACACACACACTCACACTCCCACTCTCCCTGACACACACACTCCCACTCTCCCTCACACACACACACACACACTCCCTCACACACACTCCCACTCTCCCTCACACACACACTCCCACTCTCCCTCACACACACACACACACACACACATACTCCCACTCTCCCTCACACACACACACACTCCCTCACACACACTCTCCCTCACACACACTCCCACTCCCTCACACACACACACACACACACTCCCACTCTCCCTGACACACACGCTCCCTCTCTCACTCACACGCCCCCTCTCTCCCGCACACACACTCCCTCTCTCACTCACACACACACTCCCTCTCTCACACACTCCTCCTCTCGCGAGCACACACACTCCCTCACTCGTACTATCCCTCACACACACACTCCCTCCTTCACTCATGCTCCGCCTCCCTTTATCATTTGTGTACACCCTCTGTTCGCTCGTGATCTCCCTCCCTTCACTTATGCTTTCATTCTCTTTCACTCACGCTCTTCCTCTCTCAATCATGCTGTCCCTCTCTTATGTTCACTCACTTTCTCACTCACTCACACCTCCCCCTCTCTCGTTCTCTCCCTCTCATGCCTGTGCGGTCACACTCTCCCTCACACTCTCTCTCTCTTTAACACTGCCTCACCTGCATGTCTCTCTCACTTGTGCGCTCGCTCTCTGTCTTTTGCTCACCCTCTCACTCATTGTCTTTCTTTCACTCGCCTTTCTTACTTTCTTTCTCTCTCTCTCTCTCTCTTGCGCTCGCTTGTGCTCTCTCTCTTTTTTGCTCGCCTTCTCAGTCTGCCTCTGTCTTTCGTTCGCCCCCTCTCTCTCACTCTTTGTCTTCCCTTTGGCCTTACCCTGGCTGTGTTGTTGTAGAGTATTCTATTCACTGTCTGTCCCTCGTGCAAACCTGTGTGCAGTTAGAATGCTGGAGCACAGGTCTGTGAGACCGGGTCACTACATAATGTCCTCGCGGCCCTGTGTGGAAAGGGACTGATGGATCCTGTTATGATGGATCCTGCCTGATGGTTGTGTGGATCTCAGTGGAACTCCCTGCTGGGTGATTGGGAAGGGGTGCATGGTCAATGCACAGTGCAATGAGAGATCGGTTGTTCCTACTCTCTCTGTCTTAAAAGTTGCAAGAGAAGGTAGCCTCAGAGCAGCAGCTACACTAGATTAGGAAGAGCTGGGCTTCAGAGACATGATTCATACTGCTGTGTTTCTGATGGAAGTTGGAGTGGAGATGTCGCACCTTGAGCTAATCCAGAGCAAGTGAGCTTGTGTGCAGAGTGACCTGGCTAGGGTGTTTGAAGAGGCATCTCCCTCCCCTAGCACCAAATAATCGCACCACTGGTGATGTTAGCTTCCCCTGCCTGTGTCAGACCGTGGAGATGGAATTTACTGCATTTACCCTAGGGCTCACTCAGACCATGTACTTGTCCTTCAGCTACAAATCATTGATCCTCAACATGGGACCATTTTCTATGCACTTCCAGCCCATTGTGGTTCATACCTTGCCATTTCATAAATATTGAAGATGGATAATCAGATACTCGAGAGTTAAATGTCCAATTGCTCATTACACAACACTGTTTGTTTATGAGGTTGGCAAACATTTTGAGCAAACTAGTACCAGAGGTCACCCAAGTGCCTTCGAACAGTTGGCCAGAAAGCAGACCCAAATAATTATCAGCCATCACAGCCTTTCCAACACCAGGTAACATTCAGTCAGAATAACTCAAGTCTTTTCCCCATGTGGCTTGTGTGACTTTAGCACAAAATGAAACTTCCTCAACTCTTTTAAATGGAAAGTGAAGTTTTGTCAACACTGTCTCTATCAAACACCTCCAGGGCAGGGATTACATGGGGTTAGATATGGAGTCAAGCTCTCTCTACTGTTGTTAACTGAAAGCAAATCTGGTAAATCTGCTTCCACGTTGTCCCCAGGACAGGGACAGCAAAGGGTTAGACATGGAGTAAAGCCGCCTCTACTCTTTTCTGCTGAAAGTAAATCTCACTCTACGTTGTCCCCATCAAACACTCTCAGTTTGGGGACAGCTTGCAATTATAAACAGATTAAAGCTTCTTCTACTCTGTCCCAATTGAGCACTCCCTGGAGAGGTACAGCACAGGATTAGATGCAGAGGAAAGCTCTCTCTACACTTATCTACATCAAACTAATTGGCTGTACAGCATCTATGCATTATCCTGTGACCTTTCCTGTAATGGTGTTGATGCATTGCCTGATGATCCCAGATTAGAGACCATTACACTGTATGGGATTCGATACACTCAGGAATAGGAGCTCTTGTGATACACAGTCAGCGAGTCATACAGTATGAAAACAGACCTTTCAGTCTAGCCAGTCCACACCAACCATAATCCCAAATGTCACCAGTCCCACCCACCTGCTCCTGCCCCATCTCCATTCAATCCTTTCCTATTCAGGTACTTATTTAAGAGTCTTTTAAACGTTGTAATTGTACCCACATGCAGCACTTCCTCAGGAAGTTCATTACACACGTGAGCTGCCTTCTGTGTAAAAAAAAGTACCCCCTCATCTTTTTCAAATTTCTCTCCTCTCACCTTAAAAACATTTCCCCAAGTCTTGGAATCCCCCATCCTAGGAAAAAACCCTATCTATCCCCCTCACGACCTTATAAACCTCAACATGCTACACTCCAACAAAGGTTCATGAGCTCCCATGCCCGAAGTTCTGGGTTTGAGACCCACCTGAGGACTTCCCAGGCTGAGGATCAAGCATTCTTAAAATGGCACATGGGTTAATTTTCAGCCTGTAAAAATTCCCGATGTACCTGTTGAGAGTAGGATAGACTCCTGGTCAGCTATTCTACAGCTAAAAATGGCCAATCACTGCAGCAATTTGCCTGAGTGTGAATCAATCTACTGAAAGTCCATGGCTCAACCCTTTGAATGGGAGGAAGGGCTGAGAGCCGCCAAACATAATCCCCATTCTAATGATCCGGGGAAACTTCCCCTACTTCCAGTTGCAGGAGCTTTGAAGTCAAGTTGGAGAAATGCCCAGGTCTCACCTCAGAGTCTCACCTGCTGCTTCTCTCTGACCTGAGGAAAAGACTCATTGTACAAAGTGATGGGTTGTTTGAGCCCTGGTTGGTTTGGTAAATTTACTCTGAAGGCACAGGGATCTGAGATTGCACAAGAACTGAGATGCGCTTGGAATAAGCCACAGAGACATGATGTCATTTGAAACCTGGCCAAATTAAAAAAGAACAGAATTTCAAAACTCCCTCAAGGTCAGCTGCTCACTGGCCTCCCAATCAGGTTGAATCCATTTTTTTCCAGGGACCTAGACACAAGCGTTTCGCTGATTTGAGGTAACCCTTCTCATTGCGGTTATTGCTACAAATCAAACCTGCTTGACTGACTGGGGGAGATCGGGAGATCTCGAGACCTCCCGTTTTCAGCTCAGGAGTATCTCCATCCAAGTTGTCTTGAGGTCGCTCGTTTCTGTACTGTTTTCATATCCCTGAGGAGCTGACTGACTGAATACTGACAACACACGAACCTCGAGTTATTCAGCTTCTGCTTCATGTGTTCATTATCCACATTTTGGGACTGTCAGCTTTGGCTGGTTGGTAGCATTCCCTTCCAAGGCTGGGGACTGTGGGCTTGGGTCAAGGCTCCTATGAGAGTTACAGACACACAGAATGAGCAACGATGAACAGAAAATGATTCTGTTTCATGCTGAGGTTTCACATGTGATAGACCCGCTAGCCCTGTACAAACACAATCTCTTCAGAGTGGTGAAATATCAGATAAAAACCCAGGTCAGATATCTGGGAAATGGCTCCTGCTGTAACATCGGTTCAACAATGATTAGGAATGGTCCTTCAACTAATGCCTCAATCAGTTTTTCCTCCTTTATCAGAATTTCACAGGGACCATTCCCTCCAGGACACACTGGTCTATTCCCTTCCCATTCCCAACATGGCCCCACAGCACCTTGCCCTGCAACTGCAGAAGGTGTAACCCCTGCCTGTTTACCTCCTCCATCCTTACCATCCAAAGCTGCAGATACACCTTCCAGCCGAAGCAGCGCTTCTCCTGCACTTCTCTCAATCTATTCTACTGCATTCGGCGCTTGCAATGTGATCTCCTCTACACTGGGGAGCAAACCGGATGACCGCTTCGCAGACCATCTACATTCTGTCCACAAGAATGACCCCTTAGTTTCCGGTTATCTGCCCCTTCAACTCACCACCCTGCTCCCTGGCCAATATCTCCATCTCAGGCTTGCTGTAGAACAGTACCTCATCTTCCATCTGGGGACCCTGCAGCCTTCAGGATTCAATATCGAATTCAACCATAAACAGAGGGGCAGAAACTGATGATGAGAGACAGAGGATAAGGAACAGTGGGACAGTCTCAGAAGATGAGAAACAGAAGTCGACCAGAAAATGAACTGGACTCACCACATAAATACTGTGGCTACAAGAGCAGGTCACATGCTTGGATACTGCAGTGAGTAACTCACCACCTGATTCCCCAAAACCTGTCCACCATCTACAAAGCATAAGGCAGGAGTATGATGGAATACTCCCCATTTTCCTGGATGAGTGCACCTCCAAGAATATTCAAGAAGCTTGACACCATCCAGAGCAAAACACCTCTGGTATCTCGGCTTCATCTTCCAAACCGCTTCCACCTAGAAGGACAGGAGCAGCAGATACATGGGAACACCATCCCTAGCCAGTTCCCCTCCAAGCCACTGACCATCCTGACTTGGAAGTGTATCACCATTCCCACATTGTCGCTGGGTCAAAATGCTGGAAATCCCTCCCTAAGGACATTGTGGGTCAAGTGGACAGCAGTGATTCAAGAGGGCAGCTTACCACCACCTTCTCAAGGGCAACTGGGGACCAGCAATAAATGCTGGCTCACATGTCACAAGTGAACAAATAATAGACTAGAAAAGAGCACTGGCACTGTCACAAGGTGGTCCAAGATAGGTCAACTTTAAAGAAATGGGGAAAGTTGCTGTTTTGACCTGCTCTGTGTGCAATACCATGCGTCAGACTGTTTGGTTTCACCCAATTAGCAATTCAAAATTACAATTGCATATGGACAGTCCCCTTAACTAGCTCATTATACAGCTTAAGAGGCCACAAACTGACCTGTGCCCTCCTCCTGACTAGCCTTTTGAAAATTCAAGAATCTGGTTCAGCCTCCAGGATTATGTTTTATAAATCCCACTCGAACCGTGTCCCAAACCTATTGCCCTTTGGAAAGCTGGGTCAATGAACTTGACAGGTTCTGTCTTACCATTTCTCTTTTAGACAGCTAGACACTAGTGGGCTTCCTTTCAAAGGTAGAAAATATGAATTTGACTCGAGCTGATTAGCCTACATCAATGAAAATTGTAAATCATTTAATTAAGTCATTTACAATCAAGTTACGCATAGATGGAGAACTGAACTCTCTTGTTTAAAATGTTTGTGTTTTGCGTAGAACCAATTTTCCGTTCTTTCAATTCAACAGCACTTATCACTCTTAAACAGGTGAATAATTACTGTTAATTCACTGTCTCATTGAACTAGTGGAAAGCTTTACATGCCTCGTTGTGGAGATGAATTTGGACTGAATTCTGAAGCACAATTTTGTGTTGAAAGCTTACATTTATACAGGGCATTTCACTTAGTAACATTTCAACAAACTGCACAGGACCATAATCATACTAAATTTGACACTGAGCCACTTCAGAAAGTCTGTTTGACATCTTGGAGATGTGCAAGAGATGGTACGTTCCAGCAACATGTTACATGTGTAACTGAAATTTGATTCAATGCTTTACAATGTCCACTCTTTCATGCTTTTGCTTTGTTTCAGTTTCCTTATTCTCAGGCACCACACCCATGTTTAACTTATTACACACACTGTAGAGAAAATAATGGACAAGGGAAATCAAACACAAACAATTGACCAATACACGAGGAGAGATACAAAAGGGCACATGAATAGAAGTTATCAAAGATGTCGGTATTTTACGAACATCATGAAGGACAAGAGGGAATGAGGAAGAGAGGTTTCAGAAAAGAATTACAGAGTTTGCAGTCTTAACAGCTGATCACAGCTGCCAAAGGTGGAATTACTTATTTTTCAATCTTTCCTGGAATATTAGTGACACTGGGCTGGGCAATTATTTATCGTCCATCCCTAGTTACCCTTGGGAAAGTGGTGGTGAGCTGCCTTCTTCAGCTGGAGCTTAACCAACAATGCTGTTAGCGAGGGAATTCCAGGATTTTAACCCAGCGGCACTGAAAAAATGACGACATATTTCCAAGATAACAAGGTGTAGAGCTGGATGAACACAGCAGGCCTATCAGAGGAGCAGGAAGGCTGGCTTTTCGGGCCTAGACCCTTCTTCAGAAATGACATATTTCCAAGTCAGGATGTTGAATCGCTTAGGAGAGAATTGGTGGATAGTGGTGTTCCCATGTATCTGCTGCCCTTGTCCTTCTAGGAGCAGTTGTGGGTTTGGAAGGTGCTGTCTAAGGATCTTGGATAAATTACTGAAGTAGATGGTACCCACTGTTACTACTGAGTGTAGATAGTAGAGGGTGTAGCTATTTGTGGATGTGGTGCCAATCAAGCAGGCTGCTTTGTGCTGGATGGTGTCAAGCTTCTTGAGTGTTGTTGGAGCTGCACCCATCCAGGCAAGTGGGGACAATTCCATCACACTCCTGACGTGTGCCTTGTAGATGGTGAACAAACTTCAGAGAGTCAGGAGATGAGTTACTCGCTGCAGTATTCTGACCTGTTCTTGCAGCCACTATGTTTACATGTCAAGTCCAGTTCAGTTTCTGGTCAATGGTGTACACCCCCAACCCTCCCACCCCACCCCACCCCCCATGTCATTCATGGCAGACTCAGTGATTGTAACACCATCGAATGTCAAAGGGTGAAGGTTTTATTGTCTCTTATTGTAAATGGTCATTGCCTGGCATATGTATGGCTTGAATCTTACTTGCCTCTTTAAGCCCAAAAATCAGGGATGCTCCAAAGAAGAGCAGCAAAACTGGAGTAGATTTCGGAGATAAAGAGACAAGGCCATGGAAGGAATTGGAAAACATGGATAAAAATTTTAAAATCATGCATTTTAAGAATGAGCCACTGTAGGTCAACAAGCATGGGGGAGGTGTAGCGGGTGGGGTAGGGATGAGGGGGATTGGGTGAACAGAACTTGGTTAGCATTTTCCAGTGCCTGGTTTCCCAATTTCAGATCAGGAGGTAAGTTTCATCCCTAAGCTTTGAGCTAAGAAGTGTTGAGGAAATGAAAGTACAAACTCGCATCTGTCAAGGCCATCATCGACTGGGTTTATGGCCCGTGTAGTCTGTTAGCTGGTGATCCTCATTGTTTCCATAATAATATGTGGGTGGCACGGTGGCTCAGTGGTCAGCACTGCAGCCTCACAGCGCCAGGGACCTGGGTACGATTCCAGCCTCGGGTAACAGTCTGCGTGGAGTTTGCACATTCTCCCCATGTCTGCATGGGTTTCCTCTGGGTGCTCCGGTTTCCTCCCACAGTCCAAAGATGTGCAGGCTAGGTGGATCGGCCATGCTAAATTGCCCATAGTGTTCAGAGGTGTGTGGGTTATGGGGGATGCGGTTGGGTCTGGGTGGGATGCTCCAAGGGGCAGTGTGGACTTGTTTGGCCAAAGGGCCAGTTTCCGTATTGGAGGAAATCTAATCTAATATCAGGCAGCGTTAAATTAAATCTTAAAACCTTTCACATGCTGACTGCCCCGAAAACAGGGGAAGGAAATTTGACACTCACTCGAATCCACACCCTTCAGAGTAATCCAGGTTCCATACCAGCTTCACGCTACTTGCGAGTTACATCGATAGCTGCAGGGGGACTGGAGCTGAACAGTGGCTGGAAGCGGCAACAGAAATATGGTAACCCTGGAGGTTGTGGAGTATGGGGAGCACGGGGCTGCATACACCAGATAATGTTTGACGTCAAACTTACAGTTATAAAGATAAACTCAAATTGTTAGTGCAGTCTAGCACCTCCAGCATGCCACATAGAGTTTTGAAAGAAATTGTGCGGTATTGTACTTTGAGCAGTATCATATTTGAACTGTTACCCAATTCACACACTTTATGGATAGAATGCATTTTATGAAAAAAAGAAAGCTATGCTGAATTATTTAAAGGGTGATATATTTTGCCTGTGGCAGGTATTGCAGTGTTTCTGACCAACAGAGTGAAAAAGCCCCGCTGTGACAGAGAGCAGGCACTCTAATTTTCTTTTAAGCTCTCGAGTTTAGAAGGTGGAAAGTAAGTTGAATACCCTGTACCTACACAAGCACTCTGGGCAAACAGGTTGAAGAGCACTGGGGGAAGATACCATTGGCATCAATTTTAAATACAGGTCACTAGTCATGAGGACCTGGATGTAGCACCACAATGACCTCTACACAAGTGGTCAGGGTCAGGAGGTGCATCTTCAAATCTTTTGCCCCACTAACTTCAAACTGAATGTTGCTGCAAGCTGCACACACTGCCAGTTATTCAACAACGCCAGCCACATCACCCAAACGCAACCCATCACTGGCACACTTCCCACTGGCCAGCTCCTTCCTCTATTCTCTCAGGGGACATGGGCATCGCTGGCTGGGCCCAGCATTTCTTGCCCATCCCTAGCCGCCCTTGAGAATGTGGGGGTGAGCTGCCTTCTTGAACCGCTGCAGTCCATGTGCTGTAGGTTAACACACAACGCTATCAGGGAGGTATTTGGACCCAGCGACAGTAAAGGAACCGAGACATTTCCAAGTCAGGATGGTGAGTGACTTTGAGGGGAAATTGCAGGTGGTGGTATATCTTCTGCCCTTGTTCTTCTAGGTGGAAGTGGTCACGGAAGGCGCTGTCTGAGGACCTTTGGTGAATTTCTGCAGCGCATCTTGTAGATAGTACACACTGCTGCTACTGAGCGTCGGTGGGGGAGGGAGTGGATGCTTGTGGATGTGGCACCAATCCAGTGGGCTGCTTTGTCCTGGATGGTGTCAGGCTACTTGAGTGTTGCTGGGGCTTCACCCATCCAGGCAAGTGGGAAGCATTCCATCCCGGTCCGGACTTGTGCCTTGTAGATGGTGGACAGGCTTAGGAGAGTCAGGAGGGGAGTTGCCTACCACAGTATTCTGACCCGCTGTTGTAGCCACTGTGTCTATATGGTGAGTCCAAATGAGTTTCTGGTCAGTGGTAACACCCAGAATGTCATTTTCAAGGACATTTCAATGACGGTAACACCATTGAATGTCAACGAATGGTGGTTAGATTGTGTCTTATTGGAGATGGTCATTACCTGGCATTTGAGTGGCTCAAATGTTATTCATCACTTGTCAGCCCAAGCCTGGATATTATCCTGATCTTGTTACAACTGGACACGGACTGCTTCAGTATCTGATGAGTCACAAACGGTGCTGAACATTTTGCAATCATCAGCAAATATCCCCACTTCTGGCTTTATGATGGAGGGAAGGTCATTGATGAAAATGATTGGGCCTACGTCACTACCCTGAAGAACTCCTGCAGAAATATCCTGAAGCTGAGATGATTGACCTCCAACAGTCACGACCCACTTCCTACGTGCCAGGTATGACTCTAACTACCGGAGAGTTTGCCCTCTGATACCCATTGATTCCAGTTTTGCCAGGACTCCTTGATGCCACACTCGATCGAATGCAGCCTTGATATCAAGGGCTGTCACTCTCACCTCACCTCTGGAATTCAGCTCTTTTATCCATGTTTGAACTGAGGCTGTAATGAGGCCAGGAGCTGAGTGGCCCTGGTGGAACCCAAACTGGGCATCACTGGGCAGGTTATTGCTGAGCAGGTGCTGCTCAATAGCACTGTTACTGACACTTTCCATCAATTTACTGATGATCGAGAGGAGACTGATGAGGCAGTAACTGGCTGGGTTGGAATTGTCCTGCATTTTGTGTACAGGGCATACCTGGGCAATCATCCACATTGTCGGGTAGATACCAGTGTTGTCACTGTGCTGGAAGAGCTTGGCTAGGGGAGCGGCAAGTTCTGGAGCATAAGTCTTTAGTACTTTTGCTGGAATATTTTCTGGACCCATAGCCTTTGTGGTATCCAATGCCGCTAATCGTTTGTTGACATCGTGTGGAATGAATCAAATTGTCTGAAGCATCCATGATGCTGGGTCCACAGGTGGAGGCTGAGATGGATCATCTATTCGGCACTTCGGGCTGAACATTTCTGCAAATGCTTCAGCCCTGCCTTTTGCACTAATGTGTTGAGCTTCTCCATCA
This sequence comes from Stegostoma tigrinum, assembly GCF_030684315.1. Taxonomy (NCBI): domain Eukaryota; kingdom Metazoa; phylum Chordata; class Chondrichthyes; order Orectolobiformes; family Stegostomatidae; genus Stegostoma; species Stegostoma tigrinum. Next base: position 6,127,996 of record NC_081369.1, on the reverse strand, counting down.
TTATGAAAGGGGACATGGTGGAGTTTCCTCCTCCATTCAGTTGTTTAATTGTCCGCCACTGTTCATGACTGGATGTTTCAGGACTGCAGAGCTTAGTTCTGATCTGTTACTTGGGGATCACATAGCTCTGTCTATCACTCGATGCTTTCACTGTTTGGTGTGCAAGTAGTCCTGTTTGGTGGCTTCACCAGGTTGACACCTCATCTTCAGGTATGCTTGGTGCTGCCCCTGGCATGCCCTCCTGAACTCTCCATTGAACCAAGGTTGATCCCCTGGCTGGATGGTAATGGTTGAGTGGGGGATGTGCTGGGCCATGAGGTTAGAGATTGTGCTGGAGCACAGTTCTGCTGCTGTTGATGGCCCACAGTGCCTCATGGATACCCAGTCTTGATCTTGCTGGATCTGTGCAAAGTCTGTCCCAGTGAGTACAGTGATAGTGCCTTATAACATATTGGAGGGTATTCTCAATGTGAAGGTGGGGCTTCGTCTCCTCAAGGACTGTGTGATGGTCACTCTTACCGATACTGTCATGGACAGATGTGTCTGCAACTGGCAGATTGGTAAGGATGAGGTCACTTCAGCGCATCGAGTTCCAGCCGTGGTCTGCTGAGTGTCTTGCATAGTTTTAGGGAAACTACCTTATTTTTACTTCATTTCATTTGAAAACAAGGCCAACATTCCATTTGCCTTCATTATTACCCGCTGAAACTGAATGTAGCTTTAAGTGATTCATGGATGTTTCTGTCAAGCTGGTGACATTAGTCACACTCCTTCACTTCTCATTGGCTACAGGAGAACTGGAGAGATGCTAATGTTAGACTATAAAGCCAGAGAATGGAGAAGAATAAATTGGAATCCACAGACCAATCAGCATGACATCAGTTGAAGGAAAGTTATTAAAAATCATTATCGGGGACAAAATAAACTGTGATTCATCCATGCCTGTCTAAAACAATGTTAAAGACAAATTCATCCAGATGAACTTGATTGGATTATTTGATGAGCTAATGAGAAGGTCGCTCAAGGTGGTTACTATATATGTCAATTTTTGAAAGTCATTGGACAAAATGCTAAGTGGGAGACTTGTTCATTAACCATCATCCCATGCATTTGTTACTCCTAGACTTGGTACCCACCCTCCACAAATTCTGGCTTTTGAAGACTTATCATCTTCATCACTTCACCATTGGCAGCCATGCCATCAACTTTGATCAAAGTTTCTCCTAGATCCTTGACCTAGCTTTCAGTTCAATTATAAAGGACTCCTGCAGCTGGTACCTTAATGCAGTGGAAGGGGTGCAGGAAATTTGAGAGATGGTCACTTTCAGGATGAATGTACAACGCTGCCACCAATCTGACTTCTAGTTCTCTCTAACACAAGGTAAAGGATGTCCTTGTCGAAATCTTGACAGAAGAATCATGTTCTTGAGTAACTGGAAAGAATAGTGATAATATGGTTTATATACAGAATAATGGATACCCGGGAGTGAGTTACAGACTGGAAGCGAATCAAGGGATTCAGATGGTTTATAAATAGAACAATGGAATCCCAGAAATCAGGGGCAGATTGAGTCTAATCGAGGGGTTCAGATAGTTTATACGTAGAATAATGGATATCTGGGAGTGAGTTACAGTCCAGAGTCCAGTTGAAGGCTTGAGATGGTTTATATAGAAAATATTAAATAATTTATGAATTCATTATTAAATAATAGATACCTGAGATTGATTTACAGTTTAATTGTGGGGGTTCAGTGGTTTATATGTAAAATAATGGAGTTGCAGTTCAATTGTGGGGTTCAGTAGTTTCCATATAAAATAGTAGATACTCAGGAGTGTGTTACAGACTGGATATTTGTCCATTATTCTCCATACAAACCGTCCGATTAAATACCAGTATATAATCTCACCTCTGGGGCTGACTTTCATCTACATGTAAATATCTTGTGTACACGACTGACTATCTTTTAATTCTATACAGGCAGTCAACGTTTTCCAAGCTCTTGAGCCAGCCCTGGGTCTGAATGCACGAGATGCTAACAAGGATGTCTGATTAGAAAAGGAGCACAGGGAATCAGTGGAAGACTGTCACTCCATGCTTCTGATTTCCCTGCAGACTGACTCTTTTGATTGGATTTCCAATCTAGTAGTCAAGTTTTGAATGTTAGAGGTGATTGTTTTCATCATTGGCATACACCTACCTGGCATTACAGCAATCACTGCCCTATCAGCAAAGCATTTCATTGGCTGTGAAGTACTTTGGAACACCCTGGGGCTACGAAAGGTGCCATGGAAATTCAATCCTCCTTCTCCCTTTGTCTCAGGGACACCGCAAGGTCTCTTCATGAGGCTCTCACCTGGCCTAATGATTTTCTCCAGTTCCGGAGATCGGCGCCCTTTGTGCTGGCCGATATTGAAGCAATTTGGTACAACCTCTGATACCTGCCACATTAGGAGAATGGGTCCTATTAGTTTATCAGATGAGGAGATACATCACACCAGACACAAGGCACAGTATTGTTCTGTCTTAGAGGGGCTGAGGGAAAGGAGGGAGCAGCTGGACAGTCAAGGAGCTCAGAGCAGGAGCCATCACCTCGGGGTACCCCAAAGGACCTTCTCAGCCAATGAAGAGCTATTGAAGTGTAGGACAGCCAATTTGCAGATAACAAGCTTCCACCAAGCAAAACAAAAAGCCTACAACTAGATTGTCTGCCCTTCAGTGTTGCTTTGCTGAGGAATAACTATTAGCCAGGACACCAGGAGGAATTCCACATTTCCTCTTTGATTTCACTATAGTGAAGGTGGTGTTTGGTACGCTTGCCTTTGTTGGTCAGTGCATTGAGTATAGGAGTTGGGATGTCATGTTGCAGCTGTACAGGATATTGGTGAGGCCACTTTTGGAATTCTGCGTGCAATTCTGGTCTCCATGCTATAGGAAAGATGTTGTGAAAGTTTAAAGGTTCTGAACAAGATTTACGAGGATGTTGCCCGAGTCGGAGGGTTTGAGCGATAGGGAGAGGCTGGATAGCATGGAGCTATTTTCCCTGGAGCGTCGGGGGCTTAGGGGTGACCTTATAGAGGTTTATAAAATCATGAGGGGCATGGATATGGTGAATAGTCAAGGTCTTTTCCCCAGGGTAGGGGAGTCCAAATCTGGAGGGCATAGGTTTAAGGTGAGAGGGGTAAAACATTAAAAAGGGACCTAAGGGGCAACTTTTTCATGCGGAGGTTGGTGCGTGTATGGAATGAGCTGCCAGAGGAAGAGGTGGAGGCTGGTAGAATTACATTTAAAAAGCATCTGGATGGGTACATGAATAGGAAGGGTTTAGAGGGACTTGGGCCAAATGCTGGCAAATGGGACTAGATTGATTTAGGATATCTGGTCGGCATGGACGAGTTGGACTGAAGGGTCTGTTTCTGTGCTGGACATCTCTGTGACTGTACTGCCATGGGATCCTTCTGTACAAGTTAAGGCAGATCGGGCCATGCTTCACCAGACCATCCATTGTTGCGCTGTGGTGTTTGTGTTCCCAGGTTCCTGAGAAATTCCCAAAATTATGATTCAGAGGCAAAACTGTTACTGCTGCTTGAGAACTGATACAATCAGTCTGTGCAGCCTAAAGGCAGCACTGCACGCTTGTGGCTGGCAAAGTGGGAAATACTTTGGGAAAATCCCAGAGGATAAGTTTGGGAAGCTGGGTCAGTGAAACTTGCATGAGTTGACCCGGTCTCACCCCGGCAAGTGGAACTGCACAGAGCTGGCTTGGCTCTCCGCTGTGAGGGCTTGGTTGGCCTGTTATGTGAAGTCAGACCCATATTAACTAAATCTTTCTCCACTTCTTGGAAAATCGTTGGCACTGAGTCAGCTTTTGGGTTTGAAGAGATTTTCTGCGTTATTACTTAGCTTAACTTCCTCGGCCATAAAACCTGAAAACGAGGGCTGTGAGACTGAGTCCCGGCCTGTTCCAGATGCAGCCATAACCTGGCCAGTGGCCAAGCTCCCGATACACAAACAGGCCTTTTGCCTGCCTATTGAATCCATTTGCTACAGTTCCACACGGGACAAGTCGCCTTTCCTCATTGAAGTTGCTGCCACAAAGCCTCTTGATTCCTGTTGTCCGCTGCACCAGATCACCCGGGTAATCCATCCCGAGGAGGCGAAGGGCAAATGGTGATAAGAAGAGCCTAGAATGAGAGCTGCGGAATTTCCCACAGTACGACCAGTCCTAGGAATCTCTGAGTTTGTTCCATTCCCACTGGCAAGCGTACGCTGTGTCTCATTGAGGGGGCATTTGTTGGAGAGTACAGTGTGTCTGGTTGAGGGGGCATTTGTTGGAGGGTTTGGTACATCTGGTTGACGGGCTAGGGACACTATTGTTTTACATTTCCAACAATGACAAGAGGAATCCATTTAAAACAAGGATGTTTTGCTACATCTGCACACATCCATGATGAGTTCACATTGATAGCGTTGTGTACAATTTTGTTGTACTTATTTAAGAAAAAATGCAATGGTATTGAAAGCAATTCAGAGAAGGTTCCCTGGAGTGAGCTGGTTATCTTATGAGGGTAGGCTCGACAGTTCACGCCTGTGTGCCATTGGAGTTTGGAGTTTCTAAAATGAGAGATGATCGTATTGAAAGATATGAGATCCTGAGGGGACTTGACAGGGTCAATGCTGAGAGGATATTTCCCCTTGTGAGAGAGATTAGAAGCAGAGGACACAGTTTAAAAGGAGTCTCCTATTTAAGACAGACCCTCTCAGAGGGTCATTAGTCTTTGGATCTCTCATATCTTGATGATATTGAATGGGGGAGCAGGCTTGAGGAGCTCCTGTTCCTAGTACGTATGGATGTCTATGTACAGATTACTGTTCCCATCTCCAGTGTCTCGGCTTTGATTTGGAGTCACCTGATTCCAGAAAAGTGAAACATTACAATGGGTTAGACCTTGAAAAGATGCACATGATCAGTCAGTGGTCATAAGGATGGACAGTATTCTAGAGCCATCTGAATCCCAGTCAAACCTGTCTTTTTAGTATAAGCAGCACCTGATGGTTACACTCTCTCCTCAGTCACTGAGCTGTAAGTACAAATTCTACTTAGGGTTTTATATACATTATCTCAGTTAACACTTCAGTGAGGGAGTACTGCACTCTCTAGGGTACAATCCTTTTACTTGAGGCATTAAACTGAGACCCTCTCAGATGGGCACGCATTACAGATACCATGGTACAGTTTCAAAGAAGAGCAGGGGGATTATCCCCGCTGGCTAATTTTTGTTCCTCAATCTCGGTCTCATTGCTGTTTGTGGTTTCTAGCTCAGAATAAAATGACCATCCACTTCTCTACAGCAGTGGCTACACTTTGAAAATGCATATTTGCTGTAAAAGGATTCTGGATCATGTGTATATCGTATTCTAGATTCATACTAAAGCAAGTCTTTCTTCTCTTTCCTGAGCCCATCGAAAGATCCAGTTTATTGTACTGTGTATTGCTGAAAATACACATTTGTTCTAATCCACAGGGCCTTGTAATTGCCAAACAGAAATAGTACGTACACACATTATGACTGCTCTAACTTAAGAAACTAGGTGACAGCCATTCTCTGATTCACTTCTCAGGGTACCTCATTGGTGCCTCCTTATATACCTCAGTGTCAAATTGTGTTTGATACCACTCGTGAAGTATCTTGAGATATTTTACTAAGGTGCTATGTAAATGCAAGAATTTGTAGAGCGAGGATCCTTGAAGTAAGGCAGGCCATTTAGGTTATTGCAAGTATATTATTGCAGTGTCGAAATATTGGAATTGCTTTTTAATTGGTGAAAAATTCAATTTGACATTTACAATGCATTCTTTGAATGTTATTTTGGGATAGACTGCCCTGTGTGAGGAGTACAGTTCACTGTGTTCATCGTCTACCCAGGGTCTGTTATAGGTTCCTCACATGACATCTCATGAGTGATCTTGGCTAACCATAAGTCTGAAACCCATTTCAACAAGTTCAGGGTGAACGTTTAGTTGCAAGGCACAGATTATACAGGGATAGTTGGCATGGTTTGGTTCATGGTGAAGGCATTTCAGTGGAGAGTGCACTCGCTGATGCTGATTGACAGTTGGCTGCCAGGCTTTGTTTCAATCTTAAACCAGGCACGTTGACTTTCATTGGTAAGGGCATTGTCCTGAGAAAAGAAGCAATGAATAGCTGCCATCTATTTTGTTGAATTGAAATGTTGGAGTGTGTAAATATGGCAATACCTCCACCAATCAGATTCCAGTGTCAACCAATCAGCACTCTCCTCTCACAAAGTATAAATGTTGCTCCTCCCTTCAAACTGATATTTTTGTGAATTGTCCTGATGAGTGTCAGACCAAAAACTTTCGATGAAATTTATTATTTATTAAGATCTACTGGAAACAATTTTTCCCTACTTACTCCATGACAACGCTTCATCATTTTCAACACCTCCAAATCTCCCCGTAACCCCCATTGTTGTCAAGAAAGCAATCTCAGCTTCAGCAGTTTATGAATATCATTGCAATATTTCATCTCCCGTACCATTGCTATCAATCTTGTACAGAACCCTTCCTAAAGTGCTGCTAGAACTGACTGCATTGTTCCAGCTAAGGACTAATAGAAAGCTTATCCGATCAATCCCTTCCAGAGACTGATGATTGTATTTGCTAACGTAATGGAGTTTATCCCCCCCCCACCACCACTGGTTCATGCTTGTGAATTGAGCCAAGCAAGAGTTGGTACATGCTTGTGAGGTGGGGGATGAAGTTGCAGGAGACTTAGAGTGAAGTCTCCCCCAAAACTGACCTGTTTGTTGAGAGAGTTGCCTCTGTGAGCATTTGGCAAAATATCCTCAGAGTACTCTTCGTATGTTTAATTCAATTCAGCCCCAGACAGTAGCATGCTCTTGACGTCTAATCGCTCTTTCGTGAAAGAAATGTTTTCCTAAGTGCCTTCCAGGGTTTGTTTTTTGATTGTGTTGAGCTGCTGAGTAGACGGTTAAACTGTTTAAGGATCTGGAGATTTGCTAAGGTGCTATTTTTATCTGCAATTAATGGAAGGTTTGAACCAAACAGATCATTAGTTGGCACTGTGGCTTGCTCTTGTTGGGATTCAAGTTTACAGAGGTGATGCCCCCATTGTTGTCACTTCCTCCGGATCCCCTTTTGACCTTCTACCTTCGCTTTTTCATTGTCCTGTTACCAAACTGATTGGCCACCCATCCATTAATCCAACTTATCAAGGACTCTCGATATTGATTACAATCTGGATGTGAGTTTGCTCGCTGAGCTGGAAGGTTTGTTTTCAGACGTTTCGTCACCATTCTAGGTAACATCATCAGTGAGCCTCCGATGAAGCGCTGGTGTTATGTCCCGCTTTCTATTTATCTGTTTAGTTTTCCTTGGGTTGGTGATGTCATTTCCTGTGTTGGTGATGTCATTTCCTGTTCTTTTTCTCAGGGGATGGTAGATTGGCTCCAAATCAATGTGTTTGTTGATGGAGTTCCGGTTGGAACGCCATGCTTCTCGTAATTCTCGTGCACGTCTCTGTTTGGCTTGTCCTAGGATGGATTGTGTTGTCCCAATCAAAGTGGTGTCCTTCCCCATCTGTATGTAAGGATACGAGTGATAGTGGGTCATGTCGTTTTGTGGCTAGTTGATGTTCATGTATCCTGGTGGCTAGCTTTCTGCCAGTTTGTCCAATGTACTGTTTGTCACAGTTCTTGCAAGGTATTTTGTAGATGACATTCGTTTTGCTTGTTGTCTGTATAGGGTCTTTTAAGTTCATTAGCTGCTGTTTTAGTGTGTTGGTGGGTTTGTGGGCTATCCTGATGCCAAGGGGTCCGAGTAGTCTGGCAGTCATTTCGGAAATGTCTTTGATGTAGGGGAGAGTGGTTATGGTTTCTGGGCCCATTTTGTCTGTTTGTTTGGGTTTGTTGCTGAGAAATCGGCGGACTGTGTTCATAGGGTACCCATTCTTTTTGAATACGCTGTATAGGTGATTTTCCTCTGCTCTGCGTAGTTCCTCTGTGCTGCAGTGTGTGGTGGCTCGTTGGAATAATGTTCTAATGCAGCTTCGTTTGTGGGTGTTGGGATGGTTGCTCCTGTAGTTCAGTATTTGGTCCGTATGTGTCCAATGGTGGAATTTGGTCCAATTTGGTCCAAACAACACATACGGACCAAATCATGAACTACAGGAGCAACCATCCCAACACCCACAAACGAAGCTGCATTAGAACATTATTCCAACGAGCTACCACAAACTGCAGCTCAGAGGAACTACACAGAGCAGAGGAAAATCACCTACACAGCGTATTCAAAAAGAATGGGTACCCTATGAACACAGTCCGCCGATTTCTCAGCAACAAACCCAAACAAACAGACAAAACTGGCTCAGAAACCATAACCACGCTCCCCTACATCAAAGACATTTCCGAAATGACTGCCAGACTACTCGGACCTCTTGGCATCAGGGTAGCCCACAAACCCACCAACACGCTAAAACAGCAGCTAATGAACTTAAAAGACCCTATACAGACAACAAGCAAAACGAACGTTATCTACAAAATACCTTGCAAGAACTGTGACAAACAGTACATTGGACAAACAGGCAGAAAGCTAGCCACCAGGATACATGAACATCAACTAGCCACAAAACGACATGACCCACTATCACTCGTATCCTTACATACAGATGAGGAAGGACACCACTTTGATTGGGACAACACAATCCATCCTAGGACAAGCCAAACAGAGACATGCACGAGAATTCCTAGAAGCATGGCATTCCAACCGGAACTCCATCAACAAACACATTGATTTGGAGCCAATCTACCATCCCCTGAGAAAAAGAACAGGAAATGACATCACCAACCCAAGGAAACCTAACCAGATAAATAGAAAGCGGGACATAACACCAGCGCTTCGTCGGAGGCTCACTGATGATGTTACCTAGAATGGTGACGAAACGTCTGAAAACTAACCTTCCAGCTCAGCGAGCAAACTCACACCCAGAACCTCAACCTGAGCTACAAATCTTCTCAAAACTCGCTGTGATTACAATATCAATATAGGTTTTGGCTTCGTATTCTGTAACTGAATCCTCAACTTTCTGATTCTCAGACCACAATCGGTAAGAACACGTGACAACACCATGTCCACCATGATCCTCACACCCCGCAAGGCTGCATACTCAGCCCCCAACTATATTCTCCTTATACAGGTGGTTCTGCTATAATGCATGTTTCATTAACGCAAATTGGCTGTAACGCAACTGATGAATAGTGAACACTGTTTGGATTTTCTGATGTACAGGTATAGAGATTTCTCTACAGCGTGATCTTCCATAACGCAAGTCATGCAAGAATGCAACTATCATGTTATAGGATAACTACCTGTACACTCACAACGCTATGGTCTAATTCCACCCTGACTCCATTTGTAAGTTGGCTGACAATCCCACCAATGTAGGTCTGATCTCAAACAAGGAATACGGAAAGGAAGTAGAGATGCTTAGCAGTATGGTATAAAGACAACAAACTCTCCCTCAACGCCAGCAAAATGAAGGAGCTGGTCATTGACTTCAGACAGTGAAGTGGAGGACACGCCCGAGTCTGCATCAATGGCGCTGAGGTGGGGATGGTCGAGAGCATCAGGTTCCTGGGAGTGATGATCACCAACAATCTATCCTGGTCAAGAAAACACAACAACGTCACTACTCCCTAGGAAGCTAAGGAAATTCACATTGTCCAAAAGGAATCTTACCTGTTTTTTATGATGCACCATAGAAAACATCCCAGGATGGTATGGCAACTGCTCTTCCCGAGGCTGCAATCAACTACAGAGAGTCACGAACACAGCCCAGTGTGTTCACACAAACCAGCCTTCCACCCGCTCACTCCATCTACACCTCTCATAACATAATCAACATAATCAAAGACCCTTCCCCCAGTTTTACTCTCTTTCATCCTCTTCCAACAGGGAAAACAATAAAAAAGTTTTAATACACGTGTGAACAGTTTCAAGCTTCCGCCCCACTCTTATCAGGCTTTTGAACGGACCTCTCAAATGTTAATTCTGATCTCTCTGTCTCTGCACCTTCTCTGCAGCTGTAACACTGTATTCTGCACTCAGTTCTGAAGCACTTTGCATGGTACAATCTACCTGTAGAGCACACAAAACGACACACGTGACAACCATAAATCAGCCAATCAATCAATCCTACAAGTTGTCAGTCTCTGGAAAGCACTGCCCAAAAGAATAAGAGAAAGTGGAACTTCCAGGAGGCAAATGGATGAACATTCAGAAAGACAATATTTGCAGGACGGGGGAGGGAGAAGGGCTAAAGAGTGGGGTGAATCGGGTGATGCTTTGGAAGAATTGGCATGAGCTTAAGGGCCACATACCCCTGCACACCCCAACCCCACTGTCTGGGTTGTGTGGCGCTAACCCTTTAACAGGATTGAAAGCAGGCCAGAAGAGAGATGATTCGCTCTCTGTTTCTTCAATGCAGACATTGAACCTTTGATGACCTCTAACAGAATTGCAAAATATTTGGAGAAAGGGGCAAAGACCACAGAGCAAGGGGATTGGGAATAGAGCCATTGCAAATCAGAAAGCTTGGCCTTTTACAGGCTGCAGGCTGTTGAGGTAATGGAAAACGAAAGAGGATGCAAATTTTCAAATCCAAGGTCCTGACAGTCGGGTGAGAGTAGGAGATTGTGCTAAATTTGAAATATGTTTAAAAATTTATCTGGTATAGAGTAAGCAGCCAGGGAGCCTGCTTATCTGAGTTCAGTTTTATTTTTTACAACACTAACTCACGATTTCCTAAACACTCTATAATTTAATTCCAATAAGTGGATCACTCAGTTATTTTTAGTGCAGAAATCATTGATAATATTGCAAGTGGCCTGGTAACTTTGATCCTATAAACTTTGTGCATAATACTACTTAAAAGCCTGGGGTTGAGGTGGGTGACAAGTTTTGTGGGATTATTTTTATTCGATCATAGGATGTGGGTGTCAATGGCTGGGCCCAGCATTTAATGCCCATTCCCAGTCTCTCCCTTGAGAAGGTCGGGGTGAGCTGCCTTCTTGAACCACTGCAGTCCTCCTGCTGTGTTTTGACCCACAAAGCCCTTAGGGAGGGAATTCCAAGATTTTGACCACAGGGAAGGAATGGCAATGTATTCCTGAGACAGAAATAACAAGCACTGCCTAAAAGGACAGGAGAAAGTGGAACTCAGGTGTGGATAGGTACATGGGACCAGGATATTACAGCTATTACAGAAACATGGCTAAGGGAGGGATAGGACTGGCAGCTCAATGTGCCAGGATACAGATGCTTTCGGTGGGACAGAGGTGGAGGAAAAAGATGAGGAGGAGTAGCATTTATGATTAAGGGGAGTTTCACAGCAGTAGTCAGAGATGAAATAACGGAGGGATCATCCAGTGAGGCTTTGAGGGTGGAGCTAAGAAATAAGAAGGGGATAATGATTTTATGAGGGTTGTACTATAGGCCCCAAATAGTCAACAGGCATTAGAGGATCAAGTATGCAGGGAGATTGCAGAGACTTGCAGGAGAAATAGCATTGTCATAGTAGGGGATTTTAATTTTCCTAACAAAGACTGCCATAGTGTTAAGGGCTCACATGGGGTCAAATTTGTTAAGTGTGTTCAGGAAAGTTTCCTCAAACAGCATATTGTCAAGAAGGGACAAAACTCAATTCTCGGGAAATAGGGCAGGACAGGTGACTGAGGTCACGGTGGAGGAGCACTTTGGGGCCAGTGACCATAGTCTATTAATTTTAAAATAGTTACAGAGAAAGACTCAAGGTCCACAGGTTCAAGTTGTAAATTGGGGCATGGTGAATTTTGATGGGAATTAGATCAGAGCTTGCAGGGGTTGGTTGGACCAGTTTATTTGCAGGCAAAGGGACCTCTGTCAAGCGGGAGGCCTTTAAAAGTGTGATAGCTAGAGTTCATGGTCTATATGTTCATGTGAGAAGGAAGGGCAAGGTTGGCAGGAATTGGGAACCCTGGATGACAAGAAATATTGAGGCATTGTCCTGAAAAAAGAGGCGTGGCACAGGAACATGCAGCTGGGATTAAGGGAATCCCTTGAGGTATGCAGGGGCTACTGGAGTTTACTGAAGAAGGAAACAAGAGGGAGAAATGGGGTCATGAGATAGCTTTTGCTGAGAAGATTAGGTTGAATCTAAAGGGATTCTTTAAGTATATGAAAGGAAAAAGAATAATTAGAGAGAATAGGAGTAGGGCAACATAGTGGCTCAGTGGTTAGCCCTGCTGCCTCACAGCGCCAGGGACCTGGGTTCAATTCCACCCTCAAGCAACTATCTGTGTGGAGTTTGCACATTCTCCCCATGTCTGCGTGGGTTTCCTCCGGGTGCTCCGGTTTCCTCCCATGCTAAACTGCCCATAGTGTTCAGGTTTGTGTACGATAGGGGGATGGGTCTGGGTGGGATGCTCGAAGGATCGGTGTGGACTTGTTGGGCTGAAGGGCCTGTTTCCACACTGTAGGAATTCTTTGGCTCCTCAAGGACTAAAGTGGACATGTATGTGTGGAACCACAGGAGAGGGGTGAGGTCCTCGATGAATATTTCCCCTCTGTGCTTACACTGGAGAAAGATATGAAGATTTAGGAACTTGGAGAAGTTAGTGGCGATATCTTGGACTCAGTTGATATCACAGTGGAAGTAGTGTTGATACGTCTTAGAATGTATGAATCTCGTGGTCCTGACCAGATATGTCCAGGAATCTTGCAAGAGGCTAGAGAAGAAATTGCGGAGGCCCTGGCTGATAGATGTGCATCATCGTTAGCCACGGGTGAGGTCCAGAAGACTGGAGGGTAGCAAATGTTGTGCCCGTATTCAAGAAGGGCTGCAAAGAAAAGCCTAGGAACTGTAGATTCGTAGACTTAACATCTGCAGTAAGAAGTCACTTGAGAAGATTCTGAGGGATAAGATACACATGTATTTGGAAAGACAGGGTTTGACTAAGACTAGTCTACATGGCTTTGTGCTTGGGAGATCATGCCTCACAAATTTGTTAGAGTTCTGAACAGGCAAGTAGTCACATAAGGGAAGGTTGGACAGGCTCAGCTTGTATCTGATGGAGTTTAGAAAGGTCAGAGGCGCCTCGATTAAAACATGGAAGATCCGTCACATGCTGGATTTTTCCTCTCGTGGGAGAATTTCAGCCCAGGGATTCAGAATTGAAGAGAAACGTTTTTCCCTCTGGCAATCATAAATAGTTGGGCCTCACTTCCAGAAAAGGTGAAGGAAACAGAGGCCTTGATTTTTTTTATGTAGAGTAGATAGTTATTGTTAAACGAGAGGGTTATCAGGGTTAGGCTAGGATATTGATTTGAGGTTAACAATCAGGTCAGTTATGATCTCACTAAATTGTAGCATGGGTTTAAGGGATTAAGGGGCCTACTCTTATTCCTGATTTTGTAAATACACACCTTAATTTGAAGACAAGGTCAAGAGGAATCCCAGCTTTGCCATTGTGGCTGGCTCAAACTCTTGTGCAAGGTTTCTACTTTAGATTTAGTGCAGCATTACTGGGAAATTAGTGCAGCAGGACCTCAAATGATAGCTGGCAGCAGCTCGCCCCAAAGAAACATTAACGACGTCCTCAGCCCAATTGCAGGCCAGCCTAGGATCCTGATAGAGAAATGAATGACCTGTGTGTATGGTGTCCGGTCAGAAGAGAACTTCACCTCCAGGTACCTCCACGTGGTATCGAAATTGCCACCCCTTTACAGCCAGAAGATACTTTGAAATAAGGTTTTGTGTTTTGAGAAGACAATCTGCTTGCTGTGAAAAGGAACAGCAAGATTTATAAAACATGAAGATTAGCATGCTGTGGTGCTTGATGAATGCTGACACTCTGCTGATTAGACTCTGCTGTTGGTAATTAGTCCAGTGGTGTAAGCCAATTGGTTCAAGCGTTAGAGTTTGTTGGGTAATTGTTTCTTTTTCCCCAAAGCATACTGCTAGCTATCAATATTGTTGGATTGTTTGGCTTTTTCTGATATACTACTCACAGAGTAGAAAATCTAGGAACCAGTTTTCAGCATGAAACCACAGACATCTCTTTTTTAAAAAAAATAAAGACTGCATCACTGAACGACTTGTTCCTACAGTACCACACGATGAGATCAATTGCACGAGACACTGAGGTAGGATGGGTATTCCCACATTAGCTCGATTCACTTTTGGGCTAAGCAGAGAATCTGTGAAATTAAACAGACGGGAATAAATCCACAATGGAAGCCGTGAACGGATTGACATCGATGAGCTAAATGCATCATTTAATTGGTTTGCGAAAACAAGGCACATAAAGTGCGGAGGAGATTTCTTAGGAAGTTACCAATGGTTTTCTTTGCAAATGAAGCACTGCATTTTATTGTTGTGTAATGTGCCTTTAAGGCCAAAGGTCCCTGAAGCGTATTTTGAAAGAGGTTGATTGGCCTTCTTGTTATGGTGTCACTAGGTTCCAAGAAATACTTGTGGTTGTTATAGGAACGAATAGCCAAGAGGCAGGAGGGTAAATAGAAAAATAATAGTAGGACTCGCTCCCCCACCCCCCGCTGCCCCGTTTGGCGGCTGACAAGAGTGAGAATTCATGCGAAGGAAAATCAAGCAAGATTTGCTCTGAAAGGAACAGTTTTCTGTTTGGCAGTCTTCAAATATATCCAAGCAGATATCTGAGAATAAAACAGGGCCTGTGTTACTGCAGCTGGAAAGGACTGAAGGTTGAAGAGCAAGGAATTGTACCTATTACTACTGTTGATGGGATGCCAGCGTCCACCCCACCCCCCCACCCCACCCACCACCCCAGATCAAATAAAAGGGTTGGAGAAAGTAGTCTCTGAGGATTTTGTATCTTATGACTTTCATGATCAGCGTGCAAGACGATTCAGAAACATGCACCCAGTTGTCGCTTGCCATTTTCCAGGATTTCTGACAAAGTACTGGTTCTGGTGTATACGGCCCTCAAAAGTCACAACAGTTGTTGGCAAGTGAGAGATCGACAAAATGAAAGCTGCGAAGACTGCGTCTGGTGTCAAGTTTGTGCGAAATAATGAGAATGATTGTAAATTGTCAGGTGTATCTTTGTTGTATTAGATATTAAAAGTGAAATTCAGATATTTTCCTCTTTAACCTATCCAGAAATGTTACTACACACCCCTGGAGAGGACAGGAATGGGACCCACGCTCACTGGTCCCGAGCGAGAGAAAGTACTACTGCACCACTAGAGTCTGAAAGTGAAATTCACTTCCTTTGTTTTTAATACCCTTCACCCACTACTCTGCAGATGGGGTGGAAGTACACCGACAGTGCAGTTAGAAACACCTTCCCACGTATGGTCCCTTCCAAACCAGCCATCCAGACTTGGAACTGTGCTACTGACTGCCACTGGCTTAAAATTCTGGAATTCCTTCCGCCACAGCACCGTGGGTCTACCAGCAGCACATGGATTGTCGCAGTTCAAGCAGGCAGCTCACCACCTTCTCAAGGGACAAGTAAAGGACAAGCAATAAATGCTGGACCAGCCAACAACTCCCACGTCCTGTGAATGAATAAATAAAAAGCCTCCCACTTTGGGATGTGATGACAAAGCAAGGTACATTCTGTACATCATTAAACAGTTGGAGAATCAATTTGTTAATTCTTTCAACCGTACCCCAATGGCAGACAGCAATAGTGGGAGAGATACCTGCTCAACCAGGTGATAGAAAGAACTTAAAGCCACTGTTGACACTATCCATAGCTCCAGGGCACAACATGCACCATGCCACAGCAAGTCAGACCACACACCCCCTCCGTCCCCGCCAGGTGGGTGATGCATTCATCTCAATTGGCTAGACTTTTCTTAGTGGTCTGATTGCTACCAAGAATATTGGTTCAAATCCCATTCTGACCAGGGTGGATTTAGGACCTGTCCTATCCATGGCAGAAGTTGTAGATTGGACCTGCCTTTGATTTTACTTCCAGGTTGCACCCAGCTTTATAGAAGGGATGTGTCCTCCAGAACTATACTGCAGGGTGGAGAATCCTAAAACAGGTCCTACTAATTACGTGAGATAACAAGGGATAGAGCTGGATGAACACAGCAGGCCAAGCAGCATCAGAGGAGCAGGAAGACTGACATTTCGGGCCTACATCCTTCTTCAGATTTTCTGAAGAAGCGTCCAGGCCCGAAACGTCAGTCTTCCTGCTCCTCTGATGCTGCTCAGCCTGCTGTGTTCATCCAGCTCTACACCTTGTTATCTCAGATTCTCCAGCATCTGAGTTCCTACTATCTCCTAGTAATTACATTCTCCCTGACACATCATTTGTAACCTATGCTCAGGCTCCCTGACAGCGCTAAAAACTAAATTCTACTTTCTCCTCTCAAATAATCTTTAATTATCTCATAGCGGACTATCCTATGGAGTTTAGAAGACTTGAGGGATGACTTGATTGAGATAAGGCACATCAAGAGCTGGCAAGACTCATCTGCAAGACTAGACTGATCAGAAAGAGAAACAGGCCACAGAGATTGTATATTTTAATCATGGTTTTACCTCGAGGTTTCAAGGAAATAGGGAATGAGCAAAATTTGTACATCAGCTCTAACTTTCACAATGTGAAGGATCCAACAATATAACTATCCCGTGCTGTCCCACCGAGTTCAATCAGAGGCCAGTGCAGACTTGCTTGAGATGCAATGGTTGGAGCTGGCCACTGCCTACAACCTCAGGACATCCAAATATGTTTTCGAAAACCAACTCAGTACTTATCAAAGTGGGGTTAGCATTGTATGGAACACACACATTGGGTGGCATGGTTGCACAGTGCAGCCTCACAGCACCAGAGACCCAGGTTCAATTCCACCCTCGGGCGACTATCTGTGTGGAGTTTGCACATTCTCCCCGTGCCTGCATGGGTTTCCTCTGGGTGCCCTGGTTTCCTCCCACAGTCCAAACATGTGCAGGCTAGGTGGATTGGCCATGCTAAATTGCCCGTAGAGTTCAGTGATGTGTAGATTAGGTGGGTTATAGGGGGATGAATCTGGGTGGGATGCTCTGAGATTCGATATGGACTTGTTGGGCCAAAGGGCCTGTTTCCACACTGTAGGGATTCTATGATTCCACACACATTGCAAGAACCTACAAACAGCAATGGGACTTGACCAGATAAACTGTTGTTTTAATGGCTAGGGGATCTATAATCACTTAATCCATATGCTTCATCTTCACTAGATCTTCTTCCACGCCGCAGGATCATTTAACTCCGTTTAGCTATCTGACCTGAAAGGTGGCACCTCTCACACTGCAGCATTATACTGGAGTGTGGGCTTAGATTTGTGCACATCTTTCTAGTGAGGCTTGAACTTACAAACTTCTGATACAGAGGGTCGGGGGGTGGGCATTGTTACCACTGAAGCACAATCAGTACACAGTGAGGGCTTGAACATCCAGCTGAGTAAAAGTTTGGGCTGAGTTATGATGCCTTTCATGGTGGAATAGGCAGTTGGAACTTACTCCCTGGGCCCAGAAGCAGTGAATGGACAATTAGGCGAGCTCCTGGTGGATTCATTGTCGCTCGCTTTGAGATTATCATTGCCACGCCCCTTCCACTAGTTCACCAGCCCAAACTTCTTACAAAGACTCCTCATCCCTTCCCACTTTAGCCCTGAACTTGCATTTCTCCCTTTCTCTCCCGTTTTTCACGATCTCACCTTACACTCTTGACGAGCCCAACTGGTCCATTAGACTCTCATCCCACGTCAGCACTTTCCAACTTGTGTCTCATCTCTGTGTTCATCCATTTTGTTGACAGTCATCTTTCTTCAAGTCCTGTTCCTCTCGTCTGCAATGGCTGCTACCACTATATCATCAAAAAAATCACAACCCACCACGCCCCCTCCGCCTCAACGCACCTCTGTAATTCTAATTGACTGTGTCATCTAAAACCTCCCTTTTCTCCCCAAATTCCTTCAACACATTGTGGCCTCCCAAATCTAATGCCAATTTTCCCACAATTCTGTATTTGAATCCCACCAATCATATTTCTGCTCCTTCAACAGTCACTACTACTATCACCATAGTAAAGACTTCCTCCTGAATCTTCTTGACCTACCTATAGTCTTTGTTATGGGTGACCATGCCTTCCTCCTCTAATACCTCTTTCCAGTTGGGTGGAACAGCTCGCAAATCACAGCCTGAGATTTACTAGCAATGGCCTATGTTCCTGCTCACACCATCGCCACTTCTATCCTGGTAATGCACCATCCTTGAATCCCTCCTGTTTCTTATCTGTGCACTGTCCCTCGGCATCACTGTTTGAAAGCACAGAGTCAATCTTCTGAAGAACTCTGATGGAGACTCAGGACAATCGTGAAACCTTAACTCTGTTTCTCGCTCCACAGATGCTGAGGTTCAACTGCATTTTCTGCATTGGATCAGTCTTCAGTATATGCAACATGTGAGGGCCACACAACCAACCCTCTCAATCCTTCTCCCTTCTCCATATGGCCCTAATGCTTATCTAATATCTATAGGGGATGAGAAGAAATTTCAGTTGGCTAAGTATCTGAAAGACCAAACTATTTTCTTTGGACCCTACCAAATCCTGTTCCATATCATCAAACTCAATTTCTCTATGTCTGGCTTCTGAACCCAACTGTGGATAGTCTTGTTGTGATGTTTGACTCCATGATGACCGTTACACAACCTGTAAACACCAATACCTCCTACTTACACCTCCATCCCACCGCCCAATGGCACACTGTTATAGAATCACAGATGTCTACAGCACAGAAAAATAACATTTGGCCCATTGTGTCCATTCCAGTCAAAAACAACTACCTAATGATTCTAAGATAAAAGGAACTGCAGACGCTGGAGAATCCAAGATAACAAAGTGTGAAGATGGATGAACACAGCAGGCCAAGTAGCATCTCAGGGGCACAACAGCTGACGTTTCAGGCCTAGACCCTTCATCAGAAGGGTTTTCTGATGAAGGGTCTAGGCCCGAAATGTCAGCTTTTGTGCTCCTAAGATGCTGCTTGGCCTGCTGTGTTCAACCAGCCCCACACTTTGTTACTTAATGATTCTAATCCCATTTTCCAGAGTCTCAGCTGCTGTTGAGCTCTTCATTATTGAGTGACCTATTGAGGACCTAATTACAAGAGACTACAGGCTGGCTCCCATATTCTCTCCCTACATGTGTTCTTATCTACCTGACACCAAACCCCATTCCCCTATCACTCCTGCACTGGCTCAACTAAACTGGCACCAGGTTAAGCAATGCCTTGATTTTCAAACACTTATCCCTGCTATGATCTCAGAATGACGGGCTAAAAGGACAACAGAGGAGAACTCAACTGTGACTTTCAGAAGGGAATTGTGCCTGAAGAATGAACAAATCTGCAAGAGTCCAGGGAGAGTGGGACTGCTGAGTTGATCTTACAGGAAGATGGCATGGACATGATGGGTTGAATAGCATCCTGTGCTGTGGTCACTCTAAGGTTTAGCTTGGAATCCCTTTACCACCTGGTTCTTCACAAGCTCTCTAACCTCCTCCAATCCCACAATGCTCTGCAATGAGCCATTTCAACACATTACCTTGTTCCCTGGCCAGTATCTCTGTCCCAGGCTTACTGCCTTGCTCCAGTGAAGCTCACTGTAAGCTGGAAAAATAGCACATCATTTTTTGCTTGGGAACTCTATAGCCTGCCGGACTCAACATTGAGTTCAACAAGTTTAGAGCTTGGAGCACCTTCTCCCATGCCCTTACCCCAACCCTCACACACCAGGCCTTGCCATCACATGGTCTACTATTACACAAAAGTTATTGTTAGCCACGAACAGTCCCCATTAGCCAATATACATTCTCTTA
This sequence comes from Stegostoma tigrinum, assembly GCF_030684315.1. Taxonomy (NCBI): domain Eukaryota; kingdom Metazoa; phylum Chordata; class Chondrichthyes; order Orectolobiformes; family Stegostomatidae; genus Stegostoma; species Stegostoma tigrinum. The sequence goes on along the minus strand of NC_081369.1, from coordinate 6,108,063 downwards.
GGCTGATCATTATCCTTTGTCTGTCCAACCGTTCTGTCTCACTTTGGGCTCAATTTCCAACCATAGTTATCCCTGCCCCAGCCTATCTTCTCCATAGAAAGCAACTTTTTCCAAGCTACCAGCAGTTCTTTGGAAGGGTCGCTGAACTTGAAACATTAGCTCTGTTTTCTCTCCACAGATGCTACTGACCCTGCTGAGCTTTCCCAGTAATTTCTGTTTTTGGCTCTGAGATGGCTGTTCTCTAATTCTGGCCTTTTGAGCATCGTCTATTTGAACCACCCCATCACACCTTGAGCTGCCAGGACCCTCAAGTCTAGAATCTTTTCCTAAACCTCTCCTCCTCTCAATCTTTCTTTCATTCTTTAAGATGCGCTTTAAAGCCTAATTTTTAATGCAAGAGTTTTGTTCAATACCTTGATGTCTCCTTGTGTGGCCCAGTGTCATGCTTTTATTAACAACATCTCTGTGAAGACTATCAGGAGCTTTTATACTCCGAAAAGCGCTGTTTAAACACTAGTTGTTCTTATTGCTCCTAGTGTACCACTAGGATGTGACGATGTGGTGATAATGTTGGGAGCAATATTAATTCAAGAATTAAGCACATCACTCAGGGTTAGGGTGTATCATTTCAAATACCCTTTCTCGCAGTAGTCTATCGATGTGTTAAGTAATTCCATGCGACATTATTAACAAGCGTTTAGTGCCGAATATAATGGATGAAATCTGATTGCCAGACAATCTCCAGGGACAGGTCAATTCTTTAACTGGATTGGAAATACCACCTCAAATCCTTAGAGAGCCTAAACTCATCATCCATTACAAATACTTAGCGGCTAAAATAAATGTTTGGCTTTGGGAAACCAAGACATCATTTAAAAGTCTAATCTTAACAGGATTAGGTAGTGAGAGGAAGACAGGGGCCTGAAAAAATAAAATGGCTCTCAATCAATGCCATATTGCCCCTCTCAGCCCATGCCTCTGTGCTCCTTAATATATCCCTCACTGCTCCTTTTTTCAGTCTATGTCTCCCAATGCACCAGGACCTGGTGTTCAGACATTTAACCATTTGGCCCTGGTCCACTGTCAATGAGGCCGTGCAGCTGATCTGTGACCTTTGTCTCATATCTATCAGTGCCTTAGAAAACAAAATGGTTTGATTGCAGTTCCAATGTAGGTGCTTGATCCAGTATTAGTTGCTGTTTGCTGAAGTGTTTCAACACCACCCTCTGCGTATGGAAATGTTGACTAATTTCACATTGAAAGGTCTGTCTGAAATGTTGGAAAACAAGACCCAAATTTTCAATGAGCAGGAATAGTTTCTACTCAATCTGATCCCTTGAATACATTGGCCAAATGCTGTCTCTCTCCCCATTCTCATAACCTCCACAATTTCAGCTCGTACAAAATTAAATGCTATAATCTCTCCGCGTAATTTAACCCTTGGAGATCTGGTACTTTTCTGGCAGATCTGCTGTCCGCTGCCTCCAAGGCCGATGCAACATTCTGATGTGTGGTGCCCAGAATTAGGAGCTGAAATCTGCTGCTGGCGTCCCTTTCCCCGACATATCTGTGAGGTGGGGGGAGAGACGGTGGTGTAGTGGGAATGTCAGTGGACTGAAAGGGTGGCGCAGTGGCTCAGTGGGCAGCACCCGGGTTTGAATCGAGCCTCGGGTGATTGTCTATGTGGAGTTTGCACATTTTCCCTGTGTCTGCGTGGGTTTCCTCCAGGTGCTCGGGTTTCCTCCCACAGTCCAAAGATGTGCAGGCTAGGTGGATCGGCCATGGTAAATTAGCAATAGGGCCCAGGAATGTGGAGGCTAGGTGGATTAGGCAATGGAATAAGGGGTGGGATGCTCTGCAGTGGGTGCGTGTGGACTCTGATGGGCCAAATGGCCTGCTTTCATATTGTAGGGATTCTAGGAATCCAGAATAATGTCCTAGGGACCCAATTCAAATACCAGCTGGAGGAATTAAAATTCAATTAGCTCATAAATCTAGGGAATTTAGAAGCTCATGATGATCATGAAAGTGTCATTGATTGTTGTGAATCTGGTTCGCTAATGACATTTAGGGAAGGAAATCTGCCATCCCTACCCAGTCTGGCCTCCATGACTCTGCTTTGTGTGGACCGTTAACTGTCTTCTGAAATGGCCAAACAAGACACACAGTTCAAGGGCAGTTAGGGATGGACAACAAGTTCTGGCCTTGCCTGTGACTCCCACATCTGACGAAAGAAAACAAAAATCCGTCAGGAAGTCGTCACCTCATTTTCTAACACACCCTGATCTGTTCCTCAAAGTGCATGGATCGGGGAGGCTCCCAATAGGCCTCCATCCTTTAGGCCTGTTGAGTCCCAACCAGATGAAGGGTACACACTGCCATACAATGCTTGGTAGGAAAAAATAAGTAAACCTAAAATGGCCAAGGTTATAGCAATCCATAGGGCTGCTGTCTCATTAGGGAGAGGGGTGACTGGTGATGGTTTAAGTGGGGGGGGCGCCATGCCACAGGTGAAGGAGAATCCTTCAGGGTAATCTCAGCCTGTGTAGGAACCGAACCCGCGGTGTTGGCTTCATTGCACATTGTTAACCAGCTGTGCAGTCAACTGAGCGAACCGACCCTCGGGGCAGCTCAGAGCACAAAAGCCATTTTTTAAAAGCCACTTGAAAAGGGCAGGAAAGAGTTGCTTGTGAGGGTAAGAGAGGGGAGGGTCCACGAGGGGCACCCATGCCCAAGTTATCACCTTCACACCTCTCTTCCAGACTCTCCAAATTCTGCCATCTGCCCTCTGGGTAGCTGGTCTGTTCCCATCCCCGAAACCCACCCCCCCCGACCCTCTGTAAAATGCAACCGCAGGTATGGTCTAACCAGAACTTGTGTAGCTGTAGCAAGATCTCGGCACCTGGCATTCAAGTCTTTTTGATGTAAAAGTCAGCATTCCATCAGCCATTCTGCATCACCTTTGTGCCTGTTCACAACACTTTAAAGATCTGTGTTTCCATCATTTAATGCCGTTCAATGTCGCTAAAGGGAGACATAGAAATTGAATCTTTTTGCCTAATACCCATCAGAACTGAGGCATCAAAAAAGGATGTGAAAAAGAGAGACACCATTTGATACAGAATGACGAAGGGGGTGCTGCTTGGTCGGGCTGTTATTGGTGGGAGTTGCAGCAAAAACAGTTACGGAGTCATACAGCGCGGAAACAGACCCTTCTCTCACTGTCAATCTTCATTCTCAGGACGAGAAGGTCACTTCTCACTTCCAACCCTTCATGATACTCCCACATTTCCAACACTGCACTGAGAGTAGGGTTTGGAGAAAGTATACATTGCTGTTCTCACCATCTGTCTATCTGCAAGCTGACTGCCTTCTCACCTCCTGTTCCATCTCACATTATTGCTCTTTTTCTTCTCAGGTTCTCACCTAATGTTACTGCGGTTTGTTGACTTTTCCAGGCTTTCTTCCCAGTAAAATAAACAAATTTCTTTCTGGTATGGACTGGTAATGTCACTTGACTAGCAATCCAGAAGTTCAGGCTGATGTTCAAGAGACTTGGGTTCAAATCCCACTTTAGCAGATGATGAAATTTAAATTCACTAAAAATCTGGAATTAAAAAAAAACACTGCTAACCATTATTTAAAACCCATCTGGTTCAGTAATACCCTATAGGAAAGGAAACTGCAGTCCTTATCCAGGATCATATGCTCCTTACAGGAGCAGACCATCTGGTCCATTGAGTCCACACTGCTCCTCCCACACCCTACCCTATCCCTATATTTTCCCATGACTAATCCACCTTGCCTGTACAACTTTCGGACTGTGGGAGGAAACCAGAGGACCCAATGCAGAAACTCCACGCAGACAGTTGCCCCAAGAGTGGAATCGAACCCAGGCCCCTGTACTGTGAGGCAGCAGTGCTAACCACTAAAACCACCCCCGGGACATACTCCAGACCCACAGCAATGTGGTTTACTCTTAGTTGCCCTCTGGGTAATTAGAATGATGGGCAGTAAATGCTGGCCTGGCCAATGATGCCCATCCCCCACCAATGAACAATAAGAAGGGAAGTGGCCCAGTGACAAGGACACCCAGGTCCTGCTGCACGTGATAGGTGGACGCTGGTAGTAGGTGTTGGTCAATGGGAGGGATGAATCCCCTTGGTAGCTGGAAGGGATGGTCAGGAGGTGGGATGGAAGGGAGGAGGTGGGATGGAAGGGAGGAGGTGAGGCTGGAAGGGGAAGCAGGGGATGGGTGGGAAGTTTTAGTTGCGAGTGAAGAACTCAATGTTGAGCCCTCCAGGCTGTAGGGTGCCCCAGCGGAAGATAAGGTGTTGTTCTTCAAATTTGTGTTCTGAGTCACTGCAACCCTGGAGGAGGCCGAGGATGGACATGTTGGAGGGGGAGTGGGACAGGGAGTTGAAATGGGCAGTGACCGGGAGGTTAGGTTGGCCATCATGGGCCAGGTGGAGATGCTCGGTGAAATGGTCACCTAGTCTATGTTTGGCCTCACCGACATAGAGAAGGCCACATCGGGAGCACTGGATGCAATAGGCTAGGTTGGAGAAGATTCGGGTGTTGCTTTATCTCACCTGGAAATACTGTTTAGGGCCCTAGATGGAAGTGAGGGAGGTGCTGAGTGGGCAGGAGTTGCATCTTTTACTGCTCTTCGGGAAGGTACTGGGCAGGTTGGAGTTATTGGTGGGGAGTGTCGTGAACTAAGGAGTAATGAAGGGAATGGTCCTTGCGGAAGGCAGAGAGAGGATGGGAGTGGAAGATGTTCCGGGTAGTGGGGTCTAATTAGAATTGGTGGAAGTGTTTGAGGATGAAATGTTGGATGTGGAGGCAGGTGGGGTGGAAGGTGAGGACAAGGGGGTTTTACTATGTTTCAGGGAGTTCTTTGGTCAAGAGCTGTGGAGCAGGGAATGGAGGAGGCACAGTGGAGGACTATGGGGGGGGTGGGGAAAAAGCATTATTTGAAAAAGGCAAATAACAGGGATACTTGGGAGTGGAATGTCTCTTCATCAGAGCAGATGCGACGGAGACGGAGGAATTGGGAAAACGGGATGGAGTTTTGCAGGATGCTGTGTGGGAGGAGGTATCGTCTGGGTAGCAATGAGAGTCTGCGGTATTGTAGTAAATGTCGGTATGTAAGCTGTTGCCAGAAATGGAAATGGAGGGGTCAAGAAAGAGGAGAGAGGTGTCAGAGATGGACTGAGTGAATTTGAGGGAGGGGTGGAAGTCGTTAGCGAAAGCGATGAACTGCTCCGGCACAGCCTGCGTGCAGGATGGAGTACTAATGCAGCCATCGATGTTTTGGAGGAAGAGTTGGGGAACAGTACTAGTGTACATTCTTCTCAGCTTCTCAGCTGCCTGGACAAAAGGGATTCCATCTTGAACCATCCCAGGAGGAACAGCTGTCCAAGAACAGACAGAGAATGAGGAAGGGATTCAAGTAAAGGAACACCTTAAAATTGCTACAGAGATAGTAGGACTACTGATGCTGGAGAATCTGAGATAACAAGGCGTAGAGCTGGATGAACACAGCAGGCCAAGCAGCATCAGAGGAGCAGGAAAGCCAACGTTTCAGGTCTGGACCCTTCTTCAGAAATGGGGGAAGGGAAGGGGATTCTGAAATAAGTATGGAGAAAGGGAGAGGTGGATAGAAGGTGGCTAAAGGAGAAGATAGGTGGAGAGGAGACAGGTAAAGGAGACGGGTTTGGAGCCAGTAAAGGTGAGTGTAGGTGGGGAGTTCGGGTGGGATACGTCTGTCCAGGGAGGACGGACAGGTCAAGAAGGCAGGGTGAGGTCAGTGGGTAGGAGATTGGGGTGGGGCTTGAGGTAGGAGGAAGGGATAGGTGGGAGAACAGATTTGGGAGGCGGGGACAAGCTGGGCTGGTTTTGGGATGCAGTAGTGGGGGGGGTAGATTTTAAAGCTTGTGAAATCCACACTGATACCCTTGGGCTTCAGGGTTCCCAAGCAAAACATGAGATGCTGTTCCTGCAGCTTTCGGGTGGCATCGTTGTGGCAATGCAGGAGGCCCATGATGGACATGTCATCCAAGGAGTGGGAGGGGGAGTTGAAATGGTTTGCGACTGGGAGGTGCAGTTGTTTGTTGCGAACCGAGCATAGGTGTTCTGCAAAGCAGTCCCCAAGCCTCCGCTTGGTTTCCCGATGTAGAGGAGGCCACAACGGGAATAGCGGATACAGTATACCACATTCGCAGATGTGCAGGTGAACATCTGTTTGCTGTGGAATGTCGGGGATGGTGGGGTTGGAGGGGAGTGTGGAGCAGACAATTGCAATCCGATCCCACCACCAAAGACATGTTTCCCTCCCCACCCTTATCTGCTTTCCAGAGAGACCATTGTCTCCGTGACTCCCTTGACCGCTCCACACTCCCCTCCAACCCCACGACCCCCGGCACTTTTCCCTGCAACCACAGGAAGTGCTACACCTGCCCCCACACCTCTCCCCTCAGCCCCATCACAGGCCCCAAGAGGACCTTCCACAAGCGGAGGCTTGGGGACCACTTTGCGGAACACCTACGCTCAGCTCGCAACAAACAACTGCACCTCCCAGTCGCGAACCATTTCAACTCCCCCTCCCACACCTTGGACAACATGTCCATCCTGGACCTCCTGCATTACCACACTGATGTCACCCAAAAGCTACAAGAAGAGCATTTCATATTCCACTTGGGAACCCTGCAGCCCAATGGTATCAATGTGGACTTCACAAGCTTCAAAATCTCCCCTTCCCCCACCGCATCCCAAAACCAGCCCAGCTCGTCCCCGCCTCCCTAACCATTCCTCCCACCTCAAGCCCCACCCCCATCTCCTACCCACTCACCTCTTACTGCTTCCTTGACCTATCTGTCCTCCCTGGACTGACCTATCCCCTCCCTAACTCCCCACTTACACTCTACAGGCTCCAACCCCACCTCTTTGACCTGTCTGTCTCCTCTCCACCTATCTTCTCCTTTATCCATCTTCTATCCGCCTCCCCCTCTCTCCCTATTTATTTCAGAATCCCCTTCCCGTTCCCCATTTCTGAAGAAGGGTCTCGACCCGAAACGTCAGCTTTCCTGCTCCTCTGATGCTGCTTGGCCTGCTGTGTTCATCCAGCTCTACACCTTGTTATCTTAAAATTGCTGATGACCTGCAGCTAAAAGCACCATGCCTACAGAACCAGGATCTAAGAATCTACTCTTGTTTTCTGTCTCACTATCTCTCACTCCCCTAAATTGTGCTGTTCTGATGAGCCAACCTATATGGGAAAACAAAACTTATCTAACTATAGAAGTGATCGCAGCAGCAGGGCCTGACTTCAAGTGCTAGCTTCTTCCTTTCAGCAACATGGAACTGAAGGAGCAGAGCCTTGTGACAGAGACTTCTTGGGAATTCCTTCTTACCAGGATTCGTTTCGTCTTCTCAATTCTTGTTTCAATCTTCATCTGTAATTTCCTGTTCATGCCTTTGTCTTCTTTATCCCTTAGGAACTTCCAGTAATGATTTGTCATAAGCTGACGTAAAACTTAGTTAAACAAAATTCTTGACTGTGGTCCGCTTTAATTTGAATTATTACAAACTAAAAGTGGGCTCAACCAGTTACATTGGTCTGCAGTTCACTGATTAAATTGTGGTAGTGCCTTATTGGCTTGGAATGTTAATTATATTTTGAAAATAAACAGGCAAAGGACATTGCATTATTCAGTACCTCGAGCACTGACAAAGAGTTGTTGCTGGGACTTTGATTTGGTTGTTACAGAGCTGACATATTTAAACTACATTCTGTGAATAAGGATACTGTCAAGATGTATTAATGTCCACTTCCATATTTCACTGGCTGGTTTGGGACGGATATAACATTGTGGACCCTAGTATGAGTATTAGGTAAAAACAGATAGAACTGGAAATGAAAACAGAAATTGCTGAAAACATCAGCATATCTGGCAGCATCTGTGGGGAGAAATCAGAGTTAACATTTCAGGTCCAGTGACCCTTCCTTGGAACTGGTGGTGGCTAGGAAAATGTCGGTTTATACGCAGAAGATCAGATGGGAGGAGTTAAGGAGTCAACGATAGTTGGAGATGGAGCCCAAAGGCAGAGGAGAACAGCTGGATGGACAAAGGGCAGGATAATGATGAGCCTTAGAAAATGAATAGCTACTAAAGGTGACTATTAGTGACTAACAATGTGTAATGTGTAATAGCAGACCATATGATAACATGCCCTAACATGTAGCGGTTGGGGCAAGCCTTGGAAAAAGGTGCCTCAAGCCCTAAAATTATTGAACTTAATATTGAGTCCAGAAGGATGAATATTAGGTTTCCTAATCAGAAGCTAAAGCAACAGGATATAATTCAAGCAATTTAACCAGTTCTGAGGAAGGGTTACTCAACCTGAAATGTTAATTCTCATTTCTCTCCACAGATGCTGCCAGCCCTGCTGAGCTTTTCCAGCAATTTCTGTTTTTGTTCCTGATTTATAACATCCTCAGTTCTTTCAGTTTTGTAATGTAAGCACTTTCTAATTTCTGTTGGTGACTGTACCTGGGTTGATGCTTAGCACAGAGCGCAGTCAGTTGGAGCGTTGAAGTCTTACATTCAGCAGAAGGTGCCAGGATATTCGTCCCATCTCAAGGCTAGAAGTGCACATGTATTTATGTTGTGGGGTAGCTTCATGGATGAACAATGCAATCACATTCTGTATTATGAGTGTGGTAAGGGAGGAACTGCAAAGGACATTGTATCAATGCGGGGACATGTTTCTCAACCTCAGCAAACAGCATATGCCATAAGTCAGTGGCAAAATGAAAGGAGTCAACACTACAGCCCATCTTGACTTCTGATGAACCACACAAACCCTGTCCAACATGGGTCACTGGATCGTCATCAGAAGTAGGCATCATAGCTGATCCATTTGATACAGAGGCCATGTCTCGGTCTGTATCTGTTGCCCAGGCTGGGAGCAGTAAACACACAGCACCAACTGAGGGTGTAATCCCTGGAATCATCTTCATTGGAATGACTCTTGTTCACAGTCAGGCACTTTTCCAATGAGTAGGCTGGATGCCTGTAAGGACTGATTCAATACAACAAACCCAAGCTCTGAGAAACATTCTTTCCTACTTGACAATACTGTTTCCAATTCCCACACAAACCTCCTTATAGTTTCTCAGGCCAGGAGAGCTATGCTGACACCACTTCTGTAACATGAATTTTCCATCGTTTAAGAATTCTTCTGAACGTACCCAAACTCATCCCGCTCGGATCTGGGAGGCTAATACATGGTGTATAAAGTTTGAGAAGAAATGCAAGCGTCCGGAAACTTTGGATCGAATGTCATTCATTCGATGGAAATATCCAATTAATATAAAACTGTCAAGTAGGCTCATTCAGTATTAACATACGCACCAATTATCTCTCACTGAATGTCAAAGCAATTTTCAAAATTATGAAGGGTTTTAATAAGGTGAACAATTGTTTCTAGTGGCAGTAGTGTTGGTAACCAGAGGATACTCATTTAGATAATTGGCAAAAGAACTGGAGGGGGCATGGAACCAATCTTTTACATGGAGAGTAGCTTTGATCTGGAATACACTGCCTGAAGGACAATCTAAGTTTCAAAAGAGAATCAGACGCAGGGTAGAAAAGGAAAACGCAGCAGCTGGATAGGGAAACACTGGGATGTTGGACTAATTTAATGTTAATGAGGTAGCAAAAAGACCAGGGTTCAAATGGCCTCATTCTGTGCAGTAACATCCCATGATTCCACTCCATTCCACAGGAGCGACACAGTAGCTCAGTGATCGGTACCGTCGCAACACTAGGGGTCCAGGTTCAATTCCGCCCTCAGGTGGCTGCTATGTGGGATTTGTACATTCTCCCAGCATCTGCATGAGTTTCTTCCAGGTCCTCAGGTTTCTCCCCACAGTCCAAAAATGTACAGGACATTGGTTGGGTCACTTTTGAATACTTCATTCAGTTCCAGTCTCCCAGCTGTAGGAAAGATGTCGATTAAATTTGAAAGCATTCAGAAAAGATTTGCAGGGATGTTGCCAGGGTTGAAGGGTTTGAGCTAATGGAGGCTCAATGGGGCTATTTTCCCTGGAGCTTCTGAGGCTGAGGGGGTGACCTTATAGAGGTTTATAAAATCATGGGGGACATGGATAGGGTGAATAGCCAGGGTCTTTTCCCCAGGGTAGGGGAGTCCAAAAGTAGAGGGCACAGGTTTAAGTGGGAGGGTAAAGATTTGAAACGGACATAAGGGATAACATTTTCAGGCAGAGGGTGGTGCGTGTATGGAATGAGCTGTCTGAGTAAGTGGTGGAGGCTGGTACAATTACAACATTTAAAAGGCATCTGGATAAGTACATGAGTAGGAAGTGTTCAGAGGGATATGGGCTAAATGTTGGCAAATGGGACTAGATTGATTTAGGGTATCTGGTCAGCATGGACAAGTTGGACCGAAGGGTTTGTTTCTGTGCTGTACAACTCTATGACTAAGTGTTCTAAGATCAACTCTGCTTCTATGACCCCTAACAACAAATGCTGACTCACTCAGCAGCCCCTGCTCCTCTTCAACCATGATGTTATGCAGGATGGTTGAAACATGTAAAATAATCAGAGGGTTAGATAGGGTGGATAGGAAGAGCCTTTTTCCTAGGATGGTGACGGCGAGCACGAGGGGGCATAGCTTTAAATTGAGGGGTGAAAGATATAGGACAGATGTCAGAGGTGGTTTCTTTACTCAGAGAGTAGTAAGGGTATGGAACGCTTTGCCTGCAACGGTAGTAGATTCACCAACTTTAGGTACATTTAAGTTGTCATTGGATAAGCATATGGACGTACATGGAATAGTGTAGGTTAGATGGGCTTGAGATTGGCATGACAGGTTGGCACAACATCGAGGGCCGAAGGGCCTGTACTGTGCTGTGATGTTCTATGTTCTATGTTCTATGGTTGGTTCTGGGTTGGGGGCTGTACTAAATGCTGCCAGGAACAGAAGAACCACAAAGTTTGAAGATGCCACTCACATTCCCACTTTGTGACAAGACCTCCCGATTTCTCCCGCTTTCCAGACACAGTCAGTCTCTGCCTAGCACCCACTTGGTATTCGAATATCCTGTACACATTGAAAATGTTTTCTGAAGTTAAACAGTGGCCTTAGCTGAAATCCAGCTTCTGCTGTTTGGTGGTATCATTACAGTGGATCCAGAAACATCCCGGCAAGGCCCCCAGATCGGGCAAATCTCCTCTCCAAAGCTCACAACCCTAATTATCACCTCTGAAACCCCTTCATGGGGTAAAGACACCCATTATAATCTCCTTCAAGTTCTTCCAACAGGCAGAAGACACAAAAGCTTAAACACATGTACTGTGTACTAACAGGTTCAAGATCAGCTTCTTTACCCGCTGTTATTAGATTCCTGAATGGGCTTCTCAAATTTCCAATTGAATGTTGATCTCATTTTTTGTGCACCTTTTCTAGCTGTAGCATTGAATTCCCCGCTCTTTCCTATTACCCGAAAGCACTTTGCATGATTTGATCTGCCTTTTGCACTGTGCCTAGGTACATGGGACAACAGTAAATCAAAGCAACCATTCACCCTGGAAATGCTAGCGCAAACCTGTAATTCAACTGTTTGGACATGTTCTGACACACCAACAGCGGACGTGGGGTTTAAACCAAGATCTTTGGCCCAGGGGTAGGGACATTACCAATGGGCCACAAGAGCACTCCAGGTTTTAGACTGTGTCCTAGACTTCTGAGCCAGCAGAATTAGTTTCTCTGATTCCCCTGCACAGCTAACCTATTCCCCTTAACTAAAGTGCCCTGTAGGCTTTGAGCCTGATGTTCCATGCATGGCAATTGCAGCATTGACTTCTGGCTCAGGAAGTTACTGTTGTGTACTGGCCTCGGGTGTCCAAGTGGCCAGGAAGAAAATTAGAGGGACACTTCCCTTAAAGACGATAAAACTCATATGACCCCTCAACTTTCTAAATCCTGGGGGATAACTCCCCCTGCCTGTGTAATCTTGGTTGGAATTTAACCCCTGAAGTCCCAGTGCTTTTGTGGTGAATCTGCACTGCCCTCTTTCCAAAGCCACTGTCTCCTTGCAAAAGTGTGATACCCAGAACTGCTCACAGTGACTGTGTGGTCTGACCAGGACTTTGCACCACGACTTGAATCCTCTTGGCCTGCTGGTCCTTTAGCGTCTTTGACTGTTTCCTGTAGCTGCGCATGATCCATTGACAAGGAAGACCTCATGGTTCCTCAATCAATGTTGTCACCTTGATAGAATAATAGGCGCAGGAATAGGCCTTTCAGCCCTTTGAGCCCAAAAGGGGACACCTAGATTTGAACCAGGGAACTTCATGATTTGCAGTTAAATGCTCTGCTGAGCTACACCCCTTTATGTTTCACAATGAGGACAAAGACCAGGTATTCACAGAATAAAGACTCATCTCATCTCAGAAGGGACACTAATGATTCACAAAAAACTCATGGGTGGCAGCATCCTTATTCGCAAGAGCATGGACATTCTGGGCAGAGACAGGAGAGGGACAGTGTCAGCTAATCCAAAGCACATTTCAGGGGATCAGTGCAATGAAGTAGGAGAAAGCGAAATGAAGAGAATTGATCTTTCAATCTTCTAAGATAGTGAACTGAGAGGGGGCATGATTTTGGCCTTTACATAATGAAAGATGTCAGTTACAAATACAGGAGCTACTGAGCTCAAGGTGTGAATGCAGTGTGAGGTGATGTGAACACAAAATTGATCAGTTTCTGTTGAGGCCAGAAACTAACTGAAGGGGTCTTCCACAAATTGACAGATGTAATGGAACCTCTGCACAAAAAATACTCATTGCTAAATTGACTAATTCTTAGAAATTGCACTGGACAAGTATCCACAAATCAAAATGACAAAAGGTCAAACAGAAAAATAAATCAATCCTCTCCCCTCTGTAGGAGCTGATTACTTTCTCAATGCATTGAATGAGTTACTATTTACTGCACCAGGTCACTGTCCACTGCCTCAAACACCAAACTTTATGCATGAGTGCTTCAATCTTCATCCATTCACAGTAGACTGTATAAACAACACACCTAAAGCAGAACCGATGCCTTAATTGGGAGTTTCAGGAGAAGACTCCACCACCCATGCTGTATCATTGGGTTAATATTCCCAGTTTATTTTTGCAGCTTCATTTTGAATTATAGTTTTAACAGCTTCCCCTGGCAGAAAGGGTCAGTGACAAGACAACAACATTGTACTGTTCCATTTCCTCCTGCCTTTAAATGAAGGGAAACATCGTACAGGATGGTATTGACGGATACAGAAAATACCTGTAATTACTCAAGTTTAAATAGAATAAATGTCCTTTAAACAATATGGTATTCCAGAGACCTGGACCAGAAAGAGAGAGAGTTCAAAATCTCACTGTGGTGAGCTGAGAACTTAAAGCTACTTTTGAAAATCTAGAATTAAAGTTGGGTGGCCCAATGGCTCAGTGGTTAGCACTGCTGCCTCACAGTGCCAGGAACTTGCATTAAATTTCAGCCTCATGTTCTCCCTGTGTCTGTACTCTGGTTACCTCCCACAATCCAAAGAGGCACAGGTTAAGTGAATTGCTAAATTTGCCCATAATTCCAGGGATGTGTGGACTAGATGGATTAGCCTTGGGAAATGCAGACGTGTGCGCCTGGATTGGCTGGTCTTTGAAGAGTCAGTATAGATTTGATTTGCCACATGGCTTGCTTCCATCCTGTAAGGATACCATGAAGATTGTATTCCATTAGAGGGATCATGAGCTGTCAGAGCGTCATATAATGCTGACAGGTTTGCCAATGTCCCTTTTAAGGAAGGAAGTTATTTGCTTTTTAAAAAATGTGTTCATAGAATGTGAGCTTCAATGACTAGGCCAGCATTTACTGCCCATTCCTAGTTGCCTTTGGAAAAGTTGGTAATGAGCTGCCTTTTTGAACCACTGCAGTCCATGTGCTGTAGGTAGATGCCATTTGGGAGGGAGTTCCATGATTTTGATCCAGTGACACTAAAGGAATGATGATATACTTCCAAGCCAGGATGGCGAAAGGCTCAGAGGGGAATTTGCAGGTTATGGTGTTCCCATGTATCTCTTGACCTTCCAAGTAATAGCGGTCCTGGGTCTGGCAAATGCTGTTTAAGGAACTTGGGTAGGTTGTTTCTTGTGGAAAGTACACACAGGTGCCATTGTGTTTGGTGGTGAAGAAGAGGAACGTTGAAGGTGGCAGGTGAGGTGTGAATCAAGAGGAGGGTGCTTTGCCCTGGATGGCATCAGGCTTCTTGAGTGTTGTTGGGGCTGCACCCATGCAGACAAGTGGGGAGTATTCCATCACACTCCTGGCTTGCATCTTGTAGATAATGGACAGACTTTAGGGAGACAGGAGGTGTGTAACTGACTGCAGTATTCCTAACCTCTGACCTGCTCTCGTTACCACTGTGTTTATGAAAGCTGCTTTATTTCAGTTTCTGGTCAATGTGACACCAGCGTCATATCAACATGACTTTTAACTACCCTCTGAACTGCCTGAGTCAGACAACCAGCCAAACCACCAGAGCAGTTGAAGTCAAAACATTGAATGTTTTCAAGAAGTATTTGGAAATAGTTCCTAAGCTGAAAGAGATCAAAGATATAGGGAGAAAGTGGGAACGGGGGCCTGAGTTAGATGAACAGCTATGATCACATTGAGTGGCAGAGCAAACAGGGTTGAATGACTTATCACTGCTCTTATTTGCATCTCATAGCAACTAGTGATATGCCATGAATATCACCCTGGCAAGCAATGCTCACCAACTGACAATGAAACTAATACAATATATATCACCTCTCTTTTCCCACTCCATTCTCAAAACATTATCTAACAAAATCAGATTGGTCTTGAAATCCATGCCCAATGTCTCAGTAAATCAGCCAGCAGCACACTCCTGTATGGGAAGCTCTCACACATTCACATATCTATTCCTCATGGGAATGTGACGTAGGCTCACTAGACTGGCCCCTGGGTTAAGGGATTGTCTTCTGTGTAAAGGCTGAAATGACTAGGCCTTTATTCCCAAAGTTTGTAAAATTGAGATGTGATACGGAATAATATTCTTCAAGGGCTAAGTCACAGAAATGTACAGCATGGAAACAGACCCTTAATTCCAACTTGTCCATGCCAACCAAATATTCTAAATTCATCTAGTCCCATTTGCCAGCATTTTGCCCAAATTCCTCTAAACACATCTATTCATGTACCCATCCAGATGCCTTTTAAATGTTGTCATTGTATCAGCCTCCA
The DNA here is from genome assembly GCF_030684315.1 of Stegostoma tigrinum. Classification (NCBI taxonomy): domain Eukaryota; kingdom Metazoa; phylum Chordata; class Chondrichthyes; order Orectolobiformes; family Stegostomatidae; genus Stegostoma; species Stegostoma tigrinum. The sequence goes on along the minus strand of NC_081369.1, from coordinate 6,092,730 downwards.
CCACTGTCCGGGCTGTTCATTCCAAACACGCACCACCCTCTGCATGAAAAAGTTGCCCCTTGGATCCCTTTAAATCTTTCCCCTCTAACCTTAAACCTGTGCCCTCTAATTTCTGCAAAAAGACCTTGACTGTTCGTCCTATCCATGCCCCAAGATTTTATAAACCTCTATATAGTCACCCCTCAGCCTCTGATGCTCCAGGGAAAATAGTCCCAGGCTCTTCAGCCTCTCCCTGTAGCTCAAACCCTCTAAGGCTGGCAACATTCCTATAAGTCTTTTCAGAAACCTTTAACAACATCTTTCCTATAGCAGGGAGATCAGAATTGAATGCAGTATTCCAAGACTGGCCTGGCCAATGTCCTGTATGGATGCTACATGGCACCCCAACTCATGTGCTAATTGACAGGGTCCATGTTGAGTAACGGAACTGGCTGGGGGGGGGGGGATGCACAGACTGAGAATATAGGGTTGATTACTTAGGACTGCTTGGGAAGGTGTTTATTCTTTGGGAAGCTATTTATTGTTTGTGGGGTGTGAAAATTTGGATTTCTCTCCCTCAAAGACGTGTCGAGGCTCAGTCATTACCACAGAGATTAACACACTTTTGAACCTTTGAGTGTAACGCGACAGGCCGGGGAAATGGAGCAGACATTTACTGAATGGGGTCCAGGAGCGGCGTGGCCCCAAACTACTTCAGTCGGACTTGACGTGACCATCTCCCGTAAGGAAGTACATTAGTGATAACTGATGTAAGGCGCACAGCAAGATCCCACTAAACAGCAAAAATCCGTGGCAGGCACCATCCGAGGATTAACTGCTTGGCCTTAAAGTATAGGTGGGTGAAAATCTGAATTCCTATTTAACTAGGAGCCGATACGTCCAGGCGTATAGCCGCGCACACCTCTGCATATGGGCAATGTTGATGCATTAACTGTGACTCCTAATCTTTCACGGTCTAATCTCCCAGCAAACAGGCACTCCCACCGATCCTACACTCAGCTCTCGTTACTGCAGAGATAATAAACCCTCCTCTCTCCCCTCCCTCTCTCTCTCTCACACCCAATGAATTCCACCTTCCCTTTGCCATGTGATGTGTTTCAGAATTTGAGGGGGGGGGGTGGAGAAAAAGCCGACAGATCGAATCGGGACCGGGGTGGGAGGGGGAGCTTATTTGGTAACATTTGTGTCTGAATTGCATTATCCCTTCGCTACAGTGTGTCTATCGAGGGGTGTTACAGGAGAGCCCTAGTTGCTGGTCCTAGCAGTTACCCTCCCTCTCCCCTTTGTCTTTGTCATTCCGGATTCTCTCTCTCCTCGTGTTTGTTGGCGCTGGGAAGTCATGGCCGTGGAGTACCACCATCTGCAACTGGGCTAAAGAAAGGGACCAGGATTTATCTCCTGTGTTCCATTTCACATCCCAGGACCGCCACCATTCCCCACCCGTCCCAGGGCTTGGTGCAACCGGCCCCGCTTAAACAGATCAAAAGAGGGCGAGCGAGGGGGAGAAACTGACCAGGCAAGGGGTAATTCCGCGCCAGAGTCAATTTCTACCCCCTGCTCATCCTCCTCTTCCCCCACCCCGCCCCCAAACAGTGTGTGCCGCAGATCCACACCCCCACCACCCCACTTCCCTCCCCGTCTCCCATCGAGTCAAAACTGTTAGCTTTGCGGAAACCCACTGTCATCTTGTAAAACCGCGTGGAAAGCGGGGGCAGAGCGCCCCCCCTTCCACTCCCTCTCTCTCCGGAGTGGATTGAAACAGCCCCCTCCCTCCCCCTGTAGTTATATCCATTGAATGTGCAAAGATGGAGCCGGGAATGGATAAGGAATGCGGAGCTCTCGGTGGCCTCTTCCAGGCTGTCATTAATGACATGAAGGTAAGATCACCGTGCAACCTGATCCGGGGAGTATTTATTTTCTTTTTGAGATGCTGTAGGGTTAAAGCTTGGCTCGGCTTTGAATTGTAACATTCGCCATATTAACAACAGACTGAGCCGGTTTGCCCAGAAAGTGATCGCGGCTTTAATTGAAGCTTGTTACCCCGTGAGAACTGTTGGGGTGAGCATCGGTTGTGAATGCGGGGAAGGGAAAGGGGCTAGGGGAACAAGAGGGAGGTTTAAGAGTAAAACTGCCTGTTGTTTCATGATAAAGAATCCGGTCTTAGATTGCAACTCTCTGCGTGCACTCACTCTATCTTACACACACACAAACACACACTCCTATCCCCATTGCAATACCGCTGATGTACAAGAGAAATTCATTCCTGGGAATGGTGGGGATTGCATTCTGTCGTGTGAAGATTCCTTGTGGATAATGTGGTCCCCGTTTGTGTAGTTACTGTGGAGAGAGCTTTAGAGGGGCTAAAGCGATTCTCAGGGAATGGTTTAAGCAGGAAAGCGAACATGACAGAATTTAAACCAAAGGAGGGAGCTGTTAGAGTGTGTGTGTGTGTACAGAGAGAAGGGCGAGGGAATGTGGAGCTGGAGGGTTTTGAAAACGCACCCCTCAATTCTGACAGGTTTAGCCAATTTCAGTTTGCTGCCAATTCTGGTGAATAGAGATAGCGGACAGTAGTGTGTGTGCGTGTGTGTCGCCGATCCTTGGACATTGATTTACTTGCCCAATTGACTTGGGGTTTATGAATATACTCACATTTCGATTAATCGATTTAGTGTGGTCAAGCAGAAAAGCATCAGTAATTTTAGGGAGAGAATGCCGCTGGGAGGGCAGCAGGGTACCAATAATACCCCGCCCCGCGCCAACAGGGGGTTAAAAAAAACAGAAAATAAACTTAAGGCAGCACCGGTAGAAGTGAGATATTTCCCTAGAAAAAAATCCCCTACCGGCTGTGTGTGGGACGGACTAGGAAATGGCTCTTTCCCCCAACACGTTAACAAAATACTTCACATAAATTGGGTAGAATTAACTGCATAGACATTGGGCCGCTTGAAAAATGATTCTGCAGCCCCCTGGCTCTTAATTTCAATTCCATTTGATCTTCTGGGTATGTGTTAAAAATGTGTTATTTTCAGTTTCTTTAAAATTTCACAATCAAATTCCGAATGGTCATGCTTCAATTGCAGAAAAAATTGGCGCAGCCTTATTGTTCCCTTCCAAAGGGAGTGAGTGAGTCTTGCTAAATATTTGGTGGTTAGTTGTCTTTGTTTTTGATGGGAGGTTTTCCAATCGGCTTCGATTGGCTGTGCAAAAATGACCGACTTTATATCCTGTAGTGTCAATGTTTACCTGTGATGTGATTAAATCCCTCTCGCCAGTAACTTCAATAACAAAGGAGGGTCACCACTTTCTCTGGTTTCGCCCATTGTGCCACTAATTCCAAGAAAAATGCCTGGCAGGGAACCCATACCCTTTAAATTGACCTTGCCACTCATTCTCCAGCTCCAAGGCAACGATGCCCTAAATTTCTGGCAAAGCAGCCCGTCAGGACTGATAACAAAGTGTGGAGCTGTATGAACGCAGCAGGCCAAGCAGCATCTCAGGAGCACAAAAGCTGACGTTTTTGTGGAATTAACGACGACAACAACAACAAAAAAAATGCTTTTCATCCTCTGTGTGGACAAAGTGGTTTGTTGCCAAGTGACCACTTGCCTTGCCGTGCAGTGTTTGAGAGCATGCCGCACTTGGAGAATTGTGGTGTGCTATCGCTGGGGTTTCACTCATAGGTGCTGATTGGTTTGTAATATTTACTTAGCACACGCTCTGAACTGACATGTTGTGCCCTCACAGACCAGGCTTTGTCTGTATAGATTGTTTTGAAGCTGCAGTATTGCTGGGTGCAGTTGTCTCTGTACAAAACTAGGATTGATGGTTGCAAGTCTATTGCTGTATAGCGTCAGGGCAATTTCCTAATCTCTTGTTTAAAACTGTATTGTAGTACTGATGGGCTAATTACTACGTTACACCAGGGTGCTTTACTCGTGAATGTCGGCTTTTCATTGTATTGCATTCATGTCACTATGAAATACAGGTATTTTAATAAAAACGAAGTACTGTGGATGCTGGAGACTTGAAATGACTACAGCAGGTCCGGCCGGCAGCATCTGTGGAGAGAGGAAAACAGAGTTAAAATTTCGAGTTGAGTATGCCTCTTTGGAATTGGGAGAGTCATACTGGTCTTGAAATGTTGGGTGTGTTTCTCTCCATAGATACTGTCAGACCTGCGCAGTTTGTCTCCACCATTTCATTTTTACAAATACTTTAATGATGTTTAAGAGATCCATCAGTATACTGCAGGGTACAATATGTTGGGTACGTGTGTTTTAAAAATGGGATTAATTTGAGGTAATCTTGATGTGAGTCAGAAAGGAAAAGGTACAAGGTTAGTTTCTTTGAAGTGAAATGTGACCATCGATCTAATTGACACCTGAGAGGCTAATTCACCCTTTTGTCCAACATTAAATACCTGATTTCTGATCTGGATTGGGACAAATATTACAAAGATCAAAGTGGCAGTTGTGAACTTATTTAAAGACTTGTTACCGGTATTGTTTTTCAAAAGAAAACTTTTGCTGGTAATTGTCATTAAGGTTGTTTGCATGTTTTTTTAAAAAAATCACAAGTGCACCATTGGCAATTTGAGCTTTTTTGAGGTTGTGCTGCTTGGTTATTACAAATCCTCACTCGCCCATGACCTCTACCATTCAAGAGGACAGGAATGATCGCATGGGAATACCATCACCTCTTCCCCTCAGGTCAGAGACCATTCTGAATTGAAAGTAGATTTCTGTGTCTTCTGATTTGCATCAAAATCATTGAACCCCCTTACTAACGCCCCACTAACAACATCCTTGGGGTTACCATTGACCAGAAACTTGACTGGGCCCATCACATAAATAGAGTGGCTACAACAGCAGGCCAAAGGTTAGGAATACTGCGATGAGTAACTCACCACCTGATGCCCCAAAGTCTGCCCACTGTCTACAAGGCACAAATCAGGAGTGTAATGGAATGCACCCCACTTGCCTGGATGAGTTCAGCCCCAATAATACTGATGAAACTCGACACCATCCAGGACAAAGCAGCCTGCTTGACTGGCACCACATCCACAAGCATCCACTCCCTCCACCACCAACGCTCAGCAGCATCAGCAGCGTGTACTATCTGCAATGCACACTGCAGAAATTCCCCAATGACCCTCAAATAGCACCTTCCAAATTCTCAGCTGCTTCCACCTAGAAGGACTAGGGCAGCAGATGCATGGGAACCCCCCCATATGCAAATTCCCTTCCAAACCCCACACCATCCTGACTTGGAAATATATCACTGTTCCTTCACTGTCACTGGATCAAAATTCTGGAATTCCCTCCCTAAGGGCATTACTACGGGTAAACTTACCCATTTGTGCAGCTGGCAGACTGCAGCGGTTCAAGAAGGCAGCTCACCACTACCTTCTCGAGGGGGCACCTAGGGACAGGCACTAAATGCTGACCCAGCCAGCGATGCCCACATCCCATGGTCGGGGTGGGGGGGGGGGGGGAACAGTGGGGGGAATGCCATTGCAAATGCATTATGTGCACATGAGCAGCAAGAGTTCAAGACACCCCAACATTTTTCTAAGTTGTAACTTGGAGAAAACACATTAGTTCAAGGATAGAAGTTGTTTCTTTGAAAAGGTTTGGACTGTTATTTGATAGCTAAAAATTGGTTGAAAGGAAGGTTGTCACTTTTCAATACTTTTCTAGGGATATGATTGTCACTGGCTAGACCAGTATTTGTTGCTCCACTCCAACTGGGCTTGAGAAGGTGCTGAGGAACTGCACCCCTGAACCTTCTCAGTCCATGACCTGCTGCTGTAGCTTCAACATGTGGCTGCTCCAGTTCAGTTTCTGCTTGATGGTAACCCCCAGGATATTGATAGTGGATGATTCAGCAATGGTGATATAATTCAGCATCCAGGAGATCAGTTTGCGCACTGCGATAAACAACATAGTCCTGGAGGTTCCAGACTAGTTTGGAGCTGTACGGTTTGCACTTTTGGAAAGGGTAAACAGTGGTTGACAGCTGTCCTATTCAGCCTTGGAAAAGCCTACGTGGTTGATAAAGGAACCATTGAATAACATGTCTGGAGAAGACTTAACACTAGCTTATAGCTGTCAGTTACAGCTGTGGAGATGGAGGAGAAGTTTCTCCCCCACTGTCCCACCGAGGGATATTTAGGGGAATTCGGGAAACTGATTTTCCATCTAAATAATTTTGGTCCTGTGAAGTTGGTGCTGTCAGTGTGATTAGAGGTTTAACTCATTCTCCTGAGTGTCAGATATAACTCTGAGCGAGGGGTTAGAAGTTTAACTGTCAGCTTGGTCTGGGATCTGATCTGACAATTGTTAGCTGCATTCTGAATAATTGCCAAGAAAATTCACCAGTTAACCAGTTGAGTGCTAAAGTATTCCTTTGTGAAGCTCTTCCCGTCCCCAATTCTCATGTATTTCCTCCTCTTCAAGTGACTTAATTGTCCTCAGTCACAACCTCCATAAACCCCAGCATATCCACAAGTCTGCTAATGTTATTCTACCTGCTTGACTCACTCTTCACCTTTGCTTTGCTAACCTACACTCATCCCTAGATGTCCAATGCCTTCCATTTGGAATTCTTTATCAGTGTTCAAATCCCTTTATGATCCAGGCTTGGCTTCCCCCCCTTGCCCCCAATCACTGCAGGATCTCCCCCACACCCCCCACCCCTTCAACCCAGGGTATCTTCCCCCACCCTCTACCAACACTAACTGTTGCATTGGCTGACGTAGATGGCAGAAGCACCAATCTCCACCTCCCTCCTTTAGATAATTGTGTCTAACCCTGATTTAAGGAACTCTGTTTCTCTGTATTCATCGCACTGTGAGTTCTCCATCCCTAGCCCCCTGCACTTTCATACTATCATCTCATGTTTTTTTAGTCACGCTCCCTTCTGAAATGTCTATGTCTGTAAACCTCTGGAAATACTAGCACTGACTATAGCTGGGAATGCATTAATATTTATTCCATAAATGCATCACGTTGGGATTTTCGATTGGGCTCACACTGGGAGCACTACCCTGTTTTTCAAATAGCATCATAAATTCTGCCTTCCCAACTGAGCTTTCATTTAAAGTTTCCTCCAAGCAATGCCTGTTTTCATCGGTGCTGAAGACTACTATCAGTACAGTTCAGTGCTCCAAGTCTGAATCATAGAATGCCTACAATGCAGAGAGAGGCAATCCGGCCCATCAAACCTGTACTGGCCTTCTGAAAAGTATCCCACCCAGACCTAGCCCACCCCCAGCCTATCCCCCAAACCTCGTGTTATACCATGGCTAATCCACCCAGCCTACACATCGCTCAGGGGCAATTTTTAACATGGCCAATCCGCCTAACCTGAACATCTTTGGAAGTCACCATCTACAAGAGGGCTTTCAGTGCTATCATTGAGTTTCAGGGCACGTTACTAAATTTTGCAGTTCTAATCTGGACCAGCGCTTCAATTTAATATTGATGGAGCTGCTCTGTTGGTAGAGAAACAATTGCATTGTTGTGAATGTTGTACCCTCCCTGCCCTGCCCACTCGAACCTCCAGGGAAAAGCAGTGAGGGACACGGGGCAGGGGTCTGGAGCGCCTGCGGTGTTAATCTGTTAGTTTGAAAGTCTGGAATTTCATGAGTCAGGGGCCTGCGCCCCCTCACCCCTGGTTCTGTTGTGTGTGAAATTGCAAGCTGCCAACATTCGATCAGGAAATCAGCTACATTACTCCATCCGTTGCCAATTGTTTAGATTATTGCTGTAAACCCCACAGTGCAGTAGGACTTTCTCTTCCTGTCCTGGGTCAACATTCCAGCTGTACCCAACTGCACCAAAAGCAGAATAACAATTCATTCATCTCCACGATGTTTTCTTCCTATAGAAGTAGCTAATCGTTGAGCCATTACAGTGGGAGGTGCCAGGTAAGGTACTTGTATATAGAGATATGACCATGGGTTAGACCACTGTAATGGGTTTACAGTATGAGTTTTTGACTTTGTTTCACGAAACAAAGGGAATTTGGTAGGGGTTATGGAAGTTGGCATTCAGAAGGTGGTGTTGAGTGTCCTCTTTGACCCACACAGACCATTTGCTGGTCCAGGCACACCCAAAGTGCACTTGGAAATTTTAAGTGATTAACAGAGCAGAAAAAGGATTTGATTATGTTTTGATACCTGCATGGTGAGTGGTTTAGAGAGGAGCTTGCAGATGGCGGTGAATTGGTATAGTGCATCTTGTAGATGGTACACACTGCTGCCACTGCTCTGGTGATGTGGGGAGTGGATATGCAGGACTATAACTAGAGAAACATGAGTTGTACATTGAACTATACTGCTCGTGTTGAGGTAGGAAGCTTGGTAAAGAGCAGAGATTAATTGATTTTATTGTTGTCACGTGTACAGGGATACAGTGAAAAGTATTGTTTTGTGTGCTACTGAGGCAGAATGTACCAAACAAAGTGCGTCGGGTCACCAGAACAGAGTGCAAAATATAATGTTATAGCCGCAGAGCAGGTGTGCGCGCACGCACACACGATAACTGAATTGAAACAGTACCACATGGTGCTGAGCATTTAGATGCTGCTCCAGACAGGAGTTTTACTATCATTGCTGTGATAACTTGCAGCAGCTTCAATGTTAAGCCTGTTACAAAATAGATTTTTTTTAAGAAAAAGAACAATGTGATAAATGTGTAGATTCTGTGTCCTAACAAACAGTAGGCCCAACAATGGACATGCAGAGGAATAATTTAATCTCTCCCTGTTCCTGAGCTTTGCTGTCAAGTTAGTGACACTATTTGGGCTCTGAATTGAATTACAACCTTGCCAACTGTTTGGCAGCATTGATTTGTCTGAGATTATTACCTCATCTCTTCAGGAGTTGAAGTATAATGTGGCACAGGGATGAGATATTTCGGCAATTATTCCTTTAACAGTAGAGTAAAAATGCTTAGATTTTTGTTTTGAGAGAGTCTGAGATTATCAGATCTGCTAAACTACTGTTTTTGAAAATAATGTCTTTGTTCAATGAAAGTGTTTTGAATTGGGCCACTGAGATCCAAAAGGTTTGTTTTCTAACCCGCACTGGTATGATATTCAACCGAAATCAATCAGATGTGTAAAAGCCAGCCCAGGACAAATCAATCCACTTGATCAGTGGTGAATCAGTTGCTTCCAGCAGAAGTTCAAGAGCAGCTCGGGAGCACCATCACCTCCGAGCCACTCCCGATCCTGACTCAGAACTATGTTGTTTTCCTTCACTGTTGGGCCAAAACTGGGGGGACCTGGCTTTCTAACAGCACTGTGGTTGCATCTACACCATGTGGGCTGCAGCGGTTCATGTTGAGGGCTCAGCATCCCCTCCGCCCAGGGCATTGAGACAGCAAATCCTAGTCCAACCAAAGACCACACTTTTGAGAATTAATTCCATAAGACTCTGTGAGCCAATCTGAGCTACAGTTGTCTGCAGCACTTCCGGCTTTGGGAGGAGAAAATTGCCTGGGTTTTTGCATTCCTGATTCCAACTTGCTAGTGGCTATGTAGAGATGCAGAGATAACAAAGTGTGGACCTGGATGAACACAGCAGGCCAAGCAGCATCTTAGGAGCACAAAAGCTGATGTTTCGGGCCTGGACCCTTCATCAGAAAAATTTTCTGATAAAAGGTCCATGCCCGAAATGTCAGCTTTTGTGCTCCTAAAATGCTGCTTGGCCTGCTGTGTTCATCCAGGTCCACGCTTTATCTTTGATTCTCCAGCATCTGCAGTTCACATTATCCCTGTGTAGAGATGCAGTTGGCTTTGGCTGTGAGTGGAATATGTTTCTCCAGTTCCACACTCTTTTTCACCCTGGGCTGTGGACCTCCATTGCTTTGTGAGCAGAGGATTGATCAGCTCCCAGAGTGTTTATCGTTGTTCAAGCTCAACCTTATCAATCCCTTCTAGCATTTTATACACTTCAATCAGATTTCCCCCCTCATTCTTCTAAACTCCAGCGAGTACATGCCCATTCTATTCAACCACTCCTTGTACAGTAGTCCTTTCATCCCAGGAATCAATCTGGTGAACTTCCAGTACCACCGCATCCTTCCTTAAGTAAGGAGACCAAAACTAGACTCGATGCTCCAGCTGTGGTCTCACCTAATCTTTTATCATTGTAAGAACACTTCTTTATTTTTATCATCCAGTCCTTTTGCAATAAATGACAGGAGCCCATTTGTCTGTTTATTATATGCTGCACCTACGTTCCCTGCTTTCTGTAATTCTTGCGCAAGGATACCCAGTTCCCTCTGAACTGATACACTTAGAATCTGCTTCCCATTTAAATAATCGTTTGCTATTTTATTTTTTCCAGCTCTAAGGGAAGAGAGAAGGGTGATGCAACTGTCCTATTTGCAGGGTGACTGATACTGTTGAACACTCCTGCACAACGCAACACTAACTCCAGTCTTGTGATTTCGCCCGTACGTCTGGGCTAGCTTTAACGTCTCTGAGCTGGGTATCAAACTACATACAGACTGTCCTACTCTCTTGTCAACTGTTAGAACACTGAATAGCACCGCACAGGAATGGGCCCTTCAGCCCACTGAGACTGTGACAACTCATGTCTTCCTTAAACTTTAAAAGCTCTTTTTCTCCCCCCTCTGACCCATATCCCTCCATTTCCTTCCTATGCATATCTGTCAAGATGCCTCTTAAATGTCACTATTGTCTCTGCCTCGACCGTCACCTCTGGCAGTGCATTTCAGGCACTTACCACCCTCTGTTACTTTTTTAAAAATAAACTTGCCTCTCATGTTTCCTTAAAGCTTCCCCTCTTTTACCTTAAATCTATGCTCCCCAGTAATTGACTATTCTACCCTGGGGGAAAAAGCCACTTCCCATCCATTGCCATTCAAAATTTTGAAAAATTCTTCCACATTGCCCCTCATGCTTTATTTGAGTGAAAAAACGAGCCAAGTTTGTCCCATCTCTCTTCATAGCTAATAACCTCCCAACCAGGCAACATCCTGATAGCAAAACTAGAAACCGGTGGAAAAACTCAGCAGGTCTGGCAGCGCCTGTGGAGAGAAAGCAGGGTTAACGTTTCGGATCCAGTGACCCTCCTGCAGAATACCATGTTCTGAAGGTTCACTGGACCTGAAACGTTAACTCTGCTATTTCTGTTCAATTCTGACCTGTTGAGTTTTTCCATCAGTTTCTGGTTTTATTTCTCATTTCCAGCATCTGCAGTTCTTCTTTTTTGTTCTCTCTCATCTAACGTCCTAGTAAACAGTTTTCATACCCTCTCCAAAGCCTCAACGCCCTCCTGGTAGTGTGGCAACCAGAACAATACACAGTATTTTCAAATATGACCGAACAATAGTTGCAGCATGACTTGCCAAATTTTTATACTGTGTGCTCTGACAGATGAAGGGAATTATGCATATGCCACCTTAACCACCTTACTGTGTTGCCCTTTCAGGAAGTTGTAGACCTGTATGCTTAGATCCCTCTCTATGTTGATGCTGCTAAGTGTTCTACCGTTTACTGTCTACTTCCCTCCTGCGTTAGGTCTTCCAAAATGCATCAATATTGCGTTTGTCTGGATAAAAATCCATCTGCTGTTTCTGTGCCCAAGTCTCCAGCCTAGCTGCATCCTCTGGCAAGCCTTCTCTCAGTCTGCAGCTCTCCCAATCTTTGTGTCCTTCACAAACTTGCTAATCAGGTCACCTCCGTTCTCCTCCAAATCATTTACATACGGTACAAACAGTTCCAGCACTGATCTCTGGTCAGAGAAACACCCATCCACTGCTGCTGCTCTGTCTTCGATGCCTAAGTTAGTTCTGTATCCCTTTCACCTGTTCACAGTGGATCCCATGTGATCCCACCTTCTGTATCAGGTTGCCATGAGGAACCTTGTCAAAGGCATTTAGATGACATCTGCCTCCCTGCCCTCCTCAATCATCTTTGTCACTTACACAAAAGAATTGAGTTTGTGAGACATGACCCTCCCTGCACAAAGCCATGCTGCCAGTCACTAATAAATCCATATTTTTTTCCCAAACATCAGCATTCCTATCCCCAAGAAGTTCCTCCAGTAATTTTCCTACCACTGATGTAAGGCTCACTGGCCTGTAATTTCCTAGAATGTCCCTTTTTTTTAATTTTCTTCAACTAAAGGAAAGAATGTTAGTTATTCTCTTGTCCTCTGAGACCTCTTGTGACTAAAGGTGATACAAAGATCTCTTACAAGTGCCCAGCAATTTCCTCATCTGCCTCACTTAACGTTCTGTGATGGATCCCATTTGATCCTGGGGACTTGTCTACCTAGTGCTATTCAAAACACCCAACACCACCACCACTTTTTTTGTATTGATCTGCCCCAGAATATCGACATACCCTATTCACCATTTCTGCCATATTGAATACCAATGCATTGGTATTCATTCAGAGTCACCCCACCCCCTTGCTGTTGAGCGAATTTAATGTGTTGACCTGTTATTCTGACTGCCCCAACTCTGTTAAGGGTTTGTGAACTTCGACCGAGCTTTCACAGCTTCCCTATCCAAAGACTTGTTAATCCCTCTTCCCCAACTCCCAAAGGCTGAAAGAATAGCAAGTTTTGAGAAGATTTGTAGCTCGGCTTGAGGTTCTGGATGTGAGTTTGCTCGCTGAGCTGGAAGGTTTGTTTTCAGACGTTTCGTCACCATTCTAGGTAACATCATCAGTGAGCCTCCGAGGCGCTGGTGTTATGTCCTGCTTTCTGTTTATCAGTTTAGGTTTCCTTGGGTTGGTGATGTCATTTCCTGTTATTTTTCTCAGGGGATGGTAGGTAGGCTCCAAATCAATGCGTTTGTTGATGGAGTTCCAGTTGGAATGCCATGCTTCCAGGAATTCTCGTGCATGTCTCCATCAACAAACACATTGATTTGAAGCCTATCTACCACCCTCTGGGGGAAAAAGAACAGGAAATGACATCACCTACCCAAGGAAACCTAAACAGAAAGCGGGACATAACACCAACGCTTCACCGGACGCTCACTGATGATGTTACCTAGAATGGTGACGAAACGTCTGAAAACAAACCTTCCAGCTCAGCGAGCAAACTCACATCCAGAGGCTGAAAGAATATTTAGATGCCAATTTTGGCAGGTGCCACAAGCTCCTGACTCCAACCCCACCGCCAAAACCTGGAGGACACTCCAGAACCATACTGACGGGATGTTGTGCTGTTGTCTTTCCTACCAAATGCTCAGCCAATGAATGTTGCACTGGCTGCATTCGTGAATTGGCGTCATTCACATCAGCATGGCCTGTTTATGACCCCACTTCAGGACCTCGGTGTATGAACTGGGTTGATGCTACAGCTATCTTTTCACCTATGTTAGTAAATCAGGAATTCACAAACCTATCAAAATGATTGAGATTTGAGTTCAAATCCTACCACAGAACTAAAGGTGAGCAAGCGCGAGTGGTCCGGTTAGCAGTGATCAAAATTCAGTGAGTTTTTGGGCAATTATGGAAAAGAACAAGAGTGGGAAAAAAAATGGGTAAAAGTTTTTAATTGGGAAAGACAGAGATTGATTGGGGAATAAAGTCAATTTTACCCATCTGTGCTCTGGTTTGACAATAGTGGACTTGAAACAATGACATGAAGGTAAATTAGTTTCGGGGTCGGGGGAGTAGTCATTCGAAGAGGAGAAAGAGGGAGTTAGAACAAATATGTTCCTAGAAAGAGAAAATAACAGGAAAAGAAAATGTCAAAGGAGTACAAAGCACATTGAGTTTAAAAAAAGTGTGGCGAGATGTCAAACTTTCCGTTAAAATGAGGATTACGCAAATTGCTGCTTTGAAATTAAGAGGCGAATGAATGAAATTGAGAACAGCACTAAGTTGTTTATAAATAGAGCATAATTAAGGAAGCAGACCAAACAATAAGCTCTGTGGCTATGGAAGATGTGGATGTGGTTCTTAATGAATACTTTGTGTCTGTTACAAAGCATGATGGAGATTGGTGGAGATGGTATTGTTTAGGGGGATTGCAAAATATTGTTGGGGGGAAAGAGCAGTTCAGAGAGCAAGTAGTAAGCTTGTAACAATGTAAATCACAGTTACTTTAGAGCAAGTCAGTCCAGAGCTCCCAGGGTGACACTGGAGATGGAGATTAAGACGAAGCCTGAGATGTGATGAAAAGAGAGGCAAGTTGCTGAAGACTTTCCTCTCTCGTGCCTCCGAATCAGTGCAAGAATGCCAAATTTCCAGCAATCAAAGTGCCAATTACTCATCAGACTCCATGATTTTGTTTGAAACTTCACATTTTTGCAAGGAGCCAGATGAAAAACCTCCGAATCTCTCTTTGTGTTCTAAGCACTTTTTTTCTGAGAGAGAAAGGCCACGTTTGGAGTACTGCATTCAGTTATGGTTGCCCTGCTATAGAAAAGATGTTATTAATCTAGAAAAGAGTGCAGGAAAGATTTACTAGGATGCTAACTGGATGGAAAGGTTTGAGTTAGAAGGAGAGGCTGGGACTTTTTTTTTCCTGGAGTGTAGGAGACTGAGGGGTGACCTTATAGAGGTCTATAAAGTCGTGAGAGGCATAGGTAGAGCAGATAGCCAACGGTTCCCACCCCATGGTAGGGGAGTCTAAAACTAAAAAGCGTAGATTTAAAGTGAGAGGGAAGAGATAAAAAAGGGTCCAGAGGACATTTTTATCACATGGAGGGTGGTGAGTGTCTGGAATGGGCTTCCAGATGTAGTGGTGGAAGTGAGTGCAGTTTTGTCATTTAAGAAACTTTTGGACGGATGCATCGACTGGATAGGTATGGAAGGAAATGGACCAAACACAGGCAAATGGGACTAGTTTAATCGTGAGTATTAGGCAGCATGGACAAGTTGGGCCAAACTGCCTTTTTCCAGGCTGTAAATCTCCGTGACTCCTTTTTAAAATAGAAATGCACTTATGACAGATGTCAGGTGAACGATCCAGCCAAGAATGAAGCTGAATGTAGAATGTACAGAGGAAAAATTGAGAAAGCAAATGAGCTGTACAGACCATGACTGAACAGGAATCCAAAAAGTGTGAGTGGGTACTTTAAAGCAAGAATAAAGAGGGGATCCTGTGGATGGAAGTAGGGAACATGACTGAGGTATTAAATCAACATTTTGCATCCATTTTTACCAGAAGATGCTGTCGTGCCAGTCGTGGTAAAACGGAAGTTAATTCAGATGTTTGCATGGTTTAGAATTGTGTTGAGATGGTAATGGTGGATGGGCTTAAAAGCTGAAAACACACCAGGACCAAATGGGATGCATCCAAAGATCCCGAGGGAAGTGAAAGGTTGCACAAGCCATTTTCAGAACTTCCTCAGATTTGGGAGAACTGGAGAATTGCAAATGACGCATCCTTGTTCAAACAAAAAGCTCGTCCAGGCCAGTTAGTTGATTCTCTGTGGTAGGGAAGCTTCTATAAACAATAACTCTGGGAAAAGTTATTACCAGTTGGGGCAAAGGAGGTTTTATGAAGTAAATTTAAGGGGAAATCTTAATTAATGGGTGGAGTTTATTTGCTAAGGGAACAGAGAGGTTGATGAGCATAATGAGATTGATGTGTGTACAGCATTTGATTGAGCAACACATTTTGAACAAAAGTCAAGCCCAATGGGGGAGAAGAAAGGGACACTTTGCAAAATGCATTTCAAATTGGCAGGCTGACGGGAAGCAGTGGTGGTGTATGTTATGTTTTGGACTGGAAGAAGGGTTTTTAAAGTGTCTTTGATAGGAGTCGGTGTTCGGAATGCTCATCTTCCTAATTGATTAATACCTTAGACTTTGGCACAATTCCAAAATTTGCAGATGACACAAAACTCAGAAGTGCTGTGAAAGACCAGTGCATAAGTTCAAAAGGATTTGAAAAGATTGGTGGAATGAGTAGACAAGTGGCAGATGAATCATTTCATAATTCTCCGCATTAAACTTTGCGTTGGTAAGAAAGAGTGTGGTGAGGCAAAATGTAATGAAGGTTTCAAAGCTGAAGTGCATAAATGTGCATGACTAATTGCAGGTTGCAGGGCAACCTGAGACCTAGATTAATAAAGCACACTGTATCTTAGGTTTCATTAATAAATGTATAGAGTACAAGCTGAGCCTGTGAAATACTAGTCTAAACTCACTGGAGTATTGTGTCCAGTTCTGGGTATCACACTTTGAAAGAACATAAGTATGTTAGAGTGTGTGCTGAGAATAGTTCCAGGAATGAGGAATTGCAGTTATGGGGAAGCTGTAAGTGTTTTCCTTGGAGGGCAAAAGGTCGTGAAGAGTTTTTTTCAGAGGAATCTGGAGAAAGGAGATGGGGAGGAATTGTCCCCATCGGCAGAATACGGAGAACCAGAGTGCACTAATCAAAGGGAATTGACAGAGAAACTGGAGGAATGTTTTCATGCAGTGAATGGTCAGGATTTGAAATTGTCCAAGACTGCAGTGATTCAATTGAAGCATTCAACAAGGAATTGGATTATTGACTAAAAAGGAAGAATGTCTAGGTTGTGGGGAGAAGGCAACTTGGTGACTTGCTCCTACAGGGGAAAGCATAGATCTGATGGAGTAGATGGTCCCTGTCGGGACTTTAGCCATTAAATTTGAGTCCAGTGAGGGAGGAAATATGAAGAAGCTTGGCACCTGTTTGAAAATGACTGGTGTTCCTATAACCAGGATAGATTGAGGAGTGTAGACCTCAGTACAGTGATTGGCAAATTACTGGGGAAAAATCCAGGAGACACAGGATAAATTGTCATTTAGAATGCCATCGATTTAATCAAAAGAAGTCAGGATGGATTTATTAAGGAAAGGTAATTGAATATTTTGAGAAGACATCTCGGAGCACTGATTAATGATAGTGTGCTTGAAATAGTCGACAGGGGTTTCAGTAGGACTTTTAACAAGGTCCCATATGGTCGACTAGTCAGAAATAGAAGGCTGTAGAATCCTAGTTAAATTGGATCTGAAGCTGTGTCTGTGGCAGGGAGCAAAGGGCGATGGTAGACAGGTGTTCAGATTTGATTACAAGACAGTGGGGTTCTTCAGGGCTTGGAATTGCTTTTTTTATGGTCTATGTTGATGCTGGGAGAGCCAACTGACCATGACACACAGGTAAGCTGCTTTAGGTACAGAATCACCTTTTAGTGCTGAAACAACTACTTTGTCAAACTAGAGGCGTATATCATTAGAGCTGGCAGGTGATGGATACAGCTGTAGATTTTGCATTCACATTTCTAAACTCACCTGACTCACTGTTGGGAAGCAGGCTGAAACTTCACTTTTTTTATTATTGTAAAAGAAAGTGAGGGAGAGAGCTTCTAGTTTGATAGATCTTGAATGTTAAGTAGAAAGGAGGTAAGTCCTGCCTCCTTTGCTATTTAAGTTATAGATCCATACTCCGCTAAACTTATTCGGGCAACCAGCCATAATCGGTAAGATCCAATGCCATCTAATCTTCAGTGCAGATCCTTCTAAAACAGGCTACACGCGGATGCGGGGGCACACGTGTGCCCGCGGGCAGGTGGGCAGACGCAGGGAGGTGCGCAAACTAAACAATTCAGATGTACTGTAGCAAGCCTTCCTCGGCATGCCAGGGTTTGCCATTGTGAGCATGGCCTTTTAACAGTACATCACCCATCAGTTGCAAGTCCTTAACGCAATAATAAAGAACAGTAATTTGGCACTTACTGTAGGGACCATAATTAAGAGGTTTGCAGATGGTACAAAAATTGAGAGTTGGTTGAGTGTGAGGAAGAGAGCTGTTTGTGGGAGCTTGCTATGTACAAATTACCTGTGGTTTTTCCCAAATTGCAGCAGTGACAGTCAAACAATGTAGAGTCACAGTCATACAGCATGGAAACAAGCCCTTCGGTCCAACCAGGCCATACTGATCATCATCCCAAACTAAACTAGTCCCACCTGCCTGCGCTTGGCCCATATCCCTCCAAATATTTCTTATTCATGTACTTATCCAAATGTCTTCTAAACATTGTAACTGTACCCACATCCACCACTAACTTCCTCTGGAAGTTCATTCCACACACGAACCACACTGTTAAGAAAAAAAAAATGCGTTTTTGTTGAGTTTTTTTGCGTTTGTGACTGTAAAAGAACCAAAATGAATCAAGATTAAATTCTGGTGCATACTTAAATGTAATAACTATAAGAAATTTAGAAGGAAGCTCGCAATCTCAGGAGCAGCTGCAAGACCCGCACTATTTTGGTCTACTTTTTAAAACTTTGTAAAGCGATTTCGGACTGTCTGATGTCACTGTGAATGCCAGTCTTCATTGTACACTTAAGTCAAATCCCTAGTGTGGCAGTTGGTGTTTGATGCTAAAGACTTTTGGTGTGTGGAGAGAGACTCCATTGTATTGGCTCAGGTTTCCTGATTATACACTGGAGTTTTAGGCAGGCTTAACCTTTTTTGACTTTCCCTTGTACGTACAAACGAGTGAAAAGTCCTAAGTCGGTAGACTGGATGGGGTTGTGGTGACGCCCCTGATCTACAGCAGGATAAAGGATTTAGACTCAAAATTATCCACTTATAAGCTTTGAAATGGATGATGTTAGATTTCGAGTATGCTGTTTGCACAATGGAAAGGACACCCGTTGAGACTATTGTCAGATAGAAGTTCGGTTCTCTTGTTGGCGTGCCATGTGGTGTGAAGGATTTTGTTTCCTTTTTATTAGTTTTTAGCAGCACAGAAGCTGTTTGGACCAACCTCTTTCCCACTCTGCCAATCTCCAGATCGTTTTTGATTTTTCTTTTTCCCCCATTTGGGACAAGATAGATTGTGAATTTCTTGCGTTCTCCTCCTTGGTGTGTCCGGCCGGAAGACTGAGAACACATCAGCAGCTTTCCCTGGGTCCCAGACCAGGAAGGGAAATGTACAGGAAGGCAATGTACATGCAGTTCAGATGGAGGCATTCATGGGCACCCTGCCTGTTTATGTCAGTCAATCCTGAATAAAGAGAGAACTGCATTCATATAGCATCTTTTAAAACCGTCCGGATGGGCCATTAAATCAATTAAAGTCTTTCTGTAATCATCGATGCCATAGAAGATATGCCGGCCAATTCTACCACAGCAACTTGATAAGTGGTGGAAGAATGGATGTTATCCAACAGAGAAGGGAACGTCCCAGCGCTGCTCTTCAAGATAACGCTGTGGAGCCATTTACACTTCTCTGAGAGAGCAAGTTCAAAATGTTATCCAGTTGAAGCATCTCCAACACTGCAATGCAGCGTCAGCCCGCACTTATGGACTGCGATCAGTGCAATGGGACCTGGAGTGTCTTCACCTGATGTTGGACAAGTGTTCCCACTGCCAACGGCTCCGATATTCCTTATGGTACAAGCCTGAAACTTGACCTGGCCGGGTGCCACTTGGGGTGGAGTGAGTGTGCGCTCACGCTCTGCTCCATGTCACTGCTTCGTGAGTCAGGACCTGCTGGGCCACGAAGGTTTTGCTTTTTTTTCCCCCTCTCTCTCGAGGTCACTTTGAAACGTGGCCAGTTTCAGAGTGTGGATTTTTTGTGACTTCTCCATGAATCTCTGGTGGCCTTGTGGTTAGCTGAAGGTCTGCGTGGCTGCGGCCCTCCCCACAGAAACCGAAAGGAGAGGAGAATAGAAGATAATAAAATGTGAGGCTGGATGAACACAGCAGGCCCAGCAGCATCTCAGGAGCACAATATTTGAGTCCCATCTCCTGTAGCCTTTGACAATTAATGACGGATGAAGCCTTGGGCTTACAGCTAGAGAGTGAAGCTGTCTCGCTGCTGAAGTGTTTGTCAGGAGCTTTGCTCACAAGTTTACCAGCCGTATGATAATCGGGGAGTCAGTTTAGGGAGGGCTCGTTCTGCTGATACTGAGTGTTTAGTGTGTATTATAAGCCTTTTGTGGGTCTGCCTGGACAGTCAGCAGTTGTCAGCCGAGTGTTAAATCTTTCCTGTAGGATCTGTTGTGTTTTTTTTTCCCCTCTGTTCCTGTGTGGGACAGGCGTGTCAATGGCAAAGTCAGCGTTTGTTGCCCGTCCGTAATTGGCCTCGAACAGAGACACCAATTCAGAGGCCAGTCGTGAGCCACTTTGCTGTGGGTCTGGGAGTCATGCCGGAGGTGAGATCAGACTTTAAGGAGCGGTGGGGGGAAAGAAAGGCCGATTTCCTTCCCTCGATCGTCACTCGTTGCAAAAATTAACCTGGTTCGATGGTTTTGTGATTACCACTAAAGAGACTCGCTTTCCAAGGAGCTGCATTTGAATTGCGTTGGGACGCCCTTGACGTTGAAATCCATGTTTGACAGGGTGTGGTATTAAAAGAGCCTTGGAGAAACCGGAAGCCGTGGGAATTGGGGGCTGGCAGGGGAAATGAGATTGGAAGGGGAATCTCTCTACTGCTTTGAGTGATACCTGGTATGTAGATTATCTGAGCTGCGAGCTAAGTTCCTCACCTAATGTCCTAAATCCCAATCATATTCAACTGGTTCGTCAAGGGTCCTCTGTCTGTCATTGGGACAGAAATGAGAATGTTACAAACCCTATGGAGAACCATAAAAATGCCAAACTTCACAAATCCCTAGTGTGGAAGCAGGCCATTTGGCCCATCGAGTCCACACTGACCCCCTCCCCCACCCCCACTTTATCCCTGTAATCCTGTATTTTCCCATGGCTAACCCACCTACCCTGCATACCCCTGGACTCAGTGGCCAATTTAGCATGACCAGTCCACCTAACCTGCGCATCTTTGGTCTGTGGGAGGAAACCCACAGGGAGAATGTGTAAACTCCACATAGATAGTCAGCTGAGGCTGGAATCGAACCCAAGTCCCTAGTGCCATGAGGGAGCAGGGCTAACTTAATGACTGGCTCCCAAATGAAGAAATAAGGAACAAGATTCCACCTTTTGTAGCTCTTTATCTTATATCAGAACCTACGTAATTGCATAGGAACGAACAGCAAATGTAAAATTCATTTTAAATAGCCATCATAAAGATGGGCCTACACAAGCATCTATATCACTCTCTCTGCGCAGATGTGACACTTGGCCAACTTTTAAAACTAAAACTTAAACATGCAGAGCCCCTTTCATTTCCCGCTCAATTGATGTGCTTCTGAATCCGTCTCACCAGTGACTGTATTCCGTCTGTTGACCCTAGACATGATGAACCCTGTCTGACTTGGGTCACCGAATTCCTGCTTGCATAACTTTCCATCTGATCAACCAACAATACTGTTTCACAGACTGATCCTCTGATACAAATTCTCTGTTTTTCCTCTTGAGCTATTCTCATCCCATTTAGGATTCAGTCCCTTTTAGGTCACGCGCATGTCACTGCCCCAGGAGCTTTAGACATTCTGTTTTTCTACTTAATGCCAAGCAGAAATTTGGCCCTTTGATAGAGAGTATTATTGGCTTTGCCTCATAACTTCTGTGTTTTTCTTTCCTGTCTGTG
This sequence comes from Stegostoma tigrinum, assembly GCF_030684315.1. Lineage (NCBI taxonomy): Eukaryota > Metazoa > Chordata > Chondrichthyes > Orectolobiformes > Stegostomatidae > Stegostoma > Stegostoma tigrinum. Next base: position 6,071,257 of record NC_081369.1, on the reverse strand, counting down.
TTTGCTTTCTGTCTGCATCTGTATATTGATTTGCCTTCAATCAGTATGTCTGCTTTGTTTTCAAATGTTGCATCAACCGGCAGATTCTAGTCCTAATGTTCTCCCTGTTGGCCCTGCTTCCAGGTTAAGGGTTGTCAATGGACCAGCACTGCTCATCCAAGAAAATTGCAATTAGTCCGTTTTACAATTGATAAACATTTTAGATGCTCAACACCATCGAGATAAAGGAATGCTCTTGGCACCCTCTTCAACACATTCAATATCCACTCTCTCTTCAGCATGAATGCACAGTGATAGCAGCATGTACCATCTACAAGATGCATTGCAGCAACTTGCTAAGCAGCCTCCACCCCTGCCAAACCCTTCTAGAAAAGACGAGGGAGGCAGATATATGGGAATACCACCACCACCACTTGCAAGCTTCCCTTCCAAACCACTCACCATCCTGACTTGGAAATATCACTGGGATAAAATCTTGGAACACCCTCCCTAACAGCATTTCTGGTCAACCGTCAGCACGTGCACTGCAGAGCTTCAAGAATACGACTCAACACCACCTTCTCAAGGGCAGCTAAGGATAGGCCATAAATGCTGGCCCAGCCAGTGACTCTCACATCAGAGGGCTACATACGCAAGTGCGGAGGTGGGGGGTAGGAAATCAAGGCAGAGGAACCACTTTACCAAAACTAGTCCAGTATTTTAGTCTTGAATTGAAGGATAGACTGGGAGGTGAACAGTGACGGAGTTTTGAGGCTCCCAGAAAGATTGATTTGATAGGTGGGGCACAGCTTGATGAATTTGGATGTTGGCTGAATGGGAATGTAAAGAAGAGGCAGAAGGAGGAAGAGGATCTCTCGTCAAGTGTATTGGTCATTGAACAAATACATTTCCATGGAGCAGTGATACTGGCACCCACGAGGGAGACATTGGCGTGGCTCTTGCTGGCAAGGAGAATGCAACTTGCCAATAAATACTCCAGTTAGATCAGAAGCCCATAAACTCTAGATCAAACAGCTGATTCTGCACATCTCTGAAGTGCTACTCATTAAATTATTCATTCCACAGCGCAGTCTAAACAAGTCCCAAGCACTCAAGGTAAACATAGATTTTGCAGGAATGTGACTTGGTTTTTTGATGTGCCATTGTCTCTGGCTAGAATTGATATTGTTTACACAACAGGCTGTAAAAGATGGGAGAGCAGTATGGAATATTTTATGCTTCACTCAGGGATTTTCTTCACATGTAGAGGGGCCAGTTTTTGTCTTGTTGGGTAGCACCATTGCTCTGAAAGAAATGTAGGAAAGCAGTTGGCACTCTGAAACTAGAAACTTTTAGAAGGGCCTGCAAGCCAAGCTGAACCACTGGAGAGAAGGTAAGGGGTAACGGTTCAGTGGAATATAAAGTTAACCCTCGATTCCTCTCCCTTTGTCAGACGTGAACATTTCCAATGAGTTTTTGTTTTGGGAGTGGGTGGTTTTAATCCAGCTGTGATAAACCTCACCGATGCTAGTGCATCTCCTGTTTTGTGTTTTACATTTTGGAACTGAAGCCTGGGTGCAGACATCTTGTGCAACACTTAGCTGTTTGCAAAGGATGGCTTTTTTCCATTTTAGAATCCGCTTTCTGTAGAAGCTGGGTGTATGTGGCAGACGCAGGGAGGTTAGTCTGTGAATCATTGCTAGAACTCAAATTGTTAATGATACATAGGCACCAATTTTCCTGAACATCTTGGCTGCCCAGCAATTCTTCACAGGGGAGGAGAACGAGTGCTGGTATAACTCCCTCTCCTCTAGAGTCATCAAGTAGACAAGCTCTTTTTTTTAAACAAAAAAGGAACATGCAGAAAGGGAAAAGATCTGTCGCCCAAGGAATTGCAGCGACAGACAAATCAGATAGGATTACTGTTGCTGGCAGCTGGCCAGCGGCTGACCCTGGGAAAACACGGATCAGTTGACAGTCCGATTGCACAGCAAGCAATTGGGAAATCTGTGGGAGGAAAGGGTCATTGCCTCGGGAGCGAGAGTAGGGGGAAGGAAGCAACAGAAGTGGAATAGGAGAAGGAGTGTATCCCTTAATAAAACCATGGGAAATGGGAGCAAGAGTAGGCCATCAGTTCTTCATGCCTGGTCTACTATTCAATAGAACTACAGCTGATCACTCAACTAAGTGCCCTATTCCTGCTTTCTCCTCATACCTTTTGATCCCTTTAGCCCTAAGAACAATATCTAACTACTTCTTGAAAGCTTTCAATATTTTATCCTTAGCTGTTTTTCTGTGGTAATGAACTTCTCAGGCTCACCACTCTCTGGGTGAAGATGTTTCTCTTCCGCTTAGTCCTAAGTGGCCCACACCACATCCTTAGTCCTAGTTCTTGATCCTCTGGTCGTCTGGAAAATTATCCAGAAGGGTCTGGCTGGAAAGCCTGAAGCCAAGTGGAACTAGGAAATTGTTGATTCATAATTGGCTGAGAACCTAATTTGCTTATGTGGAGAACAAATAATCATTGGATTTGACGGTGAGAGAGTTGAGCTAAAACAGCAGAAGAGCATAAAGCTTGACTCTGGGGGCTCTTGGGGTGCGGTGGTAATGTCCCTCTCTCTGAGTCAGGAGACCTGAGTTCAAGTCCCACCTGGCCCCAGGGGTGAGCCATAACATCTCTGAACAAGTGGATCAGAAAAATATCTAAACTTGGATTCTGCTGAGCCAGCACTTTAACTGTTGGTTTTATTAGTGAACCCTGTTGATAGGACAGTTCGAAAAGAATATTGCAAGACAGATTTGGGAATTGTATAGAAGCTGTGTGGATGTAAAATAAAAGTGGAAGTGGAGAGGAGAGAAATGGAGGGGGTGGATAATGATATTACAACAAAGTTCCAAATGACCGTTAAGCCGGCAACAATTAGTGGATGAATGGCCCAAGGGCCTGAATTCATGGACCTCGAAGTTCAATAACCCACAGAGCACAAGGACATCTCTGCAGGAGTTCCTCAAGGCAGTGTCCTAGGCCCAACCATCTTCAGTTGCTTCACCAATGACCTTCCCTCCACCATAAGGTCAGAAGTGGGAATGTGCAGTAATTGGCAAACAATGTTCAGCACCATTTGAGTCCATGTTCAAATGCAACATGACCCGGACAATATCCAGCCTTGGGCTGATGAGTGGCAAGTAACATCAGTGCCATGCAAATACCAGGCTTTGACTCTCATCAACAAGGGAAAATCTGATCACCAGCCCTTGATACTCAATGGTGTTACTATCACTGCCCCACTATCAACATCCTGGTGGTAACCATTGACCAGAAGCTCAGTTGGGCTTGCCACATAACCACTGGTTACAAGAGCACATCAGAGGCTAGGAATACTGTGGTGAGTAACTCATTTCCTGACTCCCCCGAAGCCTGTCTAACAACAAGGCACAAGTCAGGAGTGTGATGGAATGCACCCCACTTGCCTGGATGGGTGCAGCCCCAATAACACTCTAGAAGCTTGACATCCCGGACGAAGTAGCCCATTTGATTGGCACTGTATCCACTGCCTTCTCCACCAATTCTCAGTTGCAGCAGTGTCTACTATCTACAAGATGCACTGCCAAAATTCACCAATGATTCCTAGACAACACCTTCCAAACCCACGACCACTTCCACCTGGAAGGACAAAGGCAAAAGATACATTGGAACACCACCTGCAAGTTCCCGTCAAACCACCCACTGTCCTGACTTGGAAATATATCGCTGTTTCTTCATTGTCACTGGGTCAAAATCCTAGAATTCCCTTCCTAATGGTATTGTGGGTTCACCTACGGCAAGTGGACTGCAGCGGTTCAAGAAGGCAGCTCACCACCACCTTCTCAATTGGGCAACTAGGAACAGGCTCTAAATGCTGGCCCAGCCATCTCCCATTAAGTAGTATCTGACTATTTTTCAAGTGTCAGTATAGATTGAGTATGTATGTGTAAACAATGGAGTGATGGTCGGAGAGCTGTGATACAAGGCAGGGAGCAGATGTATCACCCTGACTTCCTCGAGGATATGGATGTGTAAAAGTTTCAATTACTCCGAATGTCAGGCATAAACAAAGTATTCCCATGGTAACCAAGTTTCCCAGCCCATGACGGTCCAGGCCCACCCACTGCCTGGGTTCTCTGAGCCCTCTGCCAGAGGGCCCTGCAGTTAGACTCAGTGCCCATCACAGGAGGGGGTGAGGACAGGACTGGTACCTCTGCCCATTAGCTTGCAGCCAAGTCTTGAGTGAAATTGGTCCATCAATGATGGCATTAATGAAAAAAACAAAGACTTTGGAAGTTTGCTCTGTGTTTAAGTTCGTAATTTTATAAAGTTTACTAAGATCTGACCTGGACAGCATCTATCTTGAAGATAATAAGAAACGTAAAAGACCAGAGCTGGGATAAGCCGCTCTGCCATTCAATATGATCACGACTGATCATCCAACTGTATCCTGTTCCTGCTTATACCTTTTTTTTGATCCTTTCAATCCAAAGAACTATAACCAACACCTTGAAGACATTCAACATTTTGGTTCCTGCCATTGTTCTAAACTCTAGTGCATATAGTCCATCTGATCCACTCTCTTCATGCCTCAATCCTGTCATCCCAGGTGTCAGTCAGATGAACCTTTTGTTAAACTCGCTCCGTAGCCAGCAAGATGTCCGTGCTCCGTACTCTAATCCTCTCACTATGAAGGCTAAAGATATCATTTACTGTCTGCACCACTTGCATGCTCACTTTCAGTCACTAATGCACAAGGACACTTGGGTCCCGTTGCACCCCTCTCTTTGCTAATCCATCATCTTTAGGATAATCTGCCCTCCTGTTTTGCAAAGGAGTGGATAATATCTCATTTATACACATTGTGTTTCATCTACCATTTATTTGCCCACTAACCCAATTTGTCCAAATCACACTGATGCATCTCTGTATCCTCCTCTGTGTAGCTCACCATCCCACCCAGCTTTGTGTCATCTGCTAGCTTGTGGATATTACGTTCAGTTCAACTGAATCATTAATATATGTTGTGAATTTTTAAAATTCATTCATGGGATGTGGGCATCATTGGCTGGGCGAGCATTTATCGCCCGGGGGGAGTTGAGGGTCAATCACTTTGCTGTGGGGCTGGAGTCACATGTTGGCCTGATCAGGTAAGGATGGCAGTTTCCTTCTCTAAAGGGCATTGGTGAACCAGATGGACTTTTCCTGACAATCAACAACGGGTTCATGGTGAACATTTGGACTTTTTATTAATTTTATTGAATTCAAATTCCATCATCTGCCGTCGTGGGATTATGAACCTGGGTTGCTCGATTAATTGTCTAGTGATAATACCACTTGGCAATTACCTCCCGATGGCCCAATAGCTGGAGTCCAAATACTGAGCCCTGTGGTACCCCACTACTCACTGGCTACCAGTCTTCGAGGTGGCCTGTTTATTTCCTGTCTAACCAACCAGATCTCTCTCCATGTCTGTACGCTGGCCCCAACCCTATATGCTTTAATTTTACATGCTCATCTCTCGTGTGGAGCCTATTTGACAGTCTTCTGAATATCCGAGTAAACTACCTCCATCAGTTCTCCCTTATCAACTCAACTAATTACATGTATGAAAAGTTCCAGTAAGTTTATACAGCACAATTTCCCTTTTGTAAATCCATGCTGATTCTGTCACTCTTTCCAAAGCTGTAAATATCGCCCATCCACCCCCACCTTGGAGAAAGTTCTTCAGGAGAAATGAAGGGGAAAACGATAGTAAAATATTGGAAACAATTGATACGCTGGATTGATAGTTTCGTCTGATCACAGAGGGCGGACTTAGAAACTAGGATTGAACCACTTAAAGAAAATGACATTCCTCAATTAGCTGTACAATGTAGGTTGCTCATTGGTCAAAACCCCTTTGCAAGGCTGGTTTATACATCCTCTAGCTGGACTGGGTTTGGCAGGTCATGTTTACACCTTGTTATAAAGAGAGTAGGATCTATAGTTGACAGCTGTTTGAGCCATCCAGCCATACAACTGGATCATAACCACGTTACGTCTGCACTCTGTTTGTACGCTGTTCCCAGACAAAATCCTATCCATCACTACCCTGAAAACACCAGTTGCCCCACAGCATTTCTCAGGGAAGCCATTCCAAGTTTCCACTTTTATCTTTTGCATGAGTTTCGATTTCCCTCCAGAACAGCTAGATTCTAATTTGAAGATAATGATCCAGTTTTGTTCTTTTTTTTAAAATTCGCTTTCCCCACTGCGTGCATCCACACTTTCCCAGGTTCCTCTTCACTAACCGCAATTTAATACTGTCTCTGAGTTGTTCAAAGTGAAATTTGGATGGATTTCTGATCCAAAGCCAATAATAGTCAGCATGCGAGGCTGGCTTTCACAGTGTGTGTCGGTGGTTGAACTTTTTTGAGATTGACGTGAGCTGAATGGTTTTTCTGGTTTCCAATTGAACAACCTCTTCAGCCCTACCATTGTTCCAGTAAAACACAACCTACAACACTTCTCCCCCCCCCCCCCCCCCCCACACACGCACACGCGCACACGCGCACACACACACACACACACACACACACACACACACACCCCTGACTTCCTCCACATACTGAATGCACACACTCCTCCTCTGAGCAGTAAAGTACAACTCTATGACTTTCACTACTTCTAATTTCCAAACGGTTGCTGAGCTTGAGCTGATACAACAGGACAGAACATAAACTTGAGGCATTGTTAGGCCATGTCCCATCTGGCTTGTGCCTAGTTGTCAGGGGTTGGCCCTCAAGTGGTTAGCTAAAACGTGACACTTTTTTTTGTTTTGGAACTTGAACTGATTTGGGTTTGCATGACATCACGCCTTCAGCCATGCTGCCCACCTCCCCCCACATTCATCTTCCCATTATTCCCTGTACACTGTGCACAGTCCTATTTCCTGATGACTGCCCCACAAAGTCCTGCATCTCTTTCAGTTGCCTGTTTATGCACAGTCTTGCCTTGCCAGTCCATTACACCGCACCCCATCACAAACACACGGTCCTACCCCTCCCAAATACAGAGCCACCACCACCCCACCCCGAGACTTTCCTGTCGTGTTAAATAGTTCAATTGCTCTGTGTTTGATTGAAAGTCTTGTAACCGATCTATTTGTCTGTGCTTGATTGGCTAAGAGTGGGTGTGGACTCGAGGAAAAATAAACAGGGACCTCTGCAATCAAAAGCTGAACTGAGATATTTTAAAATGCTTCTAAATATTTATTTGTTGTACGTTTATAAAAATTCAGTGACTACTTTTGGTTTCTGAAGCATAAATATACACAAGCAGCTGTGCCTCCCAATGAATCCCCCACATTGCCACTCATTGGCAGCTCCTGCCCTGCCATCGCTCCTCATCTCATCTAATAGTCTCTCTCTATCAACGTTTTTTTTTCCATTTTTACTTCCATCATTTCTTTTGCGCTCACCTTCTCATGAGGGATCCAAGATGTTTGGACAGATACATGGATGGGAAGGGTTTAGAGGCATCTAGGCCAAATGCAGACAAGTGGGACTAGTTTAGTTTGGGAATACTTGGTCGGCATGGACAAGTTGGATCGAAGGGCCCGTTTCCACACTGTATGTCTCTGACTCGAGTCCACCACTACTGTCCAGACTAATACATGAACAGTGGTCAGTTGGTAGAAACCCCAGTTCCTGTGAAACTTGATGGTGTGGGCATGGCGGAACTGGAGGGGGCCTATTTCAGGAGCAATGTTAAACTAAGCCCGTTGCCTCATTCTGCCCCTGTAATTCTCTCTCTATTAATCTTCCTACTAAAGATGCAATAGTGCCTCCTGGAGGTGGGTCGGGGGAGGGGGGGAGATCTGTAAAGTTCCTCTTTGCTGCAGTGAGGCCCAAGAACCTTCTGTGCTCACGGTCACCACTCTGTCTCAATCTGCCTGTTCCCTTTGCCTCAGCTCTTCACCCTTCTCCAGTTCTAAAACTTTACTTAGTCGACCTCATTTGTGTTTCTCTCCACTGTTGAATGGGAGCTCCTGTGTGTGTGTTCCCCAAGATGCCTATTGATTTTGTGGTGCAGGTTATCTCTGCTGCAGCATCAACACGAGCCCTTTCCCAGGAGGGTAACACCAGCAAACACCAACGACTCTCTGGGCCCAATGATTACACTGCAAACCTTATAGATTAGCTCATTTGGCCTCTTGGAAAACTGTGATTTCGCAATGAGAATTGAAATTTGACCCCATTCCAGCATCCACATCTCATTCTTTCAGACAACAAAGACTAGCTTCCCAATGGATAGCAAGAATAAATACCTGAAAATGTTTCTTTAAATGAAAAGATACGTCCAACTATACAAAATGTAGAAACTCTAAGAAACAAGTCACTTGGCCAACTGGAACAGTGCAAGGAGGCTAAGTTGGCAAGTTGGATCCAATATTGGCTCTGAGGCAGGAGACAGAGGGTGTGGTAGGAAGCTGGCTGTGTGACAGTAACCCGGTAACCAGTGGCATACCAGAGGGTTTAGCGCTGGGTCCCTCTAATTGTTTGTGATGTTCATTAATGATGCAGATGAGAATGTTGGAGGGGGGAGCTGTATAATAAGTTTGCAAATTACACTAAGGTAGTTTAGGTGGTTGACAGTGAGAAGGAAAGTGTTAGGTTACAGGAGGATATAAGTGGGTGGGTCAGAAGGGCAGATCAGTGGCATTTGGATAAATGGGAGGTGATGCACTTTGGACAAAGTTCCAAGACAAGGGAGTATTCTATGAACACAGGACACTTGGAAGCTCAGACGTTGAGGGGGATGTTGGAGTGCTTGCCCACAAATCCCTGAAGGGCAGGACAGTTTAATAGGGCACTTGCCTACTCAGTCTTGGCATAGAAAAGAGCAGGGAGGTGATGTTGGAGTCATACAGAGCTTTGGTTAGGCCACAGCTGGAGTTCTGGTCACCGTGCTATAGGAAAGAAGTGATTGTACAGAGGAGATTCACGAGGACGGTGCCTGGGATGGAGCGCTTCGGCGATGGAAGATTAGCTGGTTAAGCTTGGGTTGTTTTCTTTTGGAGCAGAGATCGTTAAGGGGGGAGGCTGATAAAGATGTGTAGATCATGAGGGGCATGGACAGGCTGGATAGAAAGCAGCTATTCCCCTTAGTCGAAGGGCCAGTATCAAGGGAGAATAATTTTGAAGTCAGAGGCAGGTGGCTTAGAGGTGATGGGTGAGGAATGCACTGCTTGGGAGTGTTGTTTTGAGGTAGGAAACCTCACAGCCTTTAAAAGGTATGAATGCTTGAAATGTTACAACGTTCAAAGCTGTGGGGCTAGAGTAGGTGGCAGTATAGTTTTGATGGTGCAGATTTGATGTGCCAAAGGGCTCCTTCTATGTTTTCTGATTCTATAAATTCTAACCTAATCCTGCTTTCCAGCTCGTAGAATGTTTGATATAAACAAGGCGTAGAGCTGGATGAACACAGCAGGCCAAGCGCATCAGAGGAGCAGGAAGGTTAGAATGTTTGAAGTGCTCGTTGTGAAAATTGACTCTTCCTGTCCACTCTTTTTACTATACATAATTTTATTCCCCTCTGTTAAATTGCTCCTCAGCCACCTCCTAGAAATTAAAACAGATTTAGCTTGATGAGGGGTGGGTGTGGTTCTGGCGTTGCCAGATGAACTTCTAAATGTGTGTTTTATTTTGACTGGCACATAAACCTTAGTGTAATCAGGTACAGCATTTGCACTGTGTCTTGGTCACTGCTGTTTGATTTGGTGTGGGGAATGAACAAGCCTCACAATGTGGCTCTGTAGACATGGACACAGACACGCGCGCACACACATGCCCACAGTGCTGTAGGTGTGAGCAGTGGATCAGTTTGCTTGCAAACAAGTGTACGGATGTGAAACATAGGGATGCAGCCTCGTACCGAGCTCTTTGTGGCCGAGTATCATCACCGAAAGGTTCAGGTTAACCTGTTGACTGTCGGGTTACAGTTGCTTGTGTTGTTGGTGAGGTGATCATAAATCATAGAACCGCTACAGTGTGGGGATAAAGGCCATTCGGCCCCATTCGAGTCCACAATGACCTGCCGAGCAGCATACCACCCAGATCCACCCCTCACCCTATCCCTCCATTTCCCATGGCTAACCCACCTAAAGCCTGCACGCCCCTGGGCACTATTTAGCATGGCCAATCCACCCTAACATGCCCATCTTTGGAGTGTGGGAGGAAACCTATGCAGACAGTTGCCGGAGGGTGGAATTGAACCCGGGTCCCTGGTGATGTGAGGCAGCAGTGCTAAGCACTGAGCCACCATGTCACCCCTAGAATCTAGAGGGTGGGAAGTGAAGGGATTAAAACTGCATTGGACTCTGGTGACTAGGGAGACTGGGTCTGGATGTGTTTGATCTGCAGCACTCCCGGCGCTGGAAGAATTTCACCTCCCAGCCTGGAGTCTCAGGTGTTGGGAGGGGAAGCAGGCTAGGAATTGGGAATGTGGTGTCTGTCAGCTCTGTGCTGTGTGAGCAGCACAGCATGGTAAATTGAGGGGATGGTGGTGGAAGTGGTCCTGTTAGTCTGTGATACCTACCTTAGTAAACTAGCCACGTACTGCTCATTGGCTGAGCTTATGGAGCGAGGGCTAACCAGTGATTGGGATGGTGCCTTCAGATGTGGGACACCAGTGTGTATTGGACTCTTGGGAGAGGTGAGGCAGGGGGGAATTCTGTCAAACAGGGTGGACGGGATGAGTGAGCCACAACAGAACCTTTTTGGAGAGAGACACATCGAAGGGAGAAACTCCTTTTTATGTGGCTGCTTTATCAACAGCAGGACATTGCTTAAGCACTTTCCCAATTGGTCCTTTTGGAAGGTTAGCCCTAGTTTGAAGCAGGAAGCGCAGCAGTGATGCTGTGCACAGCAAGATCCCACCGGAGGATTCTCTGTGCCATGCATAGTCCCACGCCTTGTCACAGCTGGTGGCTAGCTTCAGTAGCAATGGGAAATGGGCAGACTTCTCCTTTCCTGTATCCACTAACCATCTGTTGCAGAAGATTTAAGGTATAGCTCATAATCACAGTTTTGTTTGGTCACATATAAATTCATTTCAACAATAAAAGATGTAAATTTCACTGGGCATTGATTCAAAGTTGATTGCTCCAGCTGTTAACTCTGTATAGTCAAGGTACATAACTTGTATCGTTATATCTGTCCTTGACCTTGTCCTTGTGAAATCTCAATCTCTATCTCTGCAGTCACTGTCCCCATTCCAGCGAATTCTAGCTCTCTCTACAACTGCTGCCCGTGACTCTGACCCTGTGTATTCTCACCCCCACCCCCCACTGCCGGTGCCCAGTCCCTGTGGCACCAATCCTGAAGCTGTGCTTTGTTTCACCGTGACCTGTCAGTTTAAGCAGAGCTTCTCGTCAGCAGTTTGGCTCTTGGATGGGAAGGGAGGTGGCTGGGGAAAGTGTATTTGTGCTGAGGGTGTTGATAGCTTGTACAACATATCAGTGCAGAGTACTTGGGAGGAAGCATGTACTTTACTGTTGGAGATTGACAAGGGAGGAGCTGGCCTGCTCAGTTTGTTTAACCCCTTTTCCCTCTCCGCAACTCCTGTACGTGAAGAGAAAGCCAGCCCTATTACAGATTGTGGGGAGCCGCTGTTTATCTGAGATCCCAGCAAGTAATTAATGGGCTGCAGAGTGATTGGAATGACTTGTTTTCTTCCTCCTGCACTGGACATGTTGGCTCTTTTGCTGAGCTATAGTTCAGGCCACCTTCCGTCATCTCATCCAGTAGCTATACCATTGACCCAAACACTAAGAGAAATTATAATCACCGCCCATTGGGAACATGGTTCAAGCAGTGTTGCGAGCATATATACTCCCGTCTGCCACCCCTTTTTGCAAGCGTCCGAAGTTATAGGAACCTTGGTTGATTAGTCTAAGCTACCATTGTGTGGGAATTTCTAGTCTCAATGTCCCTAGCAGGGTGCGGAGGCCCTGGAGAAGATGCAGCAAGGATGACGCCAGATCATGAAAGATGGAGTAGATTAGTGAAGATCGCCGAGGAAGGGCTAGACTAGGCTAGTCAGTGGCACCTGCAGGATGTTGTGTTAGAGAGATGACCAAGACTGTCTCACCTGCTCAATCTGAGTGTGGCAGGGGACTGGAAGCTACCAGAGAAATCTAGAAGATACCAGGGTGACAGAAGAAAGTGAAGAGGACCTTTAGCAGCAGGATGTACCCGGGCTGGAATGAAAGTATTTGTGAAGGACTGGGACTATGGTGGAATCTTGCTGTCGTTGCCCTGTGTGGGGCTGGAGGAGTTGACACTAAGTAGCTAAGGATAGGCAAGAGCTCTTCTTTGGATAAGAATGAAAGCTGACCCCAATACAGACTTTTTAAGGTCATGAAGACGTTCACTATGAGAAGACTTGGACCCAGGCCAAATCTCGGGGCCATTATAATGATACAGTCATGAATAAGGAATACAAGGAGAAACCTCTTCTTCAACAGAGCTGCTTGTATGTGGCATCAGCTTCCACAAGGTGTAATTGTTATCAATAATATTGTATTTAAAGGAAATGAGGAAAGTACCATAGGAGGAGAAGAACAGGGGGGCTATGTTGAGGTAGGGTAGGAGGAGGCTTATGTCGAGCAATATGTTTAGACGAATGAAGGGTGATCAAACATGACCAGAGAAGGTAAAAGCAGGAAGGATGTTCCTGATGATTCAGGAGTCCAGAAGCAGGGATCACAGTTGAATGAATATGGGAGAGGCCATTTAGGACTGAGATGAAGAGAAATGACTCCACCCAGAGACTGGGGAGCCTGTGGAATTCTCTGCCACAGAAAGTGACTGAGGCCAGAAACATTGAATGTTTTCAGAAGGAGTTGGACACAGATATTAGGGCTAGAAGGGTGTATGGGTATGGGGAGAAAATCGGAACTGGTGACTGAGTTGGATGATCAACCGTGATCTTATTGAAGGGCCAATTGGCTGACTCCAGTTTCTATGTAACTTGTTGGGCTGAATGGCCTTTTTTTTAAGTTGTGTAATTCAATGTCTTCAACACGGTTTTTATTTTGGAACTGTTGTCTCAGCTGGAGCTCCTGGTGGACAAATCCTAAGTCATGTGCACTCCACATGGCACCCTCACAATCCCCACTGTGGGTTCAAGTCTCACCCCAGAGCCTCAATACCCTTACTGCAGTCCTGAGGGAGTGCTGCACTGCAAGGTAACATCCAACATTGGGTCATTAGCCCAAGAGTCTATCTGTCCGTCCTCTTGAATAACTAACTGAACAAGGAGGGTGAGGGGGAGGGGGTGAGAATTCTTGCCAGTTTGCTATCCAATGCTTATCCTTCACACAGAGTCGGGGGTTGGGGTGGTGGGGGTGCAGTTTGGGAGATGGTTTTGCAGATCTATAAACATGCAACACATGACATTGCTAATTTATTCGCAATTAGATGATTCCTCCAGGAAATAGCTCTTTCTCCTTGCCCCCTCAATAATGAAAAGGCCTCCCGGTTAGAGCGGAGGACTCCATTATTTTTTGCAGAAGGAAATTCTAACCTTGCTCAGCATACATGTCTATAGTGACCTTGCTGAGGATTACTAATACTTCCTGTGTAAATATAATGCCAAATGTTCATGGAGTTCCAATTAACTCATGAGCTCCTTACTTAGAAACAGCCATACCCCATTGCTGCCTGTGAAGCTAGTAATTGGTCTCTGCCCTACTGGTTCACCGTCTTCAATGTAGAATTTCTTTCCTCCACCCAATTAAAAGCAAGCCCCTGCTAGGCATCACTATTCCAAAGTTGTGCGTCAGCCTGTACACACCTTCACAGTGCGCTGTAAATTGTGTGTCACGTTCCCCAGGGCCCAGTTTTAATGGGGAATCTGCTTCGCCATTTGCTGACTGAGGTTTGGGATGAAGTGAGTGAAGGTGACTTGGGGGGAGCTGACTAGACATGGCCCGGGACACCAGGAGGATGCAGGAAAAATCAGCAAGTGGTCAGCACCAGTTTAAAACAATCCTTTCATATATATTCACCATTCTGTGTCTGTCTCTGTCTACCGCTCTCACTTTCGCACACACTCTATTGCCCACTCCCCATCTCCTCCAGCCTCTCTGGTGATAGAGCTGCATGGATGATGTGTGCAGGAAGCCCGTTTCCAGCTGGCGCCTCACGCCTTTGTTTATTGCAGGAGGAGTTAAAGGCATGAAGGTGCTGGTTGGTGGTTAATGTCACTGCTCCAATAATAGCGCTTCAGTGTATTTTGGGTTCACGTCCCACATGCAATGATTAAAATGAGGTCAGCCAGGTGCCCATGTTACCAGCCCCAATTGGGGAGTCCTGGCTAACAGGAGTGTCAGAGGCATCGGGGTAGTGCTAGCCCACAGCCAATGCATCTGGGACTTAAGCCAATGCAGAGCTTAAATATGCTCAGATAGAGAAGGAAGGATTGGCGATCATATTTGGAGTCAGGAAGATCCACCAATACCTTTCTCAGGAAGTGTATTTGTAATAATAATGCATCACAAGCCCCTCCTGGGTTGACTTGGAGGACCAGGCATTGCGGCCCATAGCTTCAGGCCATATTGAGTGGTGGACTCGAATGCTGAGTATATTTACAAGTTGGAACGCTGTCAGGCAGGCCGAGTAGCAAATGCGGATGCGTTGAGCTGCCTCCTGCTCCCCGATACACAACCAGTGGTACTGCCACTGGAACAGTCTTGTAATGGTTTTAAATTTCTGGACACCCAAACACAGCTAACAATATCAGGCTCTGGGCGCAGAAAGACCCGGTCCTGGCAAAACTGAGACAGCTGGTGGTGATGGGGGAAACCAAAAGGTCATCACAACCAGAATGTGAAACCTTGTTGGACCCAGGCAGACCTGATCACAGTCGCAGACGGCAAGAGTGATTGTCCTGAGCAAAGGTCGCCGCCAAATATTGGCTGAACTCCACCGGGATCTTCCAGGGGGTTTCCGAAATGAAATTGTCTAGCGGCCAGGTTTGGATGCTGGCGTAGCCACGTTGGTGGGGCAGAGCCCCGAGTGCCAACAAGGACTGAAATTATCACTGGGGCAGTTCCCTCACGTTTGTGGGAATGGCTAAGTAAACCGTTGACTCCGTCACACATCAACAGTACAGGACCTTGCATAGGCTCAATGCCCTTAATCGTTCTGGATGCCCATTCAAAGTAGTTGGAAGTGCCTAGAGTTCATTTGTCAAACTCTAGAACGATAATAGAAAAAGGGCATTTGTAATACACAGACTCCTGGAGTGTTGGTCACAGATAACAGGTTGTCATTTACCAGCATGGAGTTTGAGTACTTCCTAAAGTTGAATAGTATTTGGCGTATAAGGACAGCTCTGTACTATCCATTGTCCAACGGTCTGGCAGAAAGACAAGTCCAAACTTTGAACTCCAGCCTAAAGAAACAGCCCAGGGCTTCACTCTATCACCAAACTGTCCCAGTTCCTGTTGACTGCAGATCCATCTCTCATGTAACCACCGGGATAGCTGAAGCAGCATCAGGAATGCCAATTCCAGACATACAACTCTGCTAAGCAAGAGAGACAGTTTACTTGAGGGGACAGTTTGATTTCGGAACCACAACTCCATAGCGCACTGATTCCAAATGAGGACGCGACTGGCAAAGTACAGGATATTCTATTCGACTTGTCGACCACCTTGTGTGGGCCTGGAGCGAAATTCAGTCAGTGCCCACCCATAGCCTTGGGCCAATTCCCCCATAACTGGACACACTGGTCGTTGAATAGAGAGAGAGCGAGAGATCTGGGCAAATTCTTCCTTCAGCCAAAGCAGATTCCATTTTATCGCCTCAGTCCTGTTAATGGGATTTTGCTGTGCATACTCTGTCGTGTTACTCTGCCAGGTGAGAGACCCAAAGTGATTTGCAGTAATAAAGCACCACGGGATGTCCTAAGGTTGTGAATGGCACTATATGAATGCCTGTCCTTTCTTTTTACTACTTTCTTTCTTTTAATGTAAAGCCACTCAGCCCCTGGGCATTTTCCAAGCTGACACAGTTGCTTTCACTGAAGCTGGACAGCAGCCCTCATTTGCCTGGGCAGGCCTGATGATGTGTGCGTTTGCCAACCTTTCAATCCATTGGGTCTATAAAACTCTGCTGTGTGAAAGTCTATCTTTCGCAGTGAAACGTGCTGTTTGTAGTCGGCAATGAAAGGGCTCGTTGTGGAGGCTTAGCTATGACCTCTGGCACAGCTCCTCGCCTCTGGCCTTTTTCTCAGAGTCTCACTGTATCATCCGGCACTTCCCATTGCTTCTGTCAATGTCAGTTATTTCATACACGCTGTGGGTGATCTTTTTATTCCTCTGTCTCCATCTGGTTGCCAAACTTTGTTTCTGCCCTCTGACCCCACCCCCCCGTCTTTTTCTGTTATGTGGAATGCTCTTTAGAGGGTTGGTATGGACATGATGGGCTGAATGGCCTGCTTCCTTGCTGTGGGGATTCTGTGGTTCAACAAAAAGATGTTTCCTGTTGGAGACTGCTCATCCTTTTGTCTTGTCAGAATTCAGTGACTTCACAAGTATTTTTGCAAAGGAAATTGTGTTGACAGTAACAATATTTTCCAATTTATTGTCTTGAGTCCTGTGTTGGCTGTCAAATGGAACCTATTCCTGAAGAGAGCAGGAAGAGTCATTTTAAATCCCTCCGACACGCAGCCTCGGAACGCTTAGTTGTAGTTACCTTTCTGCAGATTCTATTTGTACGTTTGTCCCATTATTTTGTACCAGAGCCCCAGTACTGGTATTTAATGTTGATGCTGTGGGGATTTTTAATTCAAGCTGTCGATTTTTATGAGAGATAACAAAGTATAGAGCTGGATGAACTCTGATTGTATGCGTATGGATTAGGTGTTAGATGTTTGCAGCTTTTGTTTAAATTCATTAAACGGCAAACATTTTTGTTAAGAGATGTGTTCACAGGGTGTGGGCACGAGTGGCTCAGGCAATACTATTGTCCTTTTGCCCCCTAGCTGTTCTCGAGCAGGTGACACACGACCATCTCCTCGAACCGCTGTGATTGGCGAGCATTGTTAGGGAGAGAGTACCAGGAGCTTGACCCGGTGATAGTGAAGGAGCTCCTAGTCAGGATGGGGAGTGAGCATTGACACAGTGGTTGATGTTTTCATTTGGTGCTACAGTAATTGATGGTGTAGAATGGGGTGTAGGCAGTGGAATTGATGATGGCTTGCATTGGTGTCAGTGTTGGTAGTCTTGGAGTGGATTTGATGCAGGGATTGAGTATTAGATGCTGCTTTTGGAAGTTGGATGGTTTTAGTTTGGCTACTGCTTTCCAAGTGGGTGCTGCGCAGGAATTTTTCCTTTTTTTTAAAAAAAAGGAAAAGTCACATGCAAATTCTGACGTCATTGTTACAAATGTCATACAGTGTTATCATTTTTGTCTGCTCAATGCCGGGCTTGCAAGACAATGTAGATAAACCTAGACTTAGTGGCTAGTTGATGCATATGTGGGAAATGGGGTGGGAGTGACACAGTGCAAAAAAGACCTTTTTAAACTCTGAGTTTGCAATTGCTCTACTCATTTTACTCTTCCCCAATAACTCTGTAAATACCCACTTTTTTTATAGTTAGCCCAAGTTATTCTGTCTGACTGCTGAGAAGTAGTTGTGTACACGAGAAAACCAAATGTAAGATTGCCAAGTAGGTTCATGAATTGGGTTTTGCAGTGACTAGCGGAACATTACACCTCGAGCTCCTCCACATTGCATTTCTTCTGGAACTTTTGCATCCGGGTCAGAGTGAGATGAGTTTGGGTGGCAGGGATGAGAGGCTTCAATGTCGAGGGTCTGGAGATGTTGGGATGGGACTACTAGGAGAAAAGAAGCGCAAGCGACGATTTCACACAAATCTCAAAATCATACAAAGTTTCATTGATTTGGGGGGGGGTGGGGGAAGAGAGAGAAATTGTATCTATTACTAAGAGCTCTAACTTGAGGACACACTCTTGGGTTAAAAAGAATCCGGGAACTCCCTCCCTCCCTCCCAACACTAGTACAGCACAAGGACTGCAATGGCTCAAGAAGGCAGTTCACTGCCACCAGCACCTTCCTCCCAGCAACTAGGGGTAAGCAATAAATGTTGGCCTAGCTTGTGACTTCAACATTCCCAGAATTAATAAATACAGTTTGACCAAAGAAATGGCTCAATCATCATCCTGACTTGGAACTGAAATGCTGCCCCACCTGGGTGACAGGACCAAACTCCTGACACCTCTTCTCTAACAGCACTGTGGATGTCTCTCCAATCATAGTGTTTCAAAGACAACGTGGTGGTATGTCACCTCCCTATGAAGAACTGGGGAAAGGACAAAGATATTCAGAGCCACTTGTGCCCACATCCTGTGATCAAATTTATATTAAATAAAAAGTTTGCTCATTATGTAACAAATTTAAACAAAAGCTGCTAACATCTGATACACCACCAATAGCTCAAATTTAAAAATCCCTATACCACCAACATCTAGCTCCAAATACCATTCCACAGCCAGCACTTTGGTACAAAATAATGGGAAAAGGTACAAATAAAATCTACAGAAGGTAACTACAGCTGAGCATTCTGCAGCTGCCTATAGGAGGGATTTAAAATGACTGTTCCTGCTCTCTTCAGGAATATGTTCCATTTGACAATCAACTGAGCACTCAAGACAACAAATTGGGAAATATTGTTACTGTCAACACCATTTTCTTTGTAAAATATTTCGGTAGTCACACAATTCTGACAAGACAAAAGAACGAGCACAGTTTCCAATAGGAAACATCTTTTCATAGAATCCCCACAGCATGGAAGCAGGCCATTCAGCCCATTGAGTCTACAGCAGCACTCCAAAGAGCTTCCCACCCAGACCCCATTCCTGTAACCCGATATTTCCCATGGCTAACTCATCCAGCTTTAGCATCCCTTGACACTATGGGGCAATTTAGCACGGCCAATCCACCTAACCTGCACATGTTTGTTGGAGGAAACTCACAGATGCAGGGAGCATGTGCAAACCCCACATATTCGCCCAAGGCTGGAATCGAACCTGGATCCCTGGCTGTGCGAGGCAGCAGTGCTAATCACTGGGCCACTCCTGCTTTTGATCAGGTTTCCTAATTCCCATATTTTTACAGAAAAAGTGGGCCATTCACCTCTGGGAGCCTGCACCATCAATCAACCAGATCATGGCCACCTTGATCCTATTTTCCTGCAGTATCCCCCATTTCCTGTGAGAGATCTACAGGGGCCTGGTCTTGAACTCCCTTTGAAGAGGCTCCTCATCAGCCCTCTGTAAAGGAATGTCATGGCTGGTGTGGGATTGGGTTAATCAGCCCAAGAATGACCCTGATTTAATCCACACAGTCTGTGCAGAGCTTTCTGGATAAAGAAGCAGCAAGATCCCACACAAAATCACGAAAGCAACAGCAAATGTTGGTTGAGAGATAAATGTTGGCCAAGCAACTAGAAAGAATTCCCCCCACTCCTCTTCAAAGTGCATCCAGCTCCGGGGTAGGGAAGCCATCAGTTTGAAACTTGGAACGCCACCACCTTCAAGTTCCCCTCCCAAGCCGCTGAATGTCCTGACTTGGAAATATACCACCGTTCCTTCACTGTTGCTGGCTCAAAATCCTGTAATTCCCTCCCCGGCAGCATTGTAGGTCTACCTACAACACACCTCGTTCAAGAAAGTGGTTGTGAGCTGCCTTTTTGAGGACGACTAGGGAATGCATGACAGCCATTGCTGCCCACAACAGCCTTGTCCAGTGAACAAATGTTTTACATTAGCAACAAACCTTGTTTTATTTAATGAATTTGAAATGAGATAGCAAGCTATGAGCACAAGCAGGACAATGGAATTAGTCTTAATCAGATCGATAATGGACATACTGAATGATGGAGCAGGCTTGAGGAACCTTAAGGTCCGTTCCTGTGTGTATTCCCTAAGCTATACCATGTTGTGCTGTACATTACCGATGGATGAGCGTCCTTAAGGTATCAGAACAATTTCAGCAGCTAAACTTATGAGTCCGGATTTTAGATTCATTGTCCTGGGTGTTTTCTCAAATTTTGAATCAAAAAAAGGATCTGCGTTTGTACAACACCTTTAGCAACCACTTTGCGCATCAGTGATTTACAGTTCATGAAGTACTTTTGAAGAGTTGCCACTATTGAAGTGTCAGGAGTGTAGCAGTTAACTTTGGCTTCCACCAAAAAAAAACCTGATAATGACAGGGCAGTCTGTTTTTTATGTTGTACTTGAGGCGTTAAAATTGATCAGTCTGTATCCTCCTGGTTGTCTTTGAAACAGTGCAATGAGATTTTTAACATTCCCACACAAGGTAGCAGACAGCACCGTTGCTTAATATTTCCCCAAAAGTGCACTGCCTTGAAGGGGCCACAAAGATTGGGGAAGGCCTGGGGAGATGGGGTCTGCTACGGAGTATCACGGCAGAAAGATTCCAAACATTGAGGCACGAAAGATCCTTGGGGCTTGTGACTTTGGGTTCATCCTCTCTTGTGTCCTTGAGCTCACTACCTTGCAACAATCTTTGGCTGCTCTCTCTCTCTTGTTATTGCTGATCGGATATGTCACGCTTTTTCTCTTTTTAAAAGCGTTTATTTTGAGAGTTTTTTTTAAACCTGAAAAGACCGTTTGTGTTTATTTTCGGCTGGACATGGGCTAATTCTAGCTGCTTGCTTCCCACAGGGCTCCTATCCAATCTGGGAGGACTTCAATGCCAAGGCTGCTAAGCTTCACTCTCAGCTCAGGTAAGGCAAGGTGAACCAGAGGGACTTGCAACCTTCCCCCTAATGGGGCATGTGAAGAGGTATTCCCCAAACCATTAAATTAGCAACACTTAGCCCCTTTGATTAACACTTCATTTTGCCCAAACACTATCCTGAGTTGGATTGTGAAGAATGGCAGAGCAGGCTCGAAGGGCCGAATGGCCTCTTCCTGCTCCTGTCTTCTATGCTCCTCCCATTCCCCTGGAAGAGTTCTCGTTCACATCCGAAAGGAATAAAGCGTATACAGAGGATAACAAAGTTATAAGTTGCATCAATTTGTCACCCAGTGCTTATATAATCCCAGTTTAGTGTACCCTGTGCTCTGAATGACTTCACACTTCAGTCTCCCACTTACATCATCCTCCTTTCACACTTCCATGTGTATCCCTAAAGAGTCATCACGTTGTAAGACTCTTGTAGTCTGAACTCCTTTACCTGTCATCTGTTTTTGATGTATAGGTGACACAAAACCTTGGCCATATTGTTACCTGTCTGAATGTTGTCAGTTGTTGAATGTACGTTTTAACATTAATCAGGTTCCTACAAAGATGTACCTATTTCCCCTTCAAAGAGCTTGGTTCATCTCCATCTGTGACCCAAGCACTGATGGGAACTCTCCCTGCTGAGCTCTTTATCTTCTGAAGGTGTTTGTCCGTGCGGGGCCAATCCTATGGACCACCCCTTCACATGTGATGAGCCTGTGAACGATGTCATCCCAATTCTGAGCTGAAGAGGGCTTCGCAGAGCGGACATGGCCCAATTCTGCCCTCTCCTTATTTCCATTACTACCCTTGTCCCAACAGAGATCCCAGGTAAAGATTCGGGAGAATTGGGAAGTTGGAAATCCTGGCTACTAAAGTCAATTCTCGTGCCCCTGCCCTGGTCAAACCCAGCACCCTTTGGGACAAAATGGATGAGTCACCAAAGATCGATGACACTGACGATATGCAGACCCTTAACTGACTGGTGAGTCAGTATGAGGGGAATTGTCACCGAAGGGCCTAGGCCTGAAACGCCAGCTTTTGTGCTCCTAAGATGCTGCTTGGCCTGCTGTGTTCATCCAGCTCCACACTTTGTTATCTTGGACCCAGTTCAGTGTGGGTGATTAATTTACCGTAAATCAGCAAAGAGTGGGCTGCCCCATTAGAGATAGCCATTGAGCTGGGAGTAAAATGCAGACTCCATCCTACGGGTTACCTACCCAGTCAGTTAGTCTAAAACATTCACGATAATAAAATGTGAGGCTGGATGAACACAGCAGGCCAAGCAGCATCTCAGGAGCACAAAAGCTGACGTTTCGGGCCTAGACCCCTCATCAGGCTCTCTGATGAAGGGTCTAGGCCCGAAACGTCAGCTTTTGTGCTCCTGAGATGCCGCTTGGCCTGCTGTGTTCATCCAGCCTCACATTTTATTATCTTGGAATTCTCCAGCATCTGCAGTTCCCATTATCTCTAAAACATTCACGATCCTGCTGGAAATGAAGTCCTATTACTCCATAAGTCGTCATAAATGTGAAATGTGACCAGTTTAATCTCTACGATAGTTAATGTCTGACTGTGATCACTTTCAAAGATTAAAAAAAAAAATTTGTGTAAACTAGAGATAGTAGGAACTGCAGATGCTGGAGAATCTGAGATAACAAGGTGTAGAGCTGGATGAACACAGCAGGCGAAGCAGCATCAGAGGAGTAGGAAAGCTGACTTTTCGGACCTAGACCCTCCTTCAGAAATGGGGGAGGGGGAGGGGAAGGGGATTCTGAAATAAATAGGAGAGAGGGGGAGGCGGATAGAAGATGGATAGAGGAGAAGACAGGAGGAGAGGAGATAGACAGGTCAAAGAGGTGGGGATGGAGCCAGTAAAGGTGAGTATAGGTGGGGAGTTAGGGAGGAGATTGGACAGTTCAGGAGGGTGAGATGAGGTTAGTGGATAGGAGAAGGGGGTGGGGCTTGAGGTGGGAGGAGGGGATAGGTGGAAGGAAATATGGGTTAGGGAGGCGGGGATGAGCTGGGCTGGTTTTGGCCCAGCTATGTAAACTAACGAGGAAGACAAACAGAAAATATTTTATTGTAATAAACCTGACGGATGGTGAAATTTGAATTCAATAAATATCTGGAATTAAGAATCTAATGATGACTGTGAATCCATTGTCAATTGTTGGGGAAAAAGCCACCTGGGTCACTCATGTGTTTTAGGGAAGGAAACTGCCATCCTTACCTGGTCTGGCTTACATGTGACTCCAGACCCACATCAATGTGGTTGACTTATAACTGCCCTCTGAGCAACTAGGGATGGGCAATAAATGCCGGCCTGGCCAGTGATGCCCTCATCCCATGAATGAATAAAGACACAAAAGTGATTACCTCATGTTTGCTTTCCTGTTTTTCGAAATTGGTTGTTAACTGTGGAGAGCCTTGTCTTGGTAGCGGGTCAGTTGGACCCAGATCTCTGTTGCAATCAGATTTATTTTTTTCTTTTTGTAGCTTGAGTGTTATTTCTTTTTCAATTAAAAGAGTGATTTTTGCTGCTGCAGGCTGAAAGCCCCGTGACCCAACTGCATTCTCTCTTCCCCTCAGCTCTGTGATAAACTGTACTTAAACCAATCCATAAGCCATTCTTGGGCAGTTACTGTCTCTTTTTTCTAAAAGACTCCTGGTGCCAACATGGCACAAAAGTATCAGAATTCAGCTAAAAGCAAAGTGATATGCTCTTGTGTAGCCATTAAGAGACCACACGGTTCCACTTTCCTTCAGGTTGTGGAAAATACAGCTAATTATCCAAATTTGTATGTTCCAGTTCATTGTTTCCTAACACCATCTGTTTTCCATCCCTGAATGTTGCAGTAAATGAGAGTGTGTTTCTGAAGCTTTTCATTTTTACTCATCAGGACAAAAAATAATTGCCTAATTTTAACCTCTACAGCAGAAGAGATGAACGCAGATTGGTGTGCAAGTTGACTCCCTGATTGAGAAAGCAAACACAACCCTTAAACCCATGGGGATCTACAGACTCCTTGAGCTCCTAGCTAGTTCAGAAAAGGTGCAAGGCCTGGACATATTCCTCATGTTTGCAGGTTCCTGCTCCTGAATGTATGTTGCTTCTAGCAAGTGTAAATGGAGCACATTTCGAGCTTGACTGATTATCTGTTTGTGCTGCTGTTGAAGCACTCTGGCTAGTTTGGCAAGTTTCTTCTCTAAGGCACTTCTCCGTTCTCAGAGTTCCATTTTTGAGCTAGGAATAGAGCGATCTGAATTTCATCATTGTGTTCTCCCAGCTCAGGCACGTCACAGCCTGACACACAGGATTACTGCGCAGGAGTACCTTTGGTAGGAGGTCAGCCACTGCCAACCACTCACCACAGTTATATAGAGCATAGAACATATCAGAATTTCACTTCAGCAGTTAGAATCATGTTTAGGTGGAGCCCTTTTAGCCTCTAAAGTATTTTTTCCTGTATTTGATGAGATCACAGCGGATCTGCAACTTATTCACCCATTTTGGTGGAAGGGGGGTGGGGGGGTTTGGGTTAGGTGTGGGTAAGCTAGAAGTTCCAAGTCCTCACTACTTTTCACGACATTAACCCTGAACAGTCTGATCTGAATTTTTAAAGCCTTTTGTTCACAACTCACTCCCCTCTTCCCCAGCCCCCACTCCTACCAGAGGAAATAGTTTCTCATTATCCGCTCTATCAATACATTTTAATCGTGTTAAATACTTCAATTAGGTGACTCAGTCTTCCATACTCAGGGGAAATGGAAGCCTATTTTCTACAAGCTGTTTTTGTAATGGAGCCTCTTTAACCTTGGTATTCTCATGGATGAACCTGGGCAGACCACAGTGGCATCGGTAGGTCCTTCCTGAGGTGTGGTGCCCAGAGCTATGTCTAACTACAACATAACTTCCATACCCTCTTGTTCCAGTTTCTTTGTAATGAGATTAACATTCCATTAGAAGTATGTTTTTAGAAAAACAAAACTGCAACACAGACACTGGCCTGTGTTTGTGCTCTATGCAATACTTGGGGGTGGCACAGTGTCTCAGTGGTTAGTACAGCGCCAGGGACCCAGGTTGTCTGGGTGGAGATGTTCTTCAGAGTGGACTCAATTGGCTGAATGGCCTCTATTTGCAATGTAGGGATTCTATGATTGTTTCCACTAAATTCCACCTCCCTCTAGCTCATGTATTCATCAAGCGTCCCCTTTGATTCACTCACTCTGCTCACCTCAGCCGCTCTGTCTGGTAGTGAGGTCCTCATTCTAATCCACACAGGGAACAAAGTTTCTTCAAGTTGTTCTGGTGCCAATTTAATTATGCTGATCTCCTTAATTATTTATTGACTAATAGCCATTAATGATATCTGCACTAATTCCATCTGCTCTGTCTCTGAGTCGCTTTTCCCCTGAACTTTCCAATGAAGACGTGTTGCCTTTGTCTGAGGTCCCTTGTCAATTTAAAGGCCACATTTTGGTGCACCAGCTGGGAGTATAGTCGACCGGCTCCAACTCTCTCTTGTCTGAGCCAGTGGAGATAGAGCAGAGAGGTACTTTTACCCAAGCAAATTTGGATTATAGAGGCAAAAGTCATAAGCCTCACTGTGCCGGCTTCTGTCCATAGTTTCTAACCTCATTCCTTTTTTTTCACAACAGGACCACTGTGCTTGCAGCAGCTGCATTCTTGGACGCCTTTCAGAAAGTGGCAGACATGGCGACAAACACACGAGGTAGGAAACACTTGAGCTAAGTCAACAACTGAGAGTGTGTCATTGAGGACCCTGTGAGGACTCGGGCACTTCATTCAGGATGCAGGGTCTGTCAAATCCTGCCCCGGTGATTATAGAGTTAATGACCACTTTCTGAATCCTTCCCAAAGTGTGTGGTTTTGAAACAGAATAATAGTTACTTGAGATTGAGTTACAGACTGGAATCTAACCAAGGGATCATGGTTTATATTTAAAATGATGGATATAACTGAAGTGGGTCCAGCTGGAATATGAATGAAGGAATTAGATGGGATATGAAGCATAATTGAAGTGAATGTGTCATGTCAAATTGCATCAGAGAAATGAATGGCGTTGAGACGATTGAGATTATTCGATATGGAATATGCCATATTGGTGTTGTGTATTACTGAAAACTTACGGAGCTTTCAAAATGCTTCCTGAGAGATAGCTTGTCCCTTTGAAAGTGCATGAAAGGAAGAGTGGATGCTACAAAATGCTGTTGCAGAAATTTGTCTATGGAAGGCTCATCAAAGCAAAGCTTATAAGTATTGCGTTACTGAGTGATAAAGTATGACCCAACATTAAAGCAAGGGGTTTTCAGACAGATATGCTTTAGGGTGTGACTGTATGGAAGAGAGAGAGGCAGATAAGTTTAAGTAGGGAAGTTAGTGTGTACCAGAACTGGAGGCACACTGGTCTCTGAGGGCCTAGACGTGGCCAGGAATCAGGCCATTTTGACGTGTCTGAGAATTTTGAAAGTTTAGTCAGGGCTATTGAGGGAACTAATGTAACTCAGTGAGTGCAGGCAAGATGGATGAAGAAACGAGTTAAGACAGGGCTGAATACAAGCATTGGACACGTACATGTTGAGCACAGTTGAAGTTCTGTGCATCTAAGTATGTAAAATGAGTGATGCAAGAAGAAAAATAAAACCAGTCTAGATTTTATCTGGTACACAAGTTTACTGTTATTGCGCGGATGAAAAATGAGCATTCCCTTCACTGGTGTTTGCCATGTGACCTGATGGAGGTCTCTAACATCATGAGTCATTGGGAATGTGATGAATGATGGCTTATATCTACTGGTTAGCTAATAGCAACATGACTCAATAATAATAATAATGAAAGGAATTTAATGGTGGGATAACACTGGGTGATTTGAACGTGAAATTGTCTGCCACAAACATGTTTTTTAAGCAAGAATTCATCGTCCCTTTATTTTGTGAAAAGAGTTGTTGGGAAATGATGAATGTGACATGGTTTGTAGCATCTTGTTGTAAATGGCTTGGCTCCTTCAACCTGGCATCAGAACATCACCCAGGTGGGATTTGTACCTATGACTTTCCAACTCGGGCTAGTATGTTACCCAGTGAGCCACAGCTGACAAAAGCCAGCATGCACTCAGTCACCTGTTTTCGCTCTAAGGCTTTGAAAGTGCTTTTCAGGCAATGTCATGCTGAAATCTCTCCAACTCTGACAGAAATCTCCATCCACTCTCTGTGTTTCTCCTTTTCCCCACATTCTCTTGGCATTTGCCAAGGGTGTGTCAGCAGTCACTGTGTGTGATTATTGTTGTGCTGTTTTGTGCTCTGGAAAGCCATTAAAGTAACCCATTAGCAAATAGGTCAGGCCTTTTGAAAAGCAACAGCACTAAGCTCCTGTTGTGTTCCTAGATGTGAGCGCGAAACTGCTTCATGAAGACTGCTTTGGCTAATTTACCCTGCTCAGAGCTGCAGGGTTCTACACTTGCGTACAGCAGCTCATTCTGGATGACTTCCCTGTCCTCCCTTTGTGATTATGTTCAAGTGACTACACATCTGTGTTACCGTGCGACGGCAGAATCGTTTTGTGCCAGCCTGCATGGGGCTAGTTCAGATCATAGCTGCATTGCCATGGAGAAAGATGGGTTGCTATTGTACTGAAGATTTGGCCGTGTTCAGTTTACAGTGCTACTTTTCAGGAATGATCTATTGAAGGGGTTGGAGCACAGATTTTCTAGATAATCAGACTTTGAGGGTTATGTTGTACAAAAGAATAAAGGTCTGCATAAATGAAAGTATTTTTACAACCACAGAGGTGGCCCAGTACACTATATGTCCCTTTGAAGTACTTGTGGTATGTAGTCACTGTTGCAATGTAGTAAATGTGGCCGCCAATTTACACACGTCAAGATCCCGAAAACAATAGCGTCATTGTGGCAAGATAGTCTGTTTTCTTGTGTTTAATTGAGGGATACAAATCCTTTTGCAACAATGTCTGCACTCGCACACGGTCACCACTCTCCCATGTTTGCTGCGAGTTCGTATGACCTTCCTTTCTCCAAGTGGTGACCCCAATGACTAAATTCTCTCCAGAAATCTGGGAGGGTGGACTCACCGTGGACATTTTGTAGAAGACTCTGGGATGAACTGATCGAGGCGTTTGAAATATTCTTAAAATTTGGTACAACAAATAGAAGAGCTTTTTGCTTGTGGGGAAGCCAAGAAAACATCGGGTTACCCAAATGTTGAATTTGTCAATGTTTTGTATTGCTGGAGACAGCTATGCAGGAATGGTGGCAGTGCTATCCCAACATTCTTTGCAGCTGCAAAAGTCCACTATTAACATCTTTGTGTGAAAGATCCCTG
This sequence comes from Stegostoma tigrinum, assembly GCF_030684315.1. Lineage (NCBI taxonomy): Eukaryota > Metazoa > Chordata > Chondrichthyes > Orectolobiformes > Stegostomatidae > Stegostoma > Stegostoma tigrinum. The sequence continues at coordinate 6,043,062 of NC_081369.1, read as the reverse complement.
GATCTTGCAAGTACCATTTACATCTTTAGGAGGCACCAATTCGAGGGTGGGAGGGAGGAGTTGGTGCAGTCCCCAGGAACCTGCTGCCCATTCATTCATTTGGGAAGACTATGGTTCTGTATCTGTCCATGGAAATTCCAACTGAAACGCATCAGAAACAAGACCATTCAGCGGTCATGGTGATCAAATGGACATAAAAAAAGGATATCGCTTTCAGTAGCAGTCTATATGTGTTTTGGGGAGATTGGAGTAAAACTCTGGCTCATGCCCAACACCAGGGTTGTGTTAACACAGTGACATAATTCCTGCTCTGCGTGTGAATCAGTTTGAGTGCCATGGCCTGCCAGGAGAGATCTGAGGTTAAAAGAGAGCTGTGTGCTTGTTATAATGATGTCATTCATCCAAAAGGAACCTCCCAAATATTGTTATTGCCATAAAAATGAAAGGAGAATTTGTTTGTGTATGCCATCTTTCCTCACCTCTGTGTGATTGATGGGGCAGTCCAGCTAGTGAAATGCCACTACTGCAAGAAATGTAACAGGATGCGTTGTGTACTATGCGGTTCAAGGGTGGGGAACAAACATTGGCCAGGGCATTGGGGAGCACTCCCTTCCTATTTTCTTTTGGGGCTAGTGCAGTGGCAGTACATCTGGGCCAGAAGGCCTGGATTCAAGTCACACACCCCAGGATGTGATGGCCACAAGTTGTGAGATAACGTTGCTAAACGTGATTGGGAGTTTTTTTTAAATTTAAAGTTTGAAAAAGACACCCTTCCGACTTCCCAAGTGGGACTCTAGAATTGTTTGCATCCTTTCCGGAAGGCAAACAGGATTTCTGCCTAATTGTGTACAGTTTATTGATCTCCTCCTCTGAGGACGGATGTTCTGGCTATGAAGAGAGTGTAGCAAAGGTTTACCAGACTGATTTCCTGGGATGGATCCCCATGTTGTTTGTAAAATTCTCTTGTGGGTTTTCACGCCCTCCATGGCCTCAACCCTCCTCCTGGCTCTGTTCCCTCCTTCGCGATCTCTGTACTCCTCTAACACTTGGATATCCCAGATTTTAACTGCTTCACCACTGAACCCTCAGTTCTTCAGGCCCTAAGATCTGGAATTCGCTCATTACACCTCTTTCTGCTTCATTTTCCTTTTTTAAGATAATCCCTTAAGCCTACCTCTCCCTCTCTGAGCAAGGTTTTGGTCACCTGTCCTAATATCTCCAGGTGTGGCTTCATATCATACATTGTTGTATGAAAGTTATGTAGTGCATCTTCGGATCAAATGCAGAAAATTGCTGGAGAAACTCAGCAAATCTGGCAGCATCTATACAGAGAAAATCAGAGTTAATATTTTGAATCCCGTGTCCCACCCCAACTCCTTCAGGGATTGAAAGGTTAATGTTTATACTTTTTTATATGTTCTGTCACTTCTTTTAAACAGTTGGTTTTCAATTTCCTGTGTCAAATTATTTTTAAAACTCTGATTTTCCAACCTGTTCAGCCCTTTGAGCTGTCAGAGGAAGCTGGAACAATTGCATGTAAAAGGAATCTGGACTGGTAACATGAAAAGGATGGGTTTAGAGGGATACGGGCCGAATGGGACCAAATGAATTTCGGAAGTCTTATTGGCATGGACAAGTTGGACCAAAGGGTTCGTTTCATACTCTACTATTCCATGACTGACTCTATGACTTTGTTTGTTTCAGATCTCCAGCATCTGTAATGCTTTGCTTTATTTAAAATGTACCTCGAGACTTGAAAGGTGCCATGTAGATATGAGTTGACTGTTGTAATGCCCTTATTTGGAAGGGGTATGGCAGGTCTTTCTTCCTGCTTCAGACTAATGTCCGGTGACTGTTTGATGTGGCTGTCAGAATCAGGATGGGCCCTGGAGTTGAAAGCACTGACGTTTTGGGTTCACAGACAGTAAAGAACAGTCTTCCCCCACCCCTGCCACACAACAGGGAGCGTGGCAGCTCCTCTGCGACCCCACCACCCTCCCCTCAATATTTAGGGAAAGGGGGGAGGGAAAATAGTGACAACAGACCCAACAAAACGAGTTGCTCTGCATCCATGACAATAGTGAATGAAGGGCCGGACTGCATACAGAAACACCGAGCCAATTGAGCCCAGGAGAATGTGGCTGGGGAATGTGTGTTTTCAACTGTGTCTCATTGCTGAAAAGGGGATAGTTTTCAGTTTGCTGGGTAACCAATATCACAAACAGGACTGTTCCATTGAAAGCAGATGGAGCTGTTTGCATTAACCTCCCCAACCTTTCAGAGCTGCCGTGTAGAATTGCACAGCAGAGAATGAGACCATTCGGACCATCATTCCTGTAGTGGTATTTGAAAATGCCGTTCAATTAGATCCATACCCACCACTCTTTCCTCCTTAATCTCACAGTATTTACTTTCCAAGTATTAGTCACATGCCAGTTTTGAAGTTTTGTATAGAATGCTTCCATTAACCTTTGTCTCAGGCAGTGCTTTCTGGATCATCACCAGATTGCCTCATCCTGTGAATGGACTGTAACCTGGGAATCGTCTCTCCCTATCCAAGCAAACAAAATCCATCATAATTCTTTAACCTTGTCTGCTCTGTGGAGATAGACCTGCTTTATACTCTCTCCAAGATCTCTGCCTCGTTGCTGATGAGTGTTGCAGAATTTGGGTACAGTGCTCCAGAAAGGGCCTAAACATCTGTAAAAGTTTACCATGCGCCTTCATGATGCCAACACAAATCACCCAAGGAGACAGCAAGGTGTGGAGCTGGATGAACACAGCAGTCCAGGCAGCATCAAATGCTCCTCTGCTGTTGCCCGGTCTGCTGTGTTCATCCAGCTCCACACCTTGTCATCTCCGACTCCGGCATCGGCAGTTCCTACTATCTCTTGCCCAAGGAGAGATATCTGTTGTTCGGCTCCCTCCTTGACCTTGCTTCTTGACTAATTCTCAAGGCCTGCCAGCCCTCCTTGAGATATCTGTGCTCTTTTAACCCTGGTTTCTTGCACATCCCTGCTCCTACACTAGTGCTTTCAGCTTCTAGGGTAGAATCTTGTTCTCGCCCTGCGCAGATACATTTCTTAAGTTTGGTCAAACAGGTTGGTTTTAACGATCAACTGGCCTGATGTTGTCTCATGTGGTTCAATGACCATTTTTAACCTGGGAATGGTCCTGTTTAAGAACTGTGGGAACTTTTGTACCTCCCTCAGTGGTGCAATATAAATGGGAAGTTGTCCCTCATTTGTGACATTGAAAGGTTGTGAGTTGTTTTAAATTACGTTTGATCACTGTGTTTTCAAAATCTACCCTCCTTAGCTACATCCCGTTGTTAATGAGCAGATGAATGTTTGTTTGTTTCTGCTGCGTTATCTCTTACTGTGAGAGCTCCAATAGTGAGCAGCCTTGGTTTCCCCTCATAATCAAGTCTTGTACAAAAGGACAAAGAGCAAATGGATGAAGGAAACACAGAGGCTTCTTTGGGCTTAGTGTTAAATTCAATCACGGCCTTGTTCCCAACACTGAAGCTGTCAGGGGACAGTGGTACAATAAGACTTAATATTGACCATTAATAGACTACAGGACGGTCAGTTAAAACATTTGTCCGATGACTCTGTGCTGAGGGCTCTTGTGTCCCTGCCTCTGAACCAGGAGACCCAAGTTTTGTCCCAGAGGTATGAGAGAGAAAAATCTCTCTTTTTTTTGAAAAGAGCCCCCTGCTGGCTGAGAGTGGATTCTTGCAGTCCCTGGCACTGTCAGCTGTTTGTGCCATTGCAGCTCTGTATTTGGGTGCGTTCTGGGGGCTGCAGCTGGTTAATCCAGGGATTTTGCTTCATAATGCAATCTGCTGATTTGGTGCTGTACAGAAGGAGTGCTACATTGCCTCACTCTTCAGGTCTCATTCCAAAGACAGCAATGTTTGAGAGTTTGCCACCAATGGGCTGTTTTACTGTCGTAGCAATGCTTATGTTACCCCAGTAATATCCACAATGTACTGAAGAATCCAACAGACACTTATTGCAACTAACAAACATTTAGAAACACTGCATTCCTCAAACACCAGTGTCTGAGCTAAAATTAAGCTATTGGGTTACAATAGAGGAGCCTATTCCTGTAGCATGTAATGCTTCCAGTGATCGGAAGTAAGATGCAATCTGAGACATTTACGTTCTCAGCTCACATGCATTGATACAGTGATGAAATTGTTATCTTGTCTCTCAAAAGCACACTGACTATAACATGTAACACAACAGCCACAATTTGGGAAAGCCAGTGTTCTCTGTCCAGGTCAACATCCATAGTTCTTTGCTTGAAGTGCTCAGGTTTGGCTATCGAATGGAAACCAGTTTTTAAGTTTGGTTTTGATGTTTAAGTGTCAAGTTATAATGACCTGGTGTGGCTGCAAGCCATTTGGAGGGAGACAGAGTATTTAATTGGTATCCTTAATGTAGAAAAAGACCTCGACACACTTCAGATTTATGAACAGTCAAAATTGTAAGATTGAGGTGATCTGATTGAAGTGAATACAGTTCTTGGGCGGGGCGGGGGGGGTGCGCGGAGGGTGTGGAGAGGGACGGTGTTAGCAGCGAAGATGTTGAGAGGCTGTTACCCTGGGCTGAACAATCTAGAATACAGTCACAGCCTCACAATAAAAGGACCAGTCATTTAGTTCGGGGATGAGGAGGAACATCTGTTTTATTCAGTGGGTTGTCAATCTTTTGCATTCCCTATCTCAGGGTTGTGGGGCTCTTGATCATATTTAGGGCCAAAATTGTGAAGACTTTTATTTTCGAGCAATGAGGTCATCAAAGGATATGGAGATGGGGCAGGAAGGTTGAAGCTGAGGGTCAGCCATAATTAGGTTGAGTAGTGGAGCAGGCCCAATGTTGCTAGTGGTCTTCTCCTGCTCCCCCTTCTGTGATGTTCTTAATGTGTGCACCGAGCCAAAGAAGGCCATGGTAGAAAATGTGACTGCAAGCTATGTGATAGAGATGGGGTTAAGGAGGTACCTACAGCAAGGCTGAGAGTGGGAGGAATCCCAAAGCTTGGACAGTCTCAGGCTGAAGGAATGTCCAGTTATGCTGCTTTCTGTCCTGGAGAAAAGGTCCAGCTCCCTGTTTTTAACTGCCTGACCTCTGCTACAGTGATGGAAACGGTGTCGGTACGTGCAGTTTTCAGCAGAGGCTAGCGTGTGGAGAGGGAAAGTGGGCAGGATGATTGTCGTGATAATTCCACCCCCCCCCCCCCCCCCCACCCCCACCACCAACCAATGTCCCATAGTGCTGGTGCTTACTGTAGTGAGCTCTCAGGCAGTACAGGTTGGAGAAGCCTAGAGAGGGAGCTCCTGCTGTGCTTGACTCAAGAGGTTTCATTAAGTGAGGCATTGGAGGAACTTTGTAAACAGATATTTAGAGGTTGGTGTACATCCAGTTACAGCTTTGGCTGGTGTGACTGTCTGTCTGAGCTGTGGTAGCGAGAATGTGCAGTCTAATATAGAAGGCAGCTACAGGCCAGTTACAGCATTCAGTCTGATTCCATTTGGGGCAGCACAGGTTTGGCTGAGGGACAGATGGACTTTCCACTAACTCCCTGAGGATTCAGCCCACTGGGCCCAAGACACAAACTTGGAGGGAGTGTGACAGCAGAACACACCAGCTTGCGTTGTGTAGCCCAAAGCTTTAGGGTTTCTTGTTAGAAATGTTTATTTTCAAGCCATTTCTAGATGATCTGCAAACCATTTTGAATAATGGCTGGTGTTTTGTTTTCCTTGCCTAAACACGCTGTCTCTCACTGATCCAGTTTGAAGTTCTGAACAGCATAAATGTTCGGTCTCTGTCGGGTGCTCTCTCTCTCTCTCTCTCTCTCTCTCTCTCTCTCTCTCTCTCTCTCTCTCTCTCTCCCTCTCTCTCTCGGCAGGTCCAGTGTCTTCAGAGTGGATTCTCAAGCCAAGCACAGTGCGTGCTTGATTTTGAGGACGCTGTGGATTAGTCTGTTGCAGGAGTATCTTTGCAAAGAATCTTGTTTATTTTTCAAGCCACACCATATTTGTCATCTGCATTTCAGTGCGCTTTCCAAAAATTACATCACTTCCAAAATAAAGTGATCATAATTTTGGAGGCAACAGCAGAATCTACTTTGTACCCAGCATTTGGGAAAATTGAGTTTCAAAGGCTTGCCTTGTAGGCGACAGGCAGCCCCAAAGTCCGAAGAGAAATAGACCTAATGATTTGAGTCCAGGAGGGCTCCTCTTCAGAACTGATGTAGCCACATCAGACCAGGAACGTGAACGCTGTTTCTTTCCCCCACAGACCCTGCTAAGTTCCTGCAGCAACTTCTAGGTTTGTTTCAGGGTTTTGGCATCTGCAGGATTGTGCCCAAGAGTCTAGTTTTACAGAACGCTGCCCTCTCTTGATGTAGTCAGCCATGGAATAAAGTGATCTTGTTACTGGGGCCTCAAATAGACTCAGGGCTCATGCAATTGTGTTGGGCAAAAGGTTCCCAGAAAGTAATGGGAGCGTTGTGTGAGCCATAAGTGGTTTGAAATCACCCAGAGCCTAATGGTGTCTCTGCTTGAAGGGACTGGTACATGTCTCTGTACAATGTTCTACTCCTTGCTTTTCCTAAGATTTCTTGGTGGGAAGTGAGCAATTAGTACTGCCAGTTCTCCATGTCACACTGCTACTTTTCTGTGCGGTTCCAAATTGTAACAGGACCCAAACGCCTTGGCCAGGTAAGCCAGCTGGAGCTTAACTATAAACAGTCCTGTCCTTCAGTATCGTTGCCCTAGTCCTCCAGCTGTTTGCCCTTTCTCCCCCCTCCATCTCAGCCTTGTAGACACAAATTACAATCCTCCAAAACATGCCAAAGTGCATAGACTTGACGAGTGTAAGAGTTATGTATGGAGACCTGTCAGTAAAATTGTACACAGCACGATCCCACAAGCAACAATGCATTCAGTTTGATTGGAGGAGAAAAGTGAAAGAAAATCCAGTGGCATCCCTAACGGCCCAGGGATTGATTGATTTGGTGGTTTAACAGCATTACAGCATGCTGAAAATCATCTTAGTCGGGCTGGATTTTGAGAGATACGGTGGCACAATGGTAACATTGCAGACTGGTAATCCAGGCTAACTATCACGGGTTTATATCCCACCATGTCAACTTGCAGAATTGAAATTAAGTTATATTAAAACTGAAGTTGAAAGTCTCAGTAACAATGAACATGAAGCTATAATTGATCGAAATAAAATCCCACCTGGTTCACCTTCAATGAAGGAAATTTACCATCCTTACCTGGTCTGGCCTACACATGATTCCAACCCCACATCAGTCTGGTTGACTCTTAACTGCCCTCTGCAATGATTAAACAAGCCACTCAGTTCAAGGGCATTTAGAGATGGGGAGCTAAATGCCATCGATGCCCACATCCCATGGAAGAAAAATTTGGTCTGTGCAGTTCCTTTCCTTGCATGCTTCAGTTTATACAGGGCATCAGTCAGGCTACAGCTTGAATATGGTGGGCAGATTTGGTCTCCTCGTTTAAGGAAGGATGCTATTGCAATGGAGGTGGTTCAGAGGAGGTTTAATTGACTGATACCTGAAATGATAGAGTTGTCTTGTGAGGACAAGTTGGGCAGTTTGGGCTTGGAGTTTAGAACCGCTAAATGTGATTTGTTTGGAGTTAAGATACTGAATGGGTTTGACAAGGTGGGTAGGGAAAGGACATTTTCCCCATGTGGATAAGGCCAGAACTAAGGGCTATTGTTTCAAAGTTAGGGTTCGCTCTTTCAGGACAGAGATGAGAGATGTTTTCTCTCCAAGGGTTGTCTGTCTTTGGAACTCGGTGGAGGCAGATTTTGAAGGTGGGAGTAGGTAGATTCTTAATTGGACAGGAGCATCAAAGCTTATTGAGGTTAGGTGGCAGTGTGGAATTTGGAACATAAACTGGTTAGTCATGATCACTATCGCATAAGGGAGCAAGCATGAAGCATTGAATTATAGAATCCCAACATTGTGGAAGCAGACCATTTGGCTTATTGAGTCCACACTGAGCCCTGTTCACCCAACCCTATCCCTGTAAACCTACATTTCCCATAGCTAGCCCACCTAGCCTGCAAATTCCTGGATATGACAAGGCAATTTAATATGGCCAATCCACTTAACCTGCGCATCTTTGGACTGTGGAAGGAAACCAGAGCACCCGGAGGAAAGCCATGCAGACACAGGAAGGATGTGCAGACTCCACACAGACAGTCGCCTGAGGTTGGAATCGAACCCGGGTCCCTGGTGCTGTGGGGCAGTCGTCCTAACTGCTGAGCCACGGCCATTTCACCATCTGTTTCAGCTCCTGGTTCACATATGTTTGTGTACATCCTGTGGCTCCTCTCCACTCTTACCTTTCACCGCCCTTTGACCTCTTGAGTTCCTGTTTGCACTATCCAGGTATCTATTGGTATGGGCATGGGAATTTGCTTCCTGATGTGTATTCTGATGATAAGGAGTCAAGGATACATATTCAACCCCGTGTTTGGCTATGAGCAGGCATCGGGTGTTTGACAGGAGGGAGAATGATTTAGCCGAGAGGCAAGGTAACCATCAGGACGTGGATGTGAGAGGCTCTGGGGAGTGCAGTTGAGATTTCGGAGGACTGCAGTGCTTCTGAAGGGGCAGCACCCCTGGTATAAAGGAGTAGTAACTATATTGTGTGGCATCATTAGCTGTAGCCCCTCACAGACGAGATGACTGTCTCCACTTTTGGGCTGAGTCTGTAGGTGGCTGTACAGAACGATGTAGCTTATGCAGGCTCTGTTGTGCTTGGGGAGAGTGTGGAAGGTGTCTGTGCAAGAGTTACATAGAAACATAGAAGATAGGAGCAGGAGGAGGCCATTTGGCTCTTCGGGCCTGCTCTGCCATTCATTACAATCAGGGTTATAAAACTCAATAGCCTAATCCTGATTTCTCCCCATAACCTTTTGATCCCATTTGCCCCATTGCCACATCTGGTCACCGCTTGAATACATTCAATGTTCTGGCATCAACTACTTGTGGTAATGAATACCATAATTTCACCACTCTGGGTGAAGAAATGTCTCTTCATCTCCGTTCTAAGTGGTCTACCCTGCATCCTCATACTGTGACGCCTGGTTCTGGACGCACCTACCATCGGGAGGATCTACCCTGTTCAGTCCTGAGAATTTTATATGTCTGTGCGCTCCCGACCCGCTCCACACCCCCCCCCCCCTCCCCCCGCAGCCACCATTCATCTGAACTCCAGTGAAAACAATCCTAACTTAGTCAATGTCTCTTCATATGTCAGTCCTGCCATCTCTGGAATCAGCCTGGTAAACCTGTGCTGCACTCCCTTGAGAACAAGAGCATCCTTCCTCAGAAAAGGAGATTGAAACTGCACAGAGTATTCTAGGCATGGCCTCACCAAGGTCCTGTACTCTCAACCTCTAGCAATGAAGGTTAACATACCATTTGCTGCCTTTACTGCCTGCTGCACCTGCATATCTTCAGCAACTGGTGCACAAGGACACCCAGGTTCCCCCTGCACACTCTCTTCTCTCAATTTACAGCCATTCAGGTAGTAATCTGCCGCCTTGATTTTGCTTCCAAAATGAATAACCTCACATTTATCGAAATTTATACTCCATTTGATGTGTCTTCTCACCCAACCTGCCAAGGTCATCCTGAAGGATCTCTTCATCCTCATCACAGTTCACCCTCCCAACCAACGTGGTATCACCTGCGAACTTTGAGACGTTTCATTTTGATCCCTCATACAAATCATTAATGTATTATTGTGACTAGCTGGGGTCCCAGAACTGATCCCTGCGGCATCCCACGAGTTACCGACTGCCAATTTAGAAAGGACCCATTAATTCCTAAATAAAAGCTGAAGGAACAGCAGATGCTGTAAATCAGGAACACAGGTAGAATTTGCTGGAAAAGCTCAGCAGGTCTGGCAGCATCTGTGGAGAAAAAAATCCAAGTTAACATTTTAGATCTGGTGACCCTTCCTCAGAACTGACTTCCTCTGTTCTGAGGAAGAGTCACTGGATCTGAAGCATTAACTCTGATTTTTCTTTTCTCCACAGATACTCCCAGACCTGCTGAGTTTTTCCAGCAACTTCTGGGGTTTTTTTCTCCCTCGCATTAATTCCTACATTTTTTGGTCTGCCAATCACTTTCCTGTCCACCTTGATACACTTCGACCAATTCCTTGAGCTTTAACCTTGCACGTCAAACTCTTTTATGTGGGACTTGGTGAAATGCTTTCTGAAAAAGTCCAAATATACCACATCAGCTGGCTCTCCCTTGTCATCTCTTCATAGAATTCCAACAGACTTGTCAAGCATGATCTCACGTCCATAAATCCACACAGACTCTTGTCTGATCCTGCCCCTGCTTTCTAAGTGTGTCTCTTAACATGGGGAAACCGTTGCACATTAGTTGCTATTGGAATCACAACCTCTTCTGTACTGAGGTCCAATGACCCGGCAGCATGGAATGCTACAAAGGATTGGGAAAGCCGCATTACCTCAGAAGACGTTCTATATTTAGCCTCAGCTGTTTTGAGTTATTTGAAGGGTTAGTGCAGCCTGACATATGGTTTCGATTGTATCCTTAGTCTCTGGCGAGAGCTGAGTGGGACTGAACTGTTTCCTCTCTGCTACTTGTCAGGGCCTCCTTGGCTGACGCTGGATGAGATCCGCTCCAAGAAGATGACAGACTGAATCCAGTCAGTTCCTGTTGACAAATTAACTGTTTTCCACCTCTTTTTCTCTCTCTCTCTCTTTTAAGAAAAGGGAAATGTTTAAGAATGCAGAAGGCCAATCTATCATTTGCATTTAAAAGCTGTACATTTTTAAAAAAAGCTGCACCAAAACCAAATTGAAAATCACTGCCACTTGGGAAAATGTAAAATACCAAAAGTCCCAATCTGACTGGAATTCCAGTCAGAAGCCGTGTCCTGTATTTATCTCCCATTGGCCTGAACATGCCAGCGATTGTGGAAGACCTCCGGGTAATTGAAATGTGAAATGTAAAATGTGCAAAATGTCACGCTGGAGTGGCTCAGTGGTTAGCATTGCTGCCTCACAGTGCCAGGGACCTGGGTTCGATTCCAGCCTCGGGCAACTGTCTAGTGGTTTTGGCTAGTTGACAAATTGGTTAAACAAGGAGACACCAGGCTGAGAGACAATATCTGACTTAAAGGAAGGAGTCAGAACAGGGTTATTGTCGATCTAAAAGCTTCACTTAATGCCTGAAACATAATTGAAAGCGAATTGGATAATAGTTGGAAAGGAAGAATGGACAATGACAGAACTAGGATGAAAATGGATAGTTCCAGCAGAAGACTGAGATTATTGACCTTCCCATTAACAATATCCTGGGGGTCACGATTGACCAGAAGCTGTGTGGAGTTGGCACGTTCTCCTTGAGTCTGCGTACGGGTCTGCCAACACATCCCTGGACACTAAAGGCAACGTAGCATGTCCAATGTGCCTAGCCTGCACATGGGAGGAAACCCACGCATTATAGGCTAGCTGGGTTGGCCATGGTAGAATTGACGTTATGGGGATAGGGTAGTGGTCTGAGGTTGGGGATCGGGGTCCGGGTGGGCTGCTGTCCGGAGGGTCGGTGTGGACATGATGTGCTGAATGGCCTCTTGCCACACCTTTGGGGTTCTATGATTCTATGTTGCAGTTACTTAATTGATTTGGGGCCAGATGGGAAAACGATGCTTGCAAGAAGTCTCCTGGAGAGCGATCACACCGTCTCCATTTCATTGAAACCCAAGATGCCTACAAAAACGGGTTCCTGCAGAGTTTAGAGATAATGGGAAGTGTAGATGCTGGAGAATCCAAGATAACAAAGTGTGGGGCTGGATGAACACAGCAGGCCAAGCAGCATCTTAGGAGCAGGATAGCTGACCATTCAGGCCTTGGCCCTTCACCAGAAATGGGGGAGGGGAAGAGGGTTCTGAAATAAATAGGGAGAGAGGGGGAGGCAGAACGAAGATGGGTGGATAGGTAGGGAGGAGATAGGTCAGTCGCTGAGCCAAAAAATTCCTATCACAGAGACATCAAGTTGTACAGCAACGAAACAGACCCTTTGGTCCAATGTAACCAGCTGTCCTAAATTAATCTAGTCACATTTGCCAGCATTTGACCTATATCCCTCTACACCTTTCTATTTGCGTACCTATCTAGATGCCTTTTAATTGTAATTTTGAGAGAGGTACCAGATTAAGGGATGTGACAGGTGGTTGGCAAGGACACAGAGTGGTAAGATAAGTGACAGGCACAGTTCAATCTAGAAAAATAGGAGAAAAATCTTTTTATTGGTGAGGCAGAAGAAAAAGAATGAAAGGAGAGGAGCCCAAAGGGAGAGCTTGTTGAGGGAAAGGGGGTAATGTTGAACTTGTTTGAGATATTGGTTAGACCACAGTGAGACGACAATGTGCAGTTTTGGAATAGCGTGGATAAAAAGTTAGTGATCATTATCAAGAACGCAAAGTTATAATTACAAATAAAGGCTGGGGAAAAAGTCAGGCTTTTTAAATTATAAAAGTTACGCTTACGAGAAAATCTAGTAGATGTTGTGGAAGATGAAATAGTCAAATGTGGTTTTGGCTAGTTGACAAATTGGTTGAAAGAAGGAGACAGCAGACCAAGAGACAATATCAGACTTACAAAGGGATGAGTTGGAACAGGGTAATTCCTAAACTAAAAGCTTTACTTAATGCCTGTAACATAATTAGAAAGCGAATTGGATAACAGTTGGAAAGGAAGAATGTATAATGACAGAACGAGGGTGAGAATGGATAGTTTCAGCAGAGGACAGGGATTATAACCCTCCCTTTCAATATCCTGGGGTTCACTGTTGACCAGAAACTGAACTAGACTCACCATATACAAACAGTGGCTACAAGAGCAGATGAGAGGTTCGGAATAGGGTAGCCAGTAACTCGCCACCTGATTCCCAAAAGCTATCACCATCTACAAGGCACAAGTCATAAGTGTGATGGAATACTCCCCTCTTGCCTGTAGTTCCAATAACACTCAAGAAGCTGGATACCATCCAGGACAAAGCAGCCTGCTTGATTAGCACCACATCCACAAGCACCCATTCCTTCCATCACCGACGCTCAGTAGCAGTGTGCACTGTCTACAAGATGCACTGCAGAAATTCACCACAGATCCTCAGGCAGCACCTTCCAACCTCATGAGCGCTTCCATCTAGAAGGACAAGGGCAGAAAATACGTGGGAACCCCATGCTCTGCAAGTTCTCCCCCCCCCCCCCACCCACCATCCTGACTTGAAAATATATTGCTGTTCCTTCAGTGTCGCTGGGTCAAACTCATGGAATTCCCTCCCTAGCAGCATTATGGGTCAACCCACAGCAGGTGGACTGCAGCAGTTTGAGAAGGCAGTTCACCACCGCCTTCTCAAGGGCAACTAGGGATGGGCAATAAATGCTGGCCCTGCCAATGATGCCCACATCCCATGAATGAATAAAAAAAACTATCAGAGTAGTGGGCTGAATGGCTTTTGTCTGGGAAGAGCTATCCTGAGGTAGAAGTTCAAGAGTTTTAGAATAATTGAATTTCGAGAGTGTGGAAAGAAGCCACTTAGCCCATCAATTCTGCACAAACTCTTCAAGGAGCTTTACACCCAGACCCCACAGTGTTAACCACTGTGCCACCCAGGAAAGAATGTTTCATGTTGCAGTTTAAACTATAATATTTTCCAAGTAAGCGTCTTGGCTGAACTGACCCTTCTCGAATTAGAACGCAGTCATGAAATTTAGTTGCTTCTTGGAGTAACACATTAGATTACAGACACTGTCTGAAAAGTTTACTGCATGAATCTTACGCTCATGGGGCTCTTCATTTGGACTGCTCAGAAACCTTGATCATGGCTCAAAATACAAGGAGATATTCACACACTTCCTTTGAAGCTTGAAGAAACACCACCACACTCTTGCAACAAAAACACGGTGGATTTTTTTTTTTAAGAAATGGCTTTCAGTTTATTACGTAGACTCCATGAAGAAGAATAAGCTGGAGATACATGTACATTCTGGACTTGAAATGTGAACTCAGCACAGATGTTGCCAGACCTGCTGTGCTTTTTCAGCATTCGGTGTTTTGTGTTTCAGATTTCCAGCATCTGCAGTATTTTTTACCTTTAGTTAGGTTAATGGACATTATCTGGAATCTCTCTGTACAATACATCAAAGTCTGAAGCCACCTGTGACAATGTTGACATATCCACATTTCATAATAGTTTCAGTGGGTGTTACCAACTGTAACATTATAGGCACTGGCACAGCTCAAGGACACCTGCCCTTCTAACAGGCATAGCTCTGACAGTCCAGCTGCTGCTGAGGGCAAGGGAAAGTTTGAGAGCTGGATCCATTATCAGTTCCCATTTCCAAGGCACCTCCGGGCCCCAGAAGACAGTGCGCATTTCGTTAAGCCCAGTGAGACGAGTTACAGAAGTTTCCAAAGAAGCAACGTTAGTGCGTACCCATGAGGTGGCTCAGTGGTTAGCGCTGCTGTCTCACAGCGCCAGGGACCTGAGTTCAATTCCGCCCTTGGGTGACTGCCTGTGTGGACTTTGCACATTCTGCCCGTGTCTGCGTGGGTTTCCTCCCACAGTCCAGAGATGTACAGGTTAGATGGATTGGCCATGCTAAATTGTTCAGTAATGGCCAGGGATGTGCAGGCCGGGTGGATTAGCCAAGGTAAATATGGGTATACCGTAGGGGAGTGGTAAATTACAGGACAATGGAAGTGAATTATACCGTAGGGGAGTGGGTCTGGGTGGGTTGGTCTTCAGATGCTCGGTATAGACTCAAAGGGCTGATTAGCCTCTATCTGCACTATAGGGATTCTGTGTAAATAAATTTGATCAGTGCTTTTCATAAATAGAAACCTGATTTTGTGTGTGATATTTAATTTAATCCAATAAACAGTTTTTTTAAAGAAAGGAATGAATACTCCATCTAATTTTTCTTTGTTGTATGTGGCATATTTGTTACACAGTACATCATAGATTGTGGTCTGGCCTTGCGCCCAAGCAGACTGGAGGAATTGTTGGTGGGACTTGAATGAATTTCCAGTGTGAAGATCACCACGGTTGTGTAATTTAGATGTAAGTCCCAGCAAACCTCACGGACAGGAAGCGAAAAGTTAAGATCACAAGTTATATGTGGCCATGTCAGTTTATTAAATTGTCACAAGTCATTCAGTGGAAGCTCGAAGCATTGCTGCCATTGTTGTGGGTGTACCCAGCCCTGTGGGATTAGCTGTCTGCTTTACGAGTTTTTTTTTTGACTGTGGTGGCCAGGATCCGAAAGGAGAGATAATGGGAACTGCAGAAGCTGGAGAATCCAAAATAATAAAATGTGAGGCTGGATGAACACAGCAGGCCCAGCAGCATCTTGGGAGCACAAAAGCTGATGTTTCGGGCCTAGACCCTTCATCAGAGAGGGGGGTGGGGTGAGGGTTCTGGAATAAATAGGGAGAGAGGGGGAGGCGGACCGAAGATGGAGAGAAAAGAAGATAGGTGGAGAGGAGAGTGTAGGTGGGGAGGTAGGGAGAGGATAAGTCAGTCCAGGGAAGACGGACAGGTCAAGGAGGTGGGATGAGGTTAGTAGGTAGGAGATGGAGGTGCGGCTTGGGGTGGGAGGAAGGGATGGGTGAGAGGAAGAACAGGTTAGGGAGGCAGAGACAGGTTGGACTAGTTTTGGGATGCAGTGGGTGGAGGGGAAGAGCTGGGCTGGTTGTGTAGTGCAGTGGGGGGAGGGGACGAACTGGGCTGGTTTAGGGATGCGGTGGGGGAAGGGGAGATTTTGAAGCTGGTGAAGTCCACATTGATACCATTGGGCTGCAGGGTTCCCAAGCGGAATATGAGTTGCTGTTCCTGCAACCTTCGGGTGGCATCATTGTGGCACTGCAGGAGGCCCATGACGGACATGTCATCTAAAGAATGGGAGGGGGAGTGGAAATGGCTTGCGACTGGGAGGTGCAGTTGTTTATTGCGAACCGAGCGGAGGTGTTCTGCAAAGCGGTCCCCAAGCCTCCGCTTGGTTTCCCCAGGCTTGGGGACCGCTTTGCAGAACACCTCCGCTCGGTTCGCAATAAACAACTGCACCTCCCAGTCGCAAACCATTTCCACTCCCCCTCCCATTCTTTAGATGACATGTCCGTCATGGGCCTCCTGCAGTGCCACAATGATGCCACCCGAAGGTTGCAGGAACAGCAACTCATATTCCGCTTGGGAACCCTGCAGCCCAATGGTATCAATGTGGACTTCACCAGCTTCAAAATCTCCCCTTCCCCCACCGCATCCCTAAACCAGCCCCGTTCGTCCCCTCCCCTCACTGCACCACACACTGCATCCCAAAACCAGTCCAACCTGTCTCTGCCTCCCTAACCTGTTCTTCCTCTCACCATCCCTTCCTCCCACCCCAAGCCGCACCTCCATCTCCTACCTACTAACCTCATCCCACCTCCTTGACCTGTTCGTCTTCCCTGGACTGACCTATCCCCTCCCTACCTCCCCACCTATACTCTCTCCACCTATCTTCTTTTCTCTCCATCTTCGGTCCGCCTCCCCCTCTCTCCCTATTTATTCCAGAACCCTCACCCCATCCCCCTCTCTGATGAAGGGTCTAGGCCCGAAACGTCAGCTTTTGTGCTCCCGAGATGCTGCTGGGCCTGCTGTGTTCATCCAGCCTCACATTTTATTATCTCCGAAAGGAGAGAGTTGTTTCGGATGTGCGTGAAGAGGAAAGTCTTCATAACAAAATGTACATCTGACCCAGAGTTGGGTGGCTGATACCTGCTACAATTCAAACCTTTTGGTAAATTTGGAATAAGGCATGATCTTTTTAAGCAGCTTTCGTTGATGATGTCTGAGTCAAAAGGCTGTGGGTGCAAACTCCATTTCAAACACTTTGGTACTCCATACCGCTGGAATTACATTGGTTCTCTAAGACAGCTATCAATCCATCCCAGAGGAGTAGAGTGTTTTCCCTGGCATCTTAGCCGTCGATTCCTCACCAGATATTTTGCCATTAACTTGTTGTTAGCGGACAAATGGAATGTCCCATTTCCGAAGCACTTCATTGGCTGCAAAAAGCTTTGGGTCAGCAATTAAAAGTCATCTCTTGCAACATGCAGGATGTAAATACGTGGTCAGAAAAGCACAACAGTGTTTCGACTTCCTGAGGAGGCTAAGGCAATTCAGCATGTCCACAAGGGTTCTTACCAATTTTTGTAGATACACCACAGAAAGCAGCCTATCTGGATGCATCACAGCTCGGCGTGGCAACTGCTAGTCCCAAGACCACAAGAGAGTCTTGAACACAGCCCAGTCCACCACACAAACCACCCTCCTATCCACTGACTCCATGTACACCTCCCGCTGCCTCAGCAACGTAATCAAAGACCCCTCCCACCCTGGCTATACACTCCTCCACCCTCCAGTTGGGCAGAAGGTACAAAAGTTTGTATTCACATACAGTTTCAAGAACAGCTGCTTCCCTGCTGCTATTAGACTTCTGAATGGACCTCTCAAATTTTGAATTTAATGTTGCTCTTGCTGTTTCTGTACCTTCTTTGTATTCCTCGTTCTGTTCTATTGCCCTAATGCACCTAGTGTGGCATGATCTACCTGCACTGCCCCCAAAACAAAACTTTTCATTGTCGCTGGGCACGTGTGACAATAATAACTCAAATTAGACACATCTTTCCACATAAATACTTACCTTTCCCTGTTTTTATGTACAGAAATGGTGTCTGTGAATTTCATCCCTTGCAGTCTCCAGTGCTGATGACTTCTGATAAGTTTACCGAATGGTTTGCCAGAAATTCTTTGGCCAGGCCCTCTAGATGCTAGATAAAAATAGCCACTTTGCAAATCTTTGAGCAGCAGCCCACTTTTACCATTCACTCAGCGACTTAAACCAAACAGACCTTCAGAAAACAATGAACAAGACCAAGTGTGAAGCAAAGCAGGTTATGACGTGTAGCCCCGACAATCCCATATTACAATAGATTTGACCATATTTGGTGTGCTGCGCCTTAACAGAGATCAGATCAGTTTCTTGGTGCTGACAGCCATGAATTTGTAACTCTACACAATACAGGACTTTGTGTCACCCATAGCAATTCTACATTCTTAAAAGGTGAAGGGATGATGTACGGAAATTCGACATGTAGTCCGAGCATGGAAGGTCTAATAATCCCAAGGCAAGAACAGGGAAGGAGAAGACCTTTGGTCAGTTGTGATTCTATAAGTTGGGTGTAAATGGCAAGTGATTCCGTTCATCAGAATTCTGGATAGTGGAAATGGATGGAAAAGGATTTATACTATTATTAAAATTTCATTTAATGCAAATTGATGTACCTATTAGAATTCCATGTAGCACGAGTAAGGGAGATTTGTTGTATTGGAATTCCACACAATGGGTTTTAATGTTTGGGGATTTAGCTTCAGAATTATTTTGTTTGTTTGTGGGATTTGGGCATCGCTATCTGGCCAGCATTTATTCCCTGTCCCTCACTGACCTTGAGAAGAGGTGGTGCCACCACCTTGCCCTTATGCAGTACATATGCTGTAGGTAGACCCATAGTGTCATAGTGTCATTAAAGAGGAAATTCCAGGATTTTGATCCAGGGACACTGAAGGAACGACAGTATATTTCCAAGTCAGGACGGTGAGTGGCTTGGAGGGGAACTTGCGGGGGTGGTGTTTCCATCTAAGTGCTACCCTTGTCCTTCTAGGTAGCATTGGTTATGGAATTTGAAGGAGTTTTTAAAAGGACGCTCAGCAAGTTGTTGCTGAGAATCTTCTATATTGTGCGTGCAGCATCCCAGGGTGTGTTGCGGGAGAGAGCCTGATGTTAGGCAATGGATGGGCTGCCAAGCTAGTTGGCTACCTTATCCTGGACTGTATTACATTTCTTGGTGTTGGATTCACACTCATCCAGGCAAGCGTCCAAGCAAGAGAAATGTCACAGTCCTGACTTGTGCCTTGAAGAAGGTAGATGTGCTTTGGAGAGTTTGGAGTTTGGTTACTCACCTCAGCCTCTGGTCTGCTCTCATAGCCACAGTATTTAAATGACTGGCCAAGTTCAATTTTTAGTCAATAGTGACTCCCAGAATGCTGACACTGTGGGACTGGTGATGTTGTGGAATTGTCTAATATTGTTTTGCTACCTGATGGCAGTGAGTGCAGAGACAGTTAATGATCTCAAAAAGAAGCTGGACAGGCATTTTGAATAAAATTGACTTGGAGGGCTACAGGAGTGGAGTAGGGGAAATGAGACCGATTAGACTGCTCTACAGAGACCCAGAATTGACTTAGTGGGCCAAAGGGCCTTCTGTGTTTAATGACTTCATGGATACTGCCTACCACTTGGGTGCACAAATGTTACTTGCTACGTTACTTGTTCCACATAATGAGTGTGATTGAAAAGGGATTTACTCCCTTAGAACGTAATGCAGTGGCAGTGAAAGCAATGGTGTTAGTCTATTAGAACTCCTTACAGTAGGAATGAATAGCGGTGCAGTTAGCTGATTACAGGACAATGGAAGTGAATACGATGGAATCCTGACCATCTGTCCGTGTGGTTGAGCACCCACTGAGCTGTTTGAATGGGATAGAAGTTCAATGCAATTTGGTATAATAGAGATATACTGGGCGGTACTTGGTCCAGTTTCCAGATTGTGAACAGCGACCATATTAAAAGAGAGCGCCCACATTTCACGCATGTGTTTGTCTTACCAGCTGTGACATTTTCTCTGTTACGCATGCCCCATCATTGGTGATCACACATTGCGTTGTAAATCTTGATGCCTTCTCGGTCACCTCTGAACAATGCTACAGGAGATTTGTGGGATAGAAAAAAAATCAAATGCCAGGGAACGTATTGTGGTCTGCGAAAGCAAGATGAAACGTAAAGTATCTCCCTAAAAGGTCCCTTAGTTTGTGTGCGCTATGTGACAGATGTTGTGTCACGCTGGAATTTTATTGGTGAAGGGAAGGAATAGAAGAAGCCAGCATTTTTCCAAATCATTCCAATAATTGGCTTCCTTAAACCTTTTTAGTCACCTGTGACTTGGCCAGATTGAAACCCAGGGAGGTTGTTGTTTCTGAAATTGGAACCATACTACTGCTCTCTCCTGAGCTGGGGTAGCTGTTAAACTTCTGGCTTTTGGCCGAGCGCTGTCCTTGTAATCTCTGATCAGTTCCACGCTCTGCCCAGGCGGGCGGAATAGGTGTAGAGAGCCGGTGTTCCCTTTTAAAATATCGCGGCGCCGCAGCCCAGTCTCTTGCCCAGCCACTGAGTGCACCTGTGATGTTTTTCACAGAGCAATGCCTGAATGTCAATCCCAGCAGGAGCCACAAATCGCCAGAACTCTGAGGTCAACTGAACACACACACACACACACACCCTACCTCCTGCAGGCCATGGAACAAGGACTCTAAAAGACTATGTTACTATACGTTGTGAGCTTGAATGCACTGGTCCTTTTGGTACTGAGCATTGTAGGAGAAGGTAATAGTTCAGAAGAGGTTAATGTTACACTTGTTGTACTCATTTCCTGATGTTTCTCAGCCTGTGGGTGGAGGTGAGCAGTCTGACTCCAGCTTTCAGAAGGAGCTGAAATGCTTGCACAGGCTCCAGAAGGTCCTGATAACCAAATGCAGTTGTAGTTTTATCGAAAGTGCCTTCAACCACATCTCTTGTGTTTCCCTCAGTTCTGCCCTCATATCCCCTCCCCACAACAAAAATAAACACAGCATCCCCCTTCGAGATAGTCAGAACTGCTGACGCTGGAGTCAGAGATAAGACGGTGTGGAGCTGGAGGGACGCAGCAGGCCAGGCAGCATCCGAACAGCACGAAGGCTGACGTCTTGGGTCGGGAATGGGGGGGGAGGGGGAAGGGAGCTCTGAAATAAACAGAGGAGGGGTGGGGCTGGGGAAGGTGGGTGGGATGGTGATAGATGAGTGCAGATAGGCAGTAGTGGGAATTGGTCAGTGAGGTGGGGGGGGGTGGAAAGCAGATAGGTGGGAGAGAAGATGGACACGTTGTGGCAGGTCGAGGGTGAGAGGGAGGGCTGGTCATGGGATGAAGGGGGTGTTAAAATAGTTTGTGACTAGAAGGTGTTGTCGTTTGTCATATACAGAGCACAGATGCTTGGTCTGTCTTACTCTAATTATCGTTCCCCCTCCCCCCCACTTTGTTTACCAACAATCTATCTGCCTCTACTTTAATAATATTCCAGGACTCTGCTTCTTGTAAGGAAGAGAGTTCCAAAGACGCATGACCCTCAGAGAGAAGAATTCTCCTCATCTCTGACTGAGTTCGCTGACCCCTGATTTACAAGTACCTGTACTTTATGAAGAATGAACTCACGACCCCCACCTTTCAATTTGCAATTGGTTTCTTCTTCATCACTGGTGTGGAAATTGCCCACATCTTTGGAAAGGAGCGATCACTACTTTTTTAAATTTTTTCTTAAGCCTCCATCTGTTCCCCACATTTCTGGGCCAAACCTCCAACGCCAGAGGCCTCCTAACACACAGTGTATTTTTTTTATTCCAGCTAAACGCTCGACCTGTGGGACAGCGAGGCAAAGCCAGATTGCTGCTCCTTCTCTCTGCAGGAGCTGCCACATCCTAAGGGATAGTTATCTGCGTTTTCGGTGCGTCAATAGCTGTGTTTGAGTCAACTATGTGTGAAAGGGGATGATTGGGGGTGGGGGGGATGACACAGTTAAGTGGGGTTCGGGTCTGGTCTCATTGGGCAGGGGTGGGGTGTAAGAGGATCCGGGGCATTTGAGTCTGGGATTTTGTCAGGTTCGGAGTGTGTGCCTGAGAGTTGGATCTAGTTTTCTGGCTAGCCAGGGGTTTGAGGAGGTTTCCATCCCGCTGATCTTCTCGGGGCAAATATTAAGGGTGAGTGAGTCAGAACCTTCTGTAGACTCTGACTCTAATCCATTTTTTTTGGACAGTTCCAGAGGCCCAAATAATTACCTGTCAGTAGTTTCGACATCCTGGACGATTCCTGTCAGGTCAGCACATCGGGACCTCTAAGAGGTCGTGTGGTGTACGTCCAGATCTAAAGATAATTGAGAATGCGTTCAGACATTGCTCAATGGTTTTGGTCAGAGATTTTAGACACTGGTCTTTCAGGCAATGCCCAGGATTGTTTCAGACTGTGGGACAGGTCCTTACGTTGACGGGTGATGAGTAGATTCATTGTGAGACGGCAACTTGTGGTAATAGCAGCTCGTGTGAGTTGAGGTGAACCGCATTGCCTGGTTGTTCGGGAATTCCGTCGTTTCCTGCGCAGACCGTAGGAATGAACTGGCAGAGAAGGCCGCTCTGCGCTCGCACCAAGTCTACGTTCGGAGTCAGAAACAGGCCTGCTGTTGGAGGCAGGTTGTACTAGGTCAGGGAGTTACAATTAGTGATCGTTTGCACTGTCACACCTCGGTTTGCAACATTGTAGTGCAACTTTTGCTGTTGCCAGGGAAAAAAGGAAGTCATCGGCCCTTGTTTGACAGGAAACAGCAGGCCAGCAACAGGACCTGTAACCCCTTAATGTCTAAAATTTGTACACTTTTTTTCCACTGTGCTCCTGTACTTTCTGTAGTCTAAATCTATTCTAAATTTAGATCTGGCCCGGTGCTGAGAGAGTGCAGGACTGTCAGAGGAGGCCGTAGAGCTGAGGTGCCCCCTGTCCCCGCGAGTGGATGTAAAAGATGGCATCGTTAAAATGAAAGAAGAGGAGCAGGGATTTCCTCCCAAGGTTTTCGTCCAATGTCTGTTGTTCAACTAACACTAAAAATAACAGGCCATCTGGTCATTGCCTCGTTGCTGCGTGTGGGATCTTGCTGTGTACAAATTGTTTGGGCGTATCCAGAATTACAGAATTCACGACACGGGATAAGTATGTCGTGGATCGTAATAGGGTTTCCTGTGGTCCTGGGAAGCACTCTGTCAATACGAGTCTGCCTTTCTGTCTGTATTGAGTGACCTGCCTTCACTCAGCCATCCTTCCCAGCGCGCTCAACGGTGTGGCCGCTCCTGGAGCTGTGACCCAAGCCTGCGAGTGTGGACGGGCTATTTAGCCATGATGGCCCATTGCAACCGAACCTGCTCGCTCTCTCACTCGCTCCTCCTCCAAACTCTTGAGTTTGCAGATGTAAATTGCGGAACATTCTGAAGCCTGTGAAACTTTTCATTTTCCCTGTGTCCGGCTGGGAGGTGATGTGGCGTGAGGCTGTTGCTGGTGGTGGTCCAGCCATTGCTGACCGCTACTGGAGCGAATGGAACCAAGAGTGAGAGGGTTAAAGTTGGCCTGCGGTACATGGGGTCACGTTACAGGAGGGAGAGCGCTCAAGCGTACTTTTAACATTGAGCAAGCTGGAGCAGGGGAAGCATGCATGACCTTCCCTGTTTCTCACTTAAGTTTTGAACTCCCATTCTTGTGTTTTGATCCTTCCGGAATCTCATGGCCCTCGAAAACCTCCTCCAGCTCCACGGTCGCCTGAGATCACTGCGGCTCTCATCAGTTCCCACTTCCTGCAGCTGCTTAGGCCCGTTTGCCTGGGATATCTTTCTTAAACCACTTGGCCTCTCAGTCCTCCATTTTAAGATTCACCTGGGAGTCTTTTTATCATAATGTCCATTTCTGTAACAAATTGCCTAATTCTGCACCATTGAAACCCCTCCTTCACTACTTTTAACGGACTACAGGTGTTCAACTTGGTTAAGGCACTCTCCTGAATCTGCCAATTGGGAAATGAGCAGGGCAGGTAGGAGAAATGAGAGAGTTCCTCCAAAGATCTGTCACGGGCCCGAAGGATTGAGTGGCCTACTTCTGGACTGGGACACTCTCTGAAATGATCCACAACTACATTGTGAAAATCCATCTCTTCAGAGAGAAAATGAGTGGGAAAAGATCATGGAAAATGCTAGCACCCATTCATACGGCAGTTATTTGTTTTACAATGAGACCGCTTTTATAGCTGTAGACTCTGAATGATATCAAAGCCATCCTGACTCCCACAGCCAAGGTTTCTATTTATAAGGCTGAGCATTAAAGCAAACCACTTTAACAGATTTATAATTTATAATTTGGCACTAGTTCTCACGTGTATTACAAAGCATCTATAATGAAGCTGTTGAATGAGATTGAATTACTTTTTGGAAACAGTTACTACTGGGTTGAACTCACTGTCTGATGTGATCTACCAAGGTTTCGCAGATCTTATATGTTTGTTGCACTAGTGAACTCTACCATGTTCACAACCTTACAGAACAATAGGCTCCTTCCAATTTCCCACCTGTACAGTTTTGTACATGTCCTTAAAATTGTTTTATTGGCGTGAGTGAATCTTCTCATGAGCTTATACCCTATTTAAATAAGGAGACCAAAACTGTATATTGTAAACTCCCTGTTATCTAGCACAAAATTTTGGTTAGGCCACAACTAGAGTACTGTGTGTCGTTCTGGTCACTGCACTGTAGAAAGGATGTGATTGCATTGGAGGGGCTACAGAGGAGATTCACAGGGATGTTGCCTGGGATGGAGCAGTACAGCTCTGAAGAGGGGTTGGATAATCTCAGAGATAATGGGAACTGCAGATACTGGAGAATCCGAGATAACAAGGTGTAGGGCTGGATGAACACAGCAGGCCAAGCAGCATCTTAGGAGCACGTAAGCTGACGTTTCGGGCCTAGACCCTTCATCAGAAAAGGGGGACACGGAGGGCATTCGGAAATAAATAGGGAGAGAGGAGGAGGCAGATCAAAGATGGATAGAGGAGAAGATCAGTGGAGAAGAGACAGACAAGTTAAAGGGGTGGGGATGGAGCCTGTAGAGATGTATATAGGTGAGGAGGTAGGGAGTGGATAGGTCAGTCCGGGGAGGACGGACAGGTCAAGGGGGCGGGATGAGGTTAGTAGGTAGGAAATGGAGGTGCGGCTTGAGGTGGGAGGAGGGGATAGGTGAGAGGAAGGACAGGTTAGGGAGGCAGGGACGAGTTGGGCTGGTTTTGGGATGCAGTGAGGGGAGGGGAGATTTTGAAGCTAGTGAAATCCACATTGATACCACTGGGCTGCAGCGTTGCCAAGCGGAATATCAGTTGCTGTTCCTGCAACTTTTGGGTGGCATCGTTGTGGCACTGCAGGAGGCCCAGGATGGACATGTCATCCAAGGAATGGGAGGTTCAGTTGTTTATTGCGAACCGAGCGGAGGTGTTCTGCAAAGCGGCCCCCAAGCCTCTGCTTGGTTTCCCCAATGTACCTCTGGTTGCTTTCTTTAGAGCGGAGAATATTGAGAGGGGGACCTGATTAAGGGGCAATTGGCAGGGCGGATAGGAAACAATGATCTTCCCTTTGATGAAGGGTCAATAACAAGGGGGCATAATTTTAAAGTGAAAGGCAGGAGATTGAGGGTATTTGAGGAAAACATTTTGAAGGGAGTCTGGAATGCACAATCTGGGAGGGTGGTTGAAGCAGGAAAGCTCACAACCTTTTTAAATAGTGTGAGTGCTTGGAATGTCATAACATTCAAGACTATGGGGCCAAGTGCTGGAAAGTAGCTGGGACAGTACAGACGGAATGGGCCTTTCTAGGAATGGGTGGTTTCGTGAATCTGCCAGTTGCATAGGAAATATTTCAGTAGTGAAAATTTGTGTCTCGGGTTGTGAATGTGGCTGCTTGTTAGCTCGTTGAGCCAGTTGTTCTGTGGCGTGCAGATGTTCCATTACCATTCGAGGCAACACCATCAGTGCAGCCTCCCATCGAAATGTTGGTGTTCTGCTCTGTTCTGAATTTATATGACGCTCTGGTGTGGTGGGGTCATGTCAGCATACTGACTCAGCCTGCAAACGGACATGCAAGAGAATTTCTGGAGGCCTGGCTCGCAAGAATGAACGCCACTAACAAGTATTTAGACCACTGCTTAAAAAAAACAAACCGGAAGTGAGCTGAACAACCTAACACTTCAGTAGAAAGCCCCATACAGCACTCTCTAGTTAATCTGTGTATTTTAAAAAAAAACTTCAATCTAAATGTCAAAAGAGCAGTGCCGTTGACTGGCTGGGTCTTGGAAACTCTTATATAGCATTTCATCAGAGACATTTCAACAGATCATTGGATGGAAGATTTTGAATACTCTCTATTTCAACCAGTCACTTTTGCAATGATACCAATGTGGGGGAGGATGACTGACAGGAGGGACTTGTTTAAACAGACCTGGTACATTTTCTTGACAATTTGGTGGGGGGGGGGGGTTTAAGATTTCAAAGGGACCCAAGGAGCAGCTTTTTCCCAAAGAGGGTGGCGCGTTAGTGGAATGAACTGCCAGAGAAGGTGGTAAATGCTGGTACAATTATAACATTTAACGGGCATCCGGGTGGGTTTATGAGTGGAAAGGGTTTAAGAGGGATATGGGCCAAATGCAACCAGGATGTCGGGGTTGGCATGGATGATTTGGACAGAAGGGTCTGTTTCCATGCTGTAAAACTCCGACTCTACCGCGAGTTCTTCTGTGGGAGAGGAGGGGGCAGTGTGAAACGACAGGCTGTGAAGGTGCAATTGCATGCTGAGCTCTGGAACATAGCACAGTCAGAGAGAAAGGGTTAACCAGGTCTCCCATTAAGGATACAGTCCTTCCTTACTGTTAGGCCTGAGGCTGGTACTGCTGTGACAACCCTATCATCAACAGTTCTCCAATACTCAGGAAGGGAGTGTGGAACTATGCACAACCCCCAAGAGCTGCCACAGCCCAATTAACTCAGGGAGGTCACCGGGACATTTGTTTTAAGAAGCGATTGCCCAGTTCCTTTCATTAGGAGAATTATTTTTCACTCTTTTCCTGCTTCTCATTTCCTGTTGCTCCTGTGACAGCATTCCGAGTGCTGGAGGAATATCGCAGGGAGAGTAGCGGGTGGGGGTGCTGTCTGTTCATTCAGTGCTCCACCTTCAGCTCAAACGTGTAATTACGTTCCTGTCTCCTGAATCAACACGGGTGCTACAGCTGAGCGTCGAGACGCCCACATCGCTGCACTGCGATCCAAGGGGAAAGACAGCATTTGAGAGTTGCGTACAGTCAATGTTCCTAGCTCAGGCAACCCAACAAGGACTTGGAATAAGTCGCTACAGCACACAGGGAGGGCGTTCGGCCTGTCAAGTCAATGCTGGCCTTATTTTCAACATGATGTGCTTCCCACTTTGTCAGACACTGTCCTTGTATTGCAGCGCCCCTTAATGAACTGTCAAGTTTTAATCACCTCCCAAGTGGTTAAAACAGACAGTTCTCCAGATGAAGAGGATTTACCTAAATTCCTTGACTGATTTTGGCCCAAAAGATGCAGAAGTAGGCTATTCAGCCCATCGAGGCTGCTCCACCATTCATGGCTGAACTGATAACCCTGGAGGCTAGACAGCATCAGAGGAGCAGGAAAGCTCAAGTTTCAGGTCAGGACCCTTCTTCAGAAATTTCTGAAGAAGGGTCCCGACCCGAAACTCCAACCTTCCTGCTCCTCTGATGCTGCCTGGCCTGCTGTGCTCCTCCAGCTTCACACCTTGTTATCTCTGACCCCAGCATCGGCAATTCTTACTATCTCTGATAACCCTGAATACCACATTGCTGCATTTTCCCCATAAGCCTTAATTCCCTTACAGATTAAAAATCTGCCTATCACAGCTTTGAGTATACGAAAGGACCAAACCAAGACAGTGCTCTGAGAGAGAATTTCACAGATTTGCTACCACCTGAGCAAAGAAAAATATTCTCAGAGATAGTAGGAACTGCAGCTGCTGGAGAATCTGAGATAACAAGGTGTAGAGCTGGATGAACACAGCAGGCCAAGCAGCATCAGAGGAACAGGCAGGCTGATGTTTTGGGCCGAGACCCTCCTTAAGAAATGCCCGTTTATGAAGAAGGGTCTAGGCCTGAAACGTCAGCTTTCCTGCTCCTCTGCTGCTTGGCCTGCTGTGTTCATCCAGCTCTGCACCTTGTTATCGAAGAAAAATCCTCACCTGTTTTAAATGTGCAACAATTCATTTCGAGCACATACTCTCAAAGTCCTTGACTTTCACCCACAAGATAAACAAACTTTTCACATTTTACCCTGTCAAGGTCCTTAAGAATCGTGTATGTTTCAATAACATTGCCTTTCATTCTACCTGAGCACCAGTGAGTGCAGGCCCAGTCCACTCAAACTTTCCTCGTAAGAAAATCTCTCCATTCCTTAGATTTATTAGTCACTATCGTCAATTCATCGCTCAGAGGCAACTACCATTCCACATCCCATCCATCTTTCTTGCCTGGGATAGATGTAAAAACAAATAAATAAAAACAAAGGTAGTTTTTTTTTAAAGGAGGGATTTTAAAGGACAAGAAGCAATTTAAAATAACATTATTTAATTGCAGAAGGTCAATTTTAATAAAGTGAAAATGGATCTGGCCCAGATAGGTTGAAATTAAACATGAGGTGACACAACTGATGTTCGGCGGTGGTCTGCACTTCAAGACGAAATTGCTGAGATGCTGTTGAAATACATTGTCATTAAAATTGGGAGAGCATTGTCAGCGGTGCATGAATTATGAAAGGAACTCGGAGGAAGAGAAGGGTCGCATGTGCAAGCCAAATATAGAGATTTCAGGGTGGAAATAAGAGAGTCAAAGTGAAGGCATGAAGAGAGACCAGTAACTAATACAAAAATTATCCAAAAGTCTTCTACAGGATCTAAAATAATTACAGTGGAGTATGAGAGAAACCGTACCCAATTAGGGATAAAACAGGGAATATACACAGTCAGGCTAAGGGCATGATTGAGGTACTAAATGACAACTTTTACATCAATCTTTACCAAGGAAGATGATACTGCTAACGGAGGAAATTGTGAATTCTAATGGGCTAAAATTTAATGAAGAGGAAGTACTGGAAAGGCTGAAGTTAACAAGTAACTGGGACCAGCTGGGATTCATTCCCCATTGTGGAGAGTTGTAGGGGTGGAAATTGTGGAGGAATTTGCCACAGTTCTCCAATCCAATAGATACAGGGGTGCTATCTGAATGACTGAGGAACTTACAAACGTGTCAGTTCTTGTTTAAAACAAAAAGGATGCAAGACTAACAATTACAGGCCACCTTGTTTAATATTGATTCCAGAAGAGCTTTTAGAAGCAATAATCCAGGATAAAATCAGCAATCATTTGGATGAATGATAAATCACTAATATTTGTCAAAGACAAATGATGCTTAACTGAGTTCTTCGATGTGGTGACAATGTTGTTGGGGGCGGGTAGCACAGTTGATGCAGTGTTACATAGCCTTCCAAAAGGCACTTGGGAAAGTGCTTCCATTAGTTGGGGTGAAGAAATTAGATTTGCATAATCCTTCTGAAATCTCTGCAACCGTTGGGTTTTAAATCCATTCCAGAGCCACGAGGACCTGAAGCTGGAAATGGAAGGAGCGCCACACTGCCAAAGGTGCTGGGTGAGGCCTTGCCAGTGCAAATGCAAGTCAGGCAGCTCCTGTCCCGAGAAGAGCAGCTTACGATGCCAGCTTTCCATCTGGGCAACAAGCTGAAAACCTGGCCCCAGTGGAATCCAGGGCGGGAGGGCAGGGGCAGAGAGAGGGGGGAGCTAAGGCAAGCTCTGCCCCCTACCTTATGAATTACCCACTAACACAGGGATCAAGGTATGTGCTGAATAAGGGGTCCCAATCCCCAAATTGTGCTGCAGGCATTAAAAATTAATTTTAAAGACACTGTCATGTGCAGCCAAAGAGAGAAACCCCGAGGGATTAGAAAAACTGGGGTTTTCTTAAAACAAATTCAAATTCTTGTTTGTTACAAAATCATAGTGAGAATGTTTGATGAACAGACAGTCAGGAATCACCTCACTGCTTGAGGAAATGTCCTGGTTTCCGATCGCAGGTCATCCATGTTGGGTGATCCTTGGCAGGTACCTAAGGACTGCCTTAAACTGGGGCGCAGGGACACTTCCCGGCTCTGCGTCCAGTTCAAGTTGGCAACACCAAGCCTGCTGCAGAACAAAACGCTTGGCCCGTGCTGACTCTGGCAGCTCACCAGAGGCAAGTACGAGCTGGTGCCGGCTGCTCACGCAAGTTAACAGAGTGCTGGATCAGCCTTTTTACGCACAGGGAGCTCAGTAGAAGTGAGGAACACCTGCTCCTTGACAGATAGACCACAATTTGCAGCAGGCTGCCTTACCCAGCACATGCTGGGGCCAGCAGGGCTCACACACATACAATCCCTGCTCTACATTAGCTGGAGGAAGCAGCCTGTAGTTTCCTGTTTTACAACGTTATAAATTACATCAGAGGCCACCTGCTCTACAGTCTCAAACAGTGATTGCAGC
Organism: Stegostoma tigrinum; assembly: GCF_030684315.1. NCBI lineage: Eukaryota > Metazoa > Chordata > Chondrichthyes > Orectolobiformes > Stegostomatidae > Stegostoma > Stegostoma tigrinum. The sequence continues at coordinate 6,012,626 of NC_081369.1, read as the reverse complement.
AAGCAGATTTGTATAGCACAGATGTTTTCTGGTGTTTTTAAGGCCAACTTATCTTGACACAGTGAAATATTTTGAAGCAGGATAAAACTAAGGATGAGGAAAAAGCCTTTCAACGCCCAGTGCCATGTGAGGAAATGTCCTTTATAAACACTCCCTTCGAATGAAGAATCTGTGTGTATACTGCACTCCAGAAGGTGCAACCCATCACTGGATGGTGCTTGGTCAGAGACAACACGGTGTGGAGCTGGAGGAACGCAGTAAGCCGAGCAGGAAAGATGACGTTTTGGGTCGCAACCCTTCTTCAGAAAATGCTGTGTCTGGTATTGTGTTTCGATCAGCTCGGTGTCTCAGCACTCCCTCGCATTTAATAGAGGACTTTCGTAGCCTCAATGCATGTTGGGATACCCCCTCTTCCATGACTCCATCTCTCATTTCTCAGCAAAATGATAGATTCTTCTAATTGAGGGGATGGCTTTTGAACCATTACCAATGCTACTTCTGGAGATTTGTCCCTTCCTAGATTCTGTCTACCCTGAGCACTGGCTCTCCACTGAACTCCAGAATCTATGAAAAATGTCACCCTCGATTTGGTTGAATGGTGGAGCAGGCTATGCGGGCCAGATCCCTGCTCCTGCTTCTGTTTCTTATGTTTTTATGAGGCTGCTGTATCGAGCTACAGTGCCCCTGCTCAGAGTCTGAGCATCTTTATCTTTCCCTGGCTATTTACCCTGGAGCGTCGGAGGCCTAGTTGAGGTTTTTAAAATCAAGTCGGGCAGGGATAGGGTAGGGGAGTCCAAACCTAGAGGGCATAAGTTTTTAAGGTGTGTGGGGGGGAAGATTTAAAAGGGATGTGAGGGTAACCTTTTTTCACAGAGGGTGGTGCACGTATGGAATGAGGTGCCAAAGGAAGTGGCGAAGGCTGGTACAGTTGCAACATTTAAAAGGCATCTAGATGGGTATATAAATAGGAAGAACTTGGAGCCGAATGCTGGCAAATGGGACTAGATTAATGTCGGGTATCTGGTTGGCATGGAAAAGCTGGACCAAAGGGTTTGTTTCCCTTTGGTGCAGTATATGTCTATGACTAAGTGATTTGCGTGGAACACAAACTGTGCTACCACTGGGTTTTGGGCTAAATGGCCTTTTTCCTATATCCTGTGTGCCACCAGCTGGGGAATAATATGCAGCAGGCACTATGGGACATAGGTGGGCTACAGCAGAGCCCAGACTTCGAATTTGATGCATAAGGAATTGTGGATGTGGTAAACATTAGCACTGTATAGCATCAAGTTATTCAAATGGGTACAATATTTCACACTGGAGAGCAAATATGTTCTTGTCCCTTATTGTTGAGGGTCCTCCTGCTGAGGCTGGGCTTAGCCTGAAATTAGCACCCATCCCCTGTCACTATGCCATGGCTCATTTCCAAAGAGGGCACAAATTCACTGGTTCAGGCATTGGTCATTCAGCCCATTGAGCCTGCTAGCCAATCAGTACAATCGCGGCTGATCGCCCGTGTCAAGGCCCTTTTCCCACATTATCTCCGGGTGGGATTCCAGGCTTCCTGATGCAGACCCGGAACTACAGAGCCCTTTTCTATCCAGTTGATGGAAAGCGAAATGCAAAATCAGGCAAGTTGCCTTCAGGATTTCTTGACCAGTGCTCTGTCCAGCGATCATATTTCACTAATAGAGAAATCCAGCTCCTCTGGGGCCTCAACGTGCCTCCAACCCTGATCCCTTCACCATGCCCTCCTTACTTCAGTCTGCCTTGGTGTCTCTAAGTCTGGAACCTCCTCCACTTCCCTCTCTCTACCTTTTGCCCGTAATGTGATCAAAGAGTGGTCAAGGTCTTATGGATGAAGTTTATTTTCAAGTTTTAATAATTCCCTATTTAACTCCCCTTCCTCCCATTTGCCCTCCATTCCTTTTTATTTATTCACAGGATAATGGTATAGCTATCAAAGGCCCAACTAGGTATAATGCCTATTTCTATTTACCTAGCCCTAATTGCCCTTGAGAATGTAGTGTTGAGTGACCATGTAGGTCCATCTGCAAATCCAGAGTTCTCGGGTTTTGACCCAGTGACTCTGAAGGATGATGATTGGAGGGGATCCTGGAGGGGTTGGTGTTGCCATGTATCTGTTAGCCTTGTCCCTTCTAGTTGGAAGTGGTCCAGCATTTGGAAGATGCTGTTAAGGAATTTCGGTGAGTTTCTGCAGTGCTACAACTGAGCATCGATGATGAAAGCTAAAGGCAGTGGATGGGGTGCTAATTGTGTGGGCTGTTTTGTCCTGGATGGCATGCAGGCAAATTGAGGGTCTTCTGTCCCAGTCCTGATTTGTGCACTGTAAATGGTAGACAGGCTTTGGGGAGTCAGGATTCCTAGAATCTGACCATGCTTCTATAGCCACTGTATTTATATTGGCACACCCAGATCCGTTTCCGGTCAATGATAGTGATGTGGATAGTCAGCGAGTCAGTAACGGGGTATTGTTGAATATCAAGGGGTGATGATTCAATTCTGTCTGTGGGAGATCTGAATGGTGCGAATGTTACTTGCCGTTTATCACCCAAAGCCCGGCTACGGTTCAGGCTTTGATGCATTTGAACACTGACTGCTTCAGTAACTGAGTCGCCACAAATGATGTTGAACATTGTGTGCAATCCTCGGCGGACATGCCTACTCCTGATGGAGGGGCATTCTGAGTTCTGTCGACTCCTCAACAGTTCACACGCACAACCCCCCCCCCCGCCCTTCACTTTTGCTTCTAAAGACTGGGTTCTTATACCATGCTCATAGGAAGGGATGTAAAATAGGAGAGTGAGAGTGAGAGTGTGGGTGGGCTCACTACTCTTCGAGTCATAGAGCCATACTGCATGGAAACAGACCCTTCGGTCCAAACTTGTCTATGCCAACCAGATATCCTAAATTAATTTAGTCCCATTTTTCAGCGTTTGGCCCACGTCCCTCTGAACCCTTCCTATTCACTTACACGTGCAGGTGCCTTCTAAATGTTGTCATTGTACCAGCCTCCACCACATCCCCTGGCAGCTCATTCCATACGTGCACCACCTCTGTGTGAAAATGTTACGCCTTAACTTCCTTTTTAAATCTTTCCCCTCTCGCCTTAAACCTGTGCTCTCTAGTTTAGGATTCCCCTACCTGGGAAAAAGGCCATGCCCCTCATGATTTTACAAACCTCTATAAGGTCACCCCTCAGCCTCTAACATTCCAGGGAAAATACCCCAGCTTCTCCCTATATTCAAACCCTCCAACCCCGGCAACATCCTTGTAAATCTTTTCTGGACTCTTTCAAGTTTCGCAACATCTTTCCCATAGCAGGTAGAGCAAAATCGAACGCCAAAAGTGGCCTAACCAGTGTCCCGAAGCAACATGACCTCCCAACACCTACACTGAATGTCTTCACTATCCTGTCTACCTGTGACTCCACTCTCAAAGAACTATGATCCTGCACTCCAAGGTCTCTTTGTTCGGCAACACTTGTGCAAAGGGTTGATAGCTTTTTGTGCTCAAAACTGGATTTTTTTTCCCCTCACTGGGATGATGATAATTCACAACAAGAGATGCTTGCCTGGCCTGGTGCCAGGAATCTGAAGGAAATGTCTCCATGTGAGCTCAGCGCAAACAGGATGGTCCTTTCAACACGAAAACACAACAACCAAGGAACTCTGTCGATCAAGCAACTGATGGCTGGGTTTAACCAAGTTTGACACCTATTGTAACAAGATGAACACAGCAGGCTGAGCAACATCAGAGGAGCAGGAAGGCTGACGTTTTGGGCGTAGACTCTTGTTATCTCAGATTCTCCAGCATCTGCAGTTCCTACTATCTCTTGACACCTGATGTGTTTAGGAAGTAACACTTGGCTCGATGCAAGATGTCGTAATTGCCCACATACTGTGACTTCCACTGATGGATGATCTGAAAAGTATTATCTGTCTGTCTGTCATGACTTGATTTCAGAAGATTTGTGCCTAATTCTGGCTCTCTCACCCTCTCTCAATCAACGGGAGATTTATCTCCCCGGGACATAATGGCTTCCATTGCCCGTTATCCCAACGGTAGCCCTGGCGATGCTGGTTAATTTCTTGATTTGACATTCCATTCAGAGTTGTCACTGACAAGAGTCAGCATTGAATACTGGAGGTGAAACGTGTGATGTGAACATAGCAGGTCTCAAGGTAAGTGAGGGAGATGGGGGAGTTGGGTGGTGGGGGGAGCAAAATGGTTAAAACAAGCCCACGAGATGTCAGCAATCACTCCATTGCCTTCCTTCCAATATCCTTTGCTGAGTGTTAATGCTCGCTTGCAGACACCTGCTTGGGTATATGCAGTTTGACCAGGTCTGGCTGTGCAGCTGAATCTCACCGCACTAGATACTGATCAGGACCAGGCACATGAGCTAATACTCTCTCTCACTCAGGGTAACTCCTGCATTACTGCCCCTACTCCCAAGTGGATTAACAAGCCTGTTTTCTTTCTCCGCAAACACCCCCCCCCATCCTTGTTCGTGAGGCATCACAAACTGGACCAGCATTTATCGCCCGTCCGTCGTTGCCCCTTGAGAAGATGGTGAGCTGCCTTCTTGAACCACTGTAGTCTACATGCTATAGTTAGATCCCTTAGGGAGGGGATTCCAGGATTTTGACCCAAAGACAGTATTGAAAGGCATCTGGATGGATACTTCAGTAGGAAGGGGTTTACAGGGATATGGGCCAAAATGCTGACCAGTGGAACTAGATCAATGTTGTTACAGAGATAGTAGGAACTGCCAATGCTGGAGATTCTGAGATAACACGGTGTGAAGCTGGATGAACACAGCAGGCCAAGCAGCATCAGAGGAGCCGGAAAGTTTGATGTTTTGGTCGAGTCCCTTCATTGTTGGATGTCTGGTTGGCACAGATGTGTTGGATCAAAGGGTCTGTTTCCATGCTGTACAACTCTATAAATGATGACATATTTCCAAGTCAGGATGATACCCATGTGAATAGATTAGCTGTACATTAGGATATTTTAGCGTTCTGAGATTCCAGCCTCCTTGGCACAGTGAATTTGATTCTGACACATTCACAGACATGCACACAGGCATTCAGAGACAGATTCTCTCCCCGTGTCATCAGTCATCTTTCCCAAGCTGGGATTTCTGCGCCCAGCTCCTCAGACAGTGAAACTTTTGCCTGGTCAACATGCCAACATCACGACAGGGCAAGCAATCGTACACTCGCATGAAGCAAATCATTACCGGGACCCTTGCACTCCATTACGCGAAGGATGGAGGACCTGTCACAAATAAATGTATACCGTTCTGTCACAAATCATCACGCCCATTGTTACAGGCCACGAAGGCAGCACAAATATGAAGTGATTTCCTTTCAATGGTTATCAGCAAAAGGCCATTTGCATGCTCCACTTTCATACAGGACAGGGCCAGCCTCTGTCCCTTTAATTGGTCATGGTTCAATGTTGGGAATGTCACTGGACTGGTTATCCTGAGACCAGGATTATGTTCTGGGGCCACGGGTTCAAATCCAGCCAAGGTAGTTGGCAGGATTAAATTCAATAAATAAATCCCTATTACACACCTAGCCTCTGAGAGGGTGACGATGTTAATTTATCATAAAAACCCCATCCGGTTCAGAAATGTCACTTTTGGGAAGGAAGTTTTGTTGTCCTCATCTGGTCTGGCCTACTTGTGACTTCAGGCCCTCAACAACATTCTGAAATAGCCAAGCAGTTCGAGGGTGGTTAGGGATTGGCAATAGATGCCAGTTTTGCTAGTGACACCCACATGTCATAAAAGAGTAAAAATAATTCACCTGAGTCACAAGGTTGCGGGATCAAACCTCTCTGGACAGCTGAGCGTTAGAAATCCTGGCTGACGTACTGTGTGCAGTGCTGAGGGCGTATTGCACTGTCAAGAACTTTCATTCCTCAGTTGATGCATTAACCAAGATCCTCTGGTGGATATGAAATATCCCACAGTGCAATTCGGCGCAGGGTCCAATCAGTATTGGCCTGAATCTGCCAAGAGTGATGATTATGGCTCTGTATCGTTTCCCACCAAATTCAGGTTCCGTGTTGGTATTTCCAACCTGGCCCTCTTCGGAAACACTGGGTGAAGAGTGTTCAGTCCATGTTATGGCATGGGCAGCAGGATTTTGAACAACCTTGAGCTTGGGGAGAGTAGAATGTAGGAGACCAATCAGGAGCATATTGGAATAGTCCAGTCTAGAGGGCTTGAGGTTAGGTTGAGCTGTGCAAGTTAAAGCCAACACTCTTCATTGAGGGGCAGTGTGTAGATGAGAAATAGGAAGGGCCAAGGAAAATCCTTGTGGGGCACCAGACATAATGGTGAGTGTGTAGGAAGAGAAACCATTGATGAGCATTCTCTGGCTCCATGGAAATCTTTAAAAATGATGGATTTCAGGAGATTGGATGAACTTGTGGTTGAGTCTAGACCTGGGATTCCCGTGGCTCAGTGGCTGGCACTGCAGCCTCACAGCACCAGTGACTCAGGTTCAATTCCACCCTTAGGCGACTGTCTGTGCAGAGTTTGCATGTTCTCCCTGAGTCTGTCTGGGTTTCCTCCCACAGTCCAAAGAGGTACAGGCTAAGTGAATTGCTCATGCTAAATTGCCCCATGGTGTCCAAGGATGTGCAGGTTGGGTGGATAAACTATGGGAACAAGGTTACAGGGGTAGGGTGGGAGGAGGTTGGATCTGGGTGGGATGCTCTTCAGAGACTCTGTGGGAATTCAATGGACTGTATGGCCTGCCTCAACATGGCAGGGATTTAATGATTCCTAATGGGAGTGCCTGTCGCACTCTTTGTATGGAAGGATTTGTATGATTTCTATGTATGGTTTAGAAGGGGTGGACGCCAGGAAGTTGTTTCCGTTAGGCGGGGAGACTAGGACCTGTGGGCACAGCCTTAAAATTAGAGGGGGTAAATTTAAAACTGAAATGAGGCGACATTTCTTCAGCCAGAGAGTGGTGGGCTTGTGGAATTCATTGCCGCAGAGTGCAGTGGAGGCCGGGACATTGGATGCCTTCAAGGCAGAGACCGACAAATTCTTGATCTCAAAAGGAATCAAGGGCTACGGGGAGAGTGCAGGGAAGTGGAGTTGAAATGCCCATCAGCCATGATTTAAATGGCGGAGTGGACTTGATGAGCCAAATGGCCTTACTTCCACTCCTATGTCTTATGGTCTTATGGATTTGAGAAGAGTTACTTTGCAAAAAGAGAGTGGCGAGAATATGTAACTCACTGTCTCATGGTCAGAGCAGACTGCATTGATGCATTAGGGGAGTTCAGGGTGCTTAACATGGGAGAAGGTAAGGGGAGAGTATGGAACAGGTGTATAGTGTGGGAGGGAGGAGATTCGAGATTGCTTTCTGGAGGGTAGGTTCCAAGTAATGCTGCTCAATGATGCAAATTGCTGCTTATTCACAGAGAAGTGTGAATCCTGAATGAAAATTTCTGAATGATAGTGACTGCAGGCTATTTGGTTTCAGCCTCTGCCAGGTTCAGAACACTTGACGAGCCTGTTTGGATTTGCGCATGGGTTGCGTTTATCATTAATGACGGAAGTAGAGGCACGAGGAGCTTAGAGATCAAGTTCAGTCTGTAGCCTGCACTTTAAAGCCAATTATAGGCAATCCCAGGATGCCTCTGTCATTAAAGACACTTGGTATCTTTCAGCATAGGGCCTACTTAAAACGGGAGCAACATCCTGCTGACGGTGGGAGGCCTTTATGGAACGTTGGTTGTGGAAGGCCTGAGATGGTTTCCATGGTAACTGGTTTTTCCTGTTTCTCCACAGCAGGGTCATGTGGAGGTAGGTCCCGAGAAGCTAACTGATCAAAGAGGCTTGCTGCTCCTAATGGTGTCCCGACATCTAAGAAAAGCATATTGGGCATCTTCAAAATTAATGCAAATTATGAGTTAGAGGTGAAAATTTCACTGCGGCTTCATCTGGAGCCCTCCTGGAGAGCTGGGTCTTCCTGTCCATTAAAGTTAATGGATAGGAAATTGTAGCCCAAGAGATTACAGTTTTTACCCTTTAATAAAAGCAACTTAATCACCAACTCAGTATGGCCTGTGTGAGTTCTCCACATCAGTCAGCTTGACCAGAGACACTGTGAGAATTTTTTTTGAGCTATCACTAAATTTACAACTGCAGGAGACAGAGACCGTATCTCAATTCTCATTTCCATTCCTCTGTCTCCCTTTTACATCACCGACCCTGTCTCTCTCTGTCTCACTCTTAACACTCTGTCCCCCATCTCTCCCTGCTTCTTGCGCTCTCTCTCCCTCTCTCTCTGTCTCTAACTGCTTGAAAGGTCAGCAGTGAAACACTGCCATGGCTACAGGCTTGATGGGGAGGTTTACAAGATGATTCATTCTTTGGTGCTGAGAATCTTGACGGGCGAAGGATGCAAGAATTTCACGAGTAGCAACAGAGAGGAGACGTTTGGGTCACATCAGTGATCTGTACAGAATGTGACTGCTCCTCAGGCACTTCCAGCAGACAAGGCCACGTGTCTCACACTGTTGTGTCAGGCCTGTCAGACACTGGAGTAACATTGCAATGATACCACAGTGCTGCTCTTTCCCACAATGTGGGTAGGTGGAGTTAATGATTGAGCTCAACTTCAAGTAGCAACCAGCTATGGAAAGGTTTGATAAAGACATTAGAAGAGAGGAGCACGTGTTCAGAATAGTTTTATCTAATGTAACTAAGGCAGACCCTGATGTACCTGTGATGACCTCTAACAGGGGTATTTACTATTCAGATGGCTTCCACCTCAATCAGTCTGTAAAGAACCAAATATCAAACCAACAACACCCCCCTCCCACCCCCGGTCCTGTCTTCCCCACTCAAATTAGAGCAACCCGCCAATCTCCAAGAACTCATTTGATTGGTAGCCCCTTTTGAGCTTGGAAGATTGAAGAGGTGATGCCTGGGTCTCCAAATGGATTTGATAGGATTGGGACAGGACAAACTCCGGCAAGAGGATCCTGAACTAGCACTGTATTCTCGGAGCAAGAGCTTGGAGTGAGGTTACGAAGCACACCACGTTGCGAAGGGAGATGCAGAAATCTGGGACCCCCTTCCTGTCAGATCGCTGGGAGACAGCTGGAGCTTTCACAGCAAGATTGAGCGGGTCAACAGCCCGAAACCAGACCACTCTCTCACTTCCCTGCTGTTGCTGCCCGACTCGGAGCATTTTTCTGTGTTTGACCCTCAATTTTCAGGGGGTTGAGGAGAGGGGGAGGTCAAGAGCATCAAAGTGTATGGAGCGAAGCTGGGTAAACAGAGTTGGGGTGCAGATAATCCGTGGTTTAATTGAACAGCAGGGCAGGCTTGCTGGGCCTGAATGGTCTGGTATCCTTGCATGTGTAACATCCTCCTGGGTCGACCTGAATTTTCTGTGATCCTGCATTATGTATTGCCGGCCAGAATGGAACGAATTGACACCAGGGACAGTTAAACAAAATTGCCTGAAGACCACACCAGGAAGAAGACTGTCCAAGCGCTTCTCAGCTCCATTAGATTCAACACCCATGAGCCAGGCAGGGTTCAGCTCCACGCTTCCTCCTCCCTCTCACTCTCAGCTCGCTCTTTTTGAGGCGAAATGGCTTCTCCCGACACATCCAGCCGCAGCCGGAATAATATAATGTAGCAATCTAGGCCACCGAGCAACTTTGTGAATCTGCCCAGCGATTGCATGAAGGGCCACTGTGCCATCTTGGGTGAGGGCTAGACATTAGCGCAGGTAGTGAGAAGATGTGTTCTGCTTGCTTCAGGTAGGACACCAAAATATTTGATACTTAACAGAGATTGCAAGGAGGGCCTCAATGCAACATCTTATGAAAATGTGGCACCTCTGAAGGTGGGCACTGTCTCTGTGTTGTGCTGGAATGTCAGTCTGGATTAGAGGTACAGATTGCCAGAAAGGGATTTCAACCTACAGCCTTCTCTAATAGCAGGGTTTGGGACTGGTGTCTTTCGAATGGTTTCAAGCCAGCAGTGGGGTGCGCGCAGGGGCAAGGGGTGATGGAGGAGATGTGGAGGCAGAAAGGAAATTGTAGTCATTTGTGTTGCTGCAGAATCATTTTAGGACGATTTTCGTTCCTGTACTTTCAAGTTTGCACTGAGATTCTTGGCAGTGGGCATGAAATGCTGCTTTCCCCATATAATCTCCATTTGCTTCAACTGGCTGTTTAATAACACTGGTGCGTATTTGTTAGTGTGGAAGGCTGGCCACGGGATGTGCCACTGGCCTGCTTGTGTTTTCAGCTGAAACCACCTCCATTTAAAAAGCACCTTTCTCTGAAGATTTATGTATTTTCTGGTTTAAGCAATGTTGCTCCGATGTACCACCCTAGAAAGCCATAGTCAACTGCACTGCAGCGCTATCCCATAAGGATCTAGACTAACCATGATTATGTGAATCTGTATTCATTGCATTCTGAACTCAGCAACTCATGCAGTTAAGTTCACTTCTAAGAACGGCATATTTGCCCAAAGAGAGTCTGTCGCTGTGGGATCCAACTCTCATCAATACATTGTTTGATCCCATAAGAAAGATATCTTTGGAATGGCACATAGCCCCCTTACCCCTTCACATATTTCCAACGTTGTAAATATTTGCTGTTTTCGAACCTGCAGTTCTCATGCGAATTTCCTTCCACATCCTAATGGGGCCCATCCCGTGCTCTGATTCAAATTTGTATTTCTATGATGAGAAATCAGGAGATTCTGTACCACAAACTCAACTAAGCTGCTCATTATGTACTTTGGGAGTCTTATAAGATTACCCCCCCCCCACCTTATTAGAAGCCTCCTAAACAGGGCCCGAGCCATTTGTTCACCAAACCAGCTTGCTTACTGAATTAGAGCTAATTGGAGCCATCCTGCAGGGGCTAACGGCTACCCTTAATCAGATCATTGCATGTATATTGTAAACTCATGAATAGCCCTCCATCCTGACCACTGCCCAGTCCTGCCTCTCATTACCCTGGAAAGGTTATGTCGAATATTTGAGCACATTTGAGTAAAAGTTAGTTTGTTTCAAGTTGCTAAGATGCGGTAGGGACAGCGATGTTTGGCACTGACAGGATGATGCTGTTAAGCCAAAAAGACATTCTGCCCGTCACTCAATGTGGTGTATGAGTTTTGGTGCCTTTTGTGATGCCAGGTGTGAAGGCCATGCATCCCCAAAGACTGGCAGATCACATCAAATCACAGATCCCTTCGAGTGCCCGCAACCAGCTCTAACGTGCAGAACATGGTGTCAACATTAGAGACAACGCAGTGTGGAGCTGGATGAACACAGCAGGCCAGGCAGCTTCAGAGGAGAAGGAAAGTTGACGTTTCGGGTCGGGATGTGATTCTGCACGTGGACTGCATTTACTGAATAATCCAGAGTGTGTGAAGAATGATACTGATAACCGATTTGGCCTGTCGATTGGGTAGTGCTCTTGCATGCACTGTGTAAGATATAACTGCCACGTGGGGCTCTGTTCTGTGCAGGCTGAAAGAATATGTGCACACATTGTACCTGTTTCAACTCAACAATGTAGCTTGCAGCCATCTACTGGTCTGTTTCTGCAGGCAATGCCCTAACTAATCAATTACCCTGCCGGGTTTAAAACCTAAAACTGAGCAGTTAACTGTCAATCACTATTAATGGGTGCATTGTCCATGGCAAAGCAATCAGCGTCCACTTGCTGAATGTCTTCCCCCCACACAGTATAGGTGTTCCTTTTCCTTTTGAATTGGTATGCTTGCAAAATGTCCTGATGAGCCCGAGATCCATGAGATGTCTTCTTTTTAAAATTCAGCAGTACTTGACTTTAATAGGACTAAACGATTATTTACAGAACCATTCATGATCTTAGGATATTCCCAGATGCTTTACAGCTGCTGAGTTGTCAGCTGTTAATTTGCACACACCAGATAGCAGCTAATGAGCTGATAATTTGTTTTGAAATTATCTTGGGTGAGGGCTAAACATTAACGCAGATAGTGAGAAGATGTGTTCTGCTTGCTTCAGGTAGGACACCAAAATGTTTTGTGCTTAACAGAAATTGCAAGCAGGGCCTCAATGCAACATCTTACGAAAATGTGGCACCTCCGAAGGTGGGTATTGTCTCTGTGTTGCACTGGAATGTCAGCCTGGATTAGGGGCTCAGATTGCCAGAGAGTGATTTCAACCTACAGCCTTCAGACTCTGACAGCCGGTCAGTATTCATCCCTCCAGCAATTTTTGAAACCAGTTCACCTGCTCGCTGTTATTTGTGAGATCCTCCTGTGCACAATTGCCTGCTGTGGCTGACTATTCGACGGTGTTTGATGGGTACTTTGTAATGTCCTGAAATTGTAAAGGGTGCTATATAAATGCAGGTTTTTTTTCAAATAGTCACAGGCAACCCAACCCTGCGCAATGGGCAACTGCGTGGATGGTGATGTCCTGAGGAGCAGGCTCGAAACAGCTGGACCATAATACAAATACTTAAACGAGAGTTTATGAGCTAGACACTTTTCCTGTCCGGAAGCAGTCTTGTGGGGGAGAGGTTGCTGGGGAATGATCAGAACCGGAAATGCAAACAGCATTTAGGAAAATGTCACCAAGATATTTTGATGTTAATGATGTTGCACTGAGAAAATTGGATGATATGTCTTGACGGCTTCATGGCTAGAGAAACAGGAATTCCAAGGGTGTTAAACTGAATCCCACGTGCAACCTGTGCGGTACAAGAGAAGGAGGAACCAGGAGATTATAAATGCGGCTGAATAGTCACTGACCTGTGATGGCAGAATCCTTGAGAAACTCACTAATTATTATTGGAGGTAGTTGCCGGTCAGTGAGGTGGGGACAAAGGACAAATCTGTTCAAATTTGTACAATTCAAACACGTTCTTTGAGGTCTCTCCTCAAAGAGAGGAGACAGCTCAGAGTTGTACCATAAGACCATGAGACCACGACATCGTTTCAGACAGAGCCTTGATCTAAACGCTCATCTGAAAGTTGCCAACTCCTGACAGAGAAGCACTTTCTCCCTCCTGTACTGGAGCATCAGCCTCAACTGTGTTTGTCTCTGCAATGGGGCTTGAATCCTTGCCATTTGATCTTGGAGTTGAGCACTCCCAACTCTACAGACATCAGATCAACCTTCTGAGTGAAACTAGAGCTGGTCTGAGTTTGACACAATGTCAGGAATTGACATTCACAAAGGAATCCAGAATGTGATTTAATAGAGCAGAACACTGTCATTTCCAAAGTTGACCCGCTTTGGAAAAGTGTCTAGCTCATAAACTCTCGTTTAAGTATTTGTATTATGGTCCAGCTGTTTCGAACCTGCTCCTCAGGACATCACCATCCACGCAGTTGCCCATTGTGCAGGGCTGGGTTGCCTGTGACTATTGAATTTTTTTTTAATGGCCTGCATTTATATAGCACCCTTTACAATTTCAGGGCATTGCAAAGTACTCATCAAATGCCATCGAATAGTCAGCCACCACAGTCAATTGTGCACAGGAGGATTTCACAAATAACAGCGAGCAGGTGATCTGAAAAATTATTTCAGGTGATCTGAAGGCAGCTTTATTCTGTATTTAACCCTGTGCTGTCCCTGTTTGACACTCCCAGGACAGGGACAGCACAGGGTTAGACACAGAGTAAAACTGCCTCTATACTGTCCCTCTTGTTTTACAATTCAGAACTAAAAGGAGATCGGTTTTGATCCGCAGTGTGAACAAGATGGTGTTGGGAACTGTTTTCCAGAAGGGCTTTTGATTTGACAAAATGCCGTGTGAAATGTCATTGTGGAAAATTACAGTCTATGGTGACATTGGTGTGGGTAGAAAATTGGCTCCTTAAAAGGAGACAGACAATAGTCAAAAATAGGTGTCCTCATGCATGATGTGTTAACTTGATTTATTTATTTATTGTCACGTGTAGTATGCAGGTACATTTATTGTGAGAGTAGTTTAATACAAAAGTAGGAAGTGTCACAGGGTGCTGTGAGACCACATCTGGAGAAATATCTCCAGTCTTGATTACGTTATTCAAGGAAGCATGAAAATGCGTTGAAGCGTTACAAAACAAACCCTTGAGTGAGTTTCTTGAGAGGAAAGGTTCGACAGACTGAGTATGTTTCCACTGGAGTACAGAAGAGCAAGGAGCAACTTGTCTCAGACATATAAGACCCTGCGTGGTCTTGAGAGGACTGATGTGAGACAGGATGTTTCCGCCTGTGGGACAATCCAGAACCACCATTTGAAAATGATGGGTCACTCGTTTACGTCAGTGATGGGAACATTTATTTTCGGACAGAGTATCGTGAGTCTTTGGAACTCTGAAGTGGTGGTGGAAAGAAAGTGCTTGAATGTTTTTAAAGGTACATTTAGATTCTTGACGAGGAAGGCAAAAGGCTATTAGGCATGGGGAAGTGAGGAATATGAAGGAATCAGTTCAGTCGTCCCTTTAATTGAATGGTGGAGCAGGTTCGAGGGGGCTGAGCCGTATTTCTCTGTTTCTCATTCATATGGAATATAGAATATGTTCCATGGCATCAAACACTGCTATGACAGGAACAGCACAGGGTTAGATACAGAGTAAAACTGCCTCTATACTGTCCCTGTTTAACACTCCCAGGACAGGGACAGCACAGGGTTAGATACAGAGTAAAACTGCCTCTATACTGTCCCTGTTTCACACTCGCAGGACAGGGACAGCACAGGGTTAGATACAGATACAATGAGCAAACATTATTTCATGGCAGAAACTTGTTATAAGTGGATTAATCAGGGTTTCAATTTCAGTGTAACTTTTGGTGTGAGTACTGTGTATTAAATATGAGAAGGACTCTGGTGCTGTGTGCTTCAGGAACTGGAATAGCTTTTTAGTTAAATCTGTGTTTGTTCCAATTATCCTGCCTGTGTACACACAGTCTTTTCTGACTTGGTTTGGACTGTGTTCTAACCCCATTTCTCCCCCTGTCTGCATGCCCAACTCCAATTATCCACAGGATGGACAGCTGCTTCTGATTTCCTGGAGAGTAATTCGGATGGCGATGATTATTTATAACGTGAAGAAAATTCCAGAACCTTTCATCGACCACTTCCACGGGAACGCTCTGCCAATTTGCTAATTACTGACTGTTTGCAGAAGTGGGAGGAGCCCCCTGTTCCCAAATTAACATGTGCCCATCATGTCACTGAACACACATTTGTCATTCTCTGTTGAACAGTTTGCAGCAGGACACTATTTCTTGACTTAGATTGTGAAGCGAAAGGGATTTATTGCAATCCCAGACTACAGTTGTCACTGTAGCATAAACACTTCCTTCACGTGACCTCCATATCTGCTCAGACGATTAGGGGCAACGGGTAAATTTGGAGTCAATGCAGCTGTCTGGAGCAATTGGCAGCAGATGGTGCTTCTCCAAAACACATGATACCTTCTGTGACAATCAAAATTACCATCGTGTTAGAGGGCTGCTCCCTCAGTATATAGAGAGAGAGACAACTGGCATTGAGCTGAATCTGAGGGTCACTGCTCCTCAGTTGAGGGGTGAGGGTTGAGAAGGTGGGGTTTTCATGAGAACCTCAATTGGGATGGGAATTGAATCTCTACACTGGTGTCGCTCCACACACTACAAACCATCCATCCATCTGTTGTCTTACCTTCACATGGTTGGTGGATGCTGGGAGTGGGGGGGATCTGTGTGCAGTTAGAGGTCATGTTATTGTCTGTATATTAAAAATGCTTGCACTGCGGGTTGATTACAGATAGAATTTCACTCACATTCATACGTGCACACACATTCTCTCTCTCTCGCGCGCACACACCCACGTTCTCTCTCGCATGCTCACACTCACATTTTGTCTCTCGCGCGCACACTTATTCTCTCTTGCACGCGCACACTCATTCTCACTCACGCGCACACTTACATTCTCTCTCTCGCACGTGCACACTCACATTTTGTCTCGCGCGTGCACACACCCACATTCTCTCTCACACACACACACCCCCACATTCTCTCTCTCTCTGGCACGCGTGCACACCGCATTCTCTCCCTCGTGCCATACACACTCACATTCTCTCTCTCACGCCGCACACACCCACATTCATTCTCTCGCACGCGCACATCCACATTCATTCTCTCGCACGCGCACACTCACATTCTCTCCCTCGCGCCGTGCACACTCACATTCTCTCTCGCGCGTGCACACTCACATTCTCGCTCTCTCGCACACACATCCACATTCTCTCTCTCTCGCGTGCACACTCACATTCTCTCTCACGCACGCACACTCACATTCTCTCCCTCGCGCTGCGCACACTCACATTCTCTCTCACGCGTGCACACACATTCTCTCTCTCTCGCACGCACATTCACATTCTCTCTCGCGTTGCACACACTCACATTCTCTCTCTCGCACGCACACTCACATTCTCTCTCGCGCGTGCACACTCACATTCTCTCTCTCTCGCACGCACATTCACATTCTCTCTCTCGCATCGCACACACTCACATTCTCTCTCTCTCGCACGCACATCCACATTCTCTCTCTCGCGTGCACACTCACATTCTCGCTCTCTCGCACACACATCCACATTCTCTCTCTCACGCCGCGCACACTCACATTCTCTCTCTTGCGTGCACACTCACATTCTCTCTCTCGCACACACAAACACATTCTCTCTCTCGCGCCGCACACACTCACATTCATTCTCTCACACGCGCACACCGACATTCTCCCTCTCGCGTGCACACACTCACATTCTCTCTCGCGCACACACACACTCACATTCTCTCTCTCTCTCTCACGCCCTGCATCCCTCATGTGTGACCTCTCCCTCTCACGTGCACACACTCCCTTTCACTTTTTTAAAAGTAAAGCTCCCTCAAAATTGTCTTCATTAAACTCTCCCAGGACAGGTACGGCATGGGGTTAGATAGAGTAAAGCTCTCTTTACTTTTTTTTAAACTGGAAGTAAAGCTGCCTCAACACCAGCCTCATCAAACACTCCCGAACAAGGACAGCACAGGGTTAGATACAGAGTAAAGCCATCTTAATTTTTAAACTGAGCGCAAAGTTCTGTCAACACTGTTATTAAACGGGAAGTCAAAAATAATAATAGTGAGGCTGCCCCTGCTTGGGCACACTGTTGGAAACAAATAGAAATTAACATGGGAAAATGTAAACTTATTTAACGAAACAGAAACTTAGTAAAGTAAAGTAAGATCTAGGCTGATGATGCATCCCCAGCCCCTGTGGTGCCCATCAGTCTCGACCTTGCAGATGACCACCACATGCGAGTGTGGATATAACCGCGAACGAGGGGCAGACAATCAGGAACAAGCAGCCCACCTTGTGCCCACTTCCTGGACCTAGTGGTCAGGCCCAGGAGCAGACCCAAGAGCAGGCCCTTAGAATTCTGGATGGACGGGGGTCACCACATGCCTGAGTTGGGGCTGACCACCCCGTCCCTCCAAGCTGTGGTTGGCTCCAGCCAATAACCTCTCGGCCAGCTGCTCTGGCATCATCCAGCACGCCCCTCTGCCATCCAGCACATCCCCAACACTTGGTCGGCCCAGCAACCCTAAGCCCTCCCCTACCTCAGTCAGCAGATGGAGAAACCTGCTGCTGAGCACAGTCTCTGTTTCCATCTCCCTTCCAGATATTTTAGCGTTAACCCGTCCAGAGATGTTAATGACACACAGCTTTGGAGCAGGTGGAGCCTTGGACCTGGGGCTTCCTGCTCAGAGGCTAGGATGCTACCACTGCACCACAACAGCCCTCAACTATGTGTTCTAGGTACTTTGAAAATCAATGCCCTTTATCTGAGTATTTTAACAGCGTAATTCATATGTTATTAAAATCTATACAGTGAAATAAGGCCATAATAATAAATTGTGCCTATTCACGAGATATCCTCTCCCTAGCTGTGACAACTGGGTAAAGACCCTTTGTGATCTATCCCTGCTAAAGTCAAGGTCGAGGGTCTGTAGAGACCAAATGTTCTGGATTATTTTTCCCTTTTACATCTCCGGTTTGGCCAGCATTCATTTCTCATCCCTAATTGCCCAGAGGGCAGTTCAGAGTCAACCACATTGCTGTGACATAGAGTCACATGTAGGCCCAGACCAGGTAAGGATGGCAGTTTCCTTCCCTAAAGGACATTAGTGAACCAGATGGGTTTTTCCCGACAATTGACAATGGATTCACGGTCATCATTAGACTCTTAATTGCAGATATTTTATTGAATTCAAATTCCACCATCTGTCGTGGCGTGATTCAAACCCAGGTCCCCAGAACGTTCTCTGGGTCTCTGGATTAACACTGACGAAAATACCACTAGGCCATCGCCTCCCCTGAATGAGATGCAGAGTCTGCGCCCCTTCCTTTGAGAAAGCAGAGTCTGTGCACGAGCAAATGGGGATTGTTCAACCTCAGAAAGGTTTTGATAGAATGGGTGCTAGAGAGAATGCCCCCCCCCCGCCCCCCCCCCCCCCCCCCCCCACAGTGGGGAGGAACAGAAACAGAGGTTATCAACAGGAGACAGTCCAACTGAGAATTCAGAAGAACTTTAAGAGCGGTGAGAATGTGGAGCTGGTGACCACGGAGAGTACTGGAAGTTGATACTTTGTGACATTGCTGTCTTCCTTTCAGCACACTCCTTGCACCTTCCTCTTGGCTACCTGATCTAGTATCATATTGTGTGACTGGGTGCTGCATTCATTTCTGTAATATCCTGCGAAGTTCCTTGGGATATTCAGTTGTTGAGCATAGTTGGCTCGCTGAGCCTGTTTGTTGTTCCACAGACACTTCGTTACCGTGCTGGGTAACATCCTCAGTGCAGCCTCTGATGAAGCGTCGGTGTGTTTTCCCGCCTGGTTTTTAAACTCTGGGGTCCGTTGCGATGCATTGCCTCACTTCTGGCTTTCCTCCGTAGTGGAATGGAAATGGGGTCGAGTTCAATGTGTTTATTAATGGCCTGCTTCGTGGAGTGCCATGCTTCCAGGAATTCTTGTGCTTGCAAATGAGGCAAGATCAGATTGGGATGTCTGGTTGCCATCTGGTTGGACCGAAAGGTCTGTTTCTGTGCTGTATGACTATTTAGATAGATTGCCTTTCTATTCTTGCACGAGAATTCCTGGAAGCATGACACTCTATGAAGCTGGCTATTAGTAAACACGTTGAACTCAACTCTGTATACATTCCACGATGGAGGAAACCTGGAAGTGAGGCAATCCATCGCAACGGACTCCAGGGTTTAAAAGCCAGGTGGGAAAACACACCAAGGCTTGATCGGAGGCTGCACTGAGGATGTTACCCAGCACGGTAACGAAACGTCTGCGGAACAACAAACCAGCTCGGCGAGCCAACCAACCTCAACACCCACAACCCGAGCTTCAAATCTACTCCGAAACCTTGTGTTCAGTTGCATCAAAAATACTACTTAAGTATACGCTGTTGCCGCAACAACGGAAAATAAAGGGAAGAACTGTGGGCGCTGGAGACCTGAAACAAAAACAGGAATTGCTGGAGAAACACTGGTCCGGCAGCATCTGTGGAGAGAAAGCAGAGTTAATATTTTGGCTCAGGTTTCTGGTGGAGACTTGAAATGTTAGCTCTGCTTTCTTCCCACGAACCTGCCGGATGTATTGATTATAATGGGATGCGAACTGAGCGCATGAGGGAGAAGGGTGTAGAAATCATAAGCTTTATAATAAAAGAAATCAAAAGTGTAACAAAATAAGGTAAAATTATTACTTTAGATAAGAGGAGACGCGAATGGAAAGCAAACTCCAGCCAACCGGCCCGTCCAAACCATGCTAGATTCTATGGTGCGTATACAGTGATATCCAATGCAGATTATTAATTCCAATCCAGCCCAGATAGGATTCAAACCTATGAGCTCCTGTGTGTGAGCTTCTTAATGACTCCAGCCTCTGAGAGGTGGGATTGGTGACTGCAGTTTGAATCAACAGCACAGAGGGGTGCAGTGCACTGTTGTGGTGCAGTGGTAGCGTCCTTGTCTCTGGGTTAGAAGGCTCAGGTTCAAGATCCACCTGTTCCAGAGGTGCGCCTGAACAGGTCGATTTGAGGAAAGAACTCAATTGCTTTAGCAGGTTTTGTTCAGGATTAGTTATTCTCCCTGATACTGCTGCTGCTGCCCTGGTCTGCTGCTGCCCTCTGCTGGATTCTGCACCTCACTGATACCAGTTTCGTGCTGTTGTGTTTTTTTTCAGGTGCCACTCGAGAGATCGGCTCAGCTCTGACCCGAATGTGCATGAGGCATCGCAGCATCGAAGCCAAGCTCCGACATTTCACCAAGTGAGCATTTCCTCTCGTACAACAGCAACGTGCCAGTTCCCACCCCACCCCAGAGCAGTTGGGGGTGGGTGATAAATGCAGGCCAACCCTACGCCTCTCACCCCATCGAGCAAGTAACAAAGTGGCTGATCCAATAAATCGCTTTTAGCCATCTCTGATGAGAACAAAAACGTGGTCCCTGTGGCACTGAGTCCTGGGACTGGAGAGGGCTCTGGGTATCAGCACTGTGTTGGGGAGAATATGGGTGCTGAGGCCAGATTCGGTGCCGGGGGTGGATGTGGGTCATGTCATGGGTGTCACAGACTGATATGGGATGCTACAGCGAGTGTCGATGTTTGGTGTTGGTTATGGAATAGAATCCCGACGGTGTGGGCGCAGGCCACTCGGCCCGTCGAGCCCACACTGACCCTCCAAACAGCATCCCACCCCCACCTTTTGCTTTCCCATGGTTAACCCACCCGGCCTGCACATCCCTGGACACTATGGAGAAATTTCCCACGGCTGACCCGCCCACACCGCACACCAGTGGGAGGAAACCCGCGCAGACACGGGGAGAATGTGCAGACTCCACCCAGGCAGTCGCCCGAGGGTGGGATCGAACCCGGGTCCCTGGCGCTAACCACTGAGCCACCGTGCTACGCTGATACTGTTGACGGTGTGGGTGTCACGGTAGGATGGATGTAGGTGCTGCAGTTGGGTTTCACTGTCAGGTGTTGTTTCTGCATTGCGTACCAGTATCAACGAACTAAAAGGACAAAGAACTGGACAAGCTAAGGACAGGAATAAACCCTCGAGCTCACCAAGCCTGCGCAGACACGATGACTTTCTAAACTTAATACCGTTTTGCCTCTACACAGCCGGTATCTCACTATTTCCCACCTCTTCGCCTACATGTCAAGATGCATCTTACACCTTGTTATTGTGCCTGCCATAGGCAGCGCATTCCAGACATTTACCAACCTTTTGTGTAACAGACTCGTCTGTCACATCTCCTTTAAACTTTCCACCTTAGTTCTCCCCGAGGGAAAAGACTCCCACTATCTCTGCTATCCATGCCTCTCATAATATTGTAAACTTCTATCAGGTGACGCCTCAGCCTCTGGTGAAAACAAGCCAAGTTTATCCAATCTCTCCTCACAGCTAATACCCTCCAAACCAGGCAACATCCTCGTAAACCATTTCCGTACCCTCTCCAAAGCCTCCACTTCCTTCTGGTACTGTGGTGACCAGAGCTCGACACGATATTCTGAATAAGGCTTTATTAGAGTTCTGTGTGACTGCACCGTGACTTGCAGATTTTTACACTCTATATCCCGGCCGATCAAGGCAAGCATGCCTTATCAAGACAACAAAATGTGAGGCTGGATGAACACAGCAGGCCAAGCAGCATCTCAGGAGCACAAAAGCTGACGTTTCAGGCCTAGACCCTTCATCAGAGGGATGCCTTATGCCTACTTGACCTCCTTATTCACATGTGTTACCACTTTCAGGGAACGGCAGACCTATATGCCCAGATCCTTCTGTATGTCAACAAACCAAATGGTTCTGCCACTTACTGCATACTTCCCTCCTGCATCAGATTTCCAAAAATGCACGACCTGACATTTTCCCAGGTTTAATTCCGTCTGTCACGCTTTTGCTCGCTCGCTTGTTGAGGAAATGGGTGCTGCTGTGGGAGTCAGTCCCGGGTGCGAAGGCACTAGGGTAATGCTCTCTCTCCCATTTACCTGTGCGAGTTTGACGAATGGTGACTGTTGTGTTCAGTCCTGATGCACCCTGTCATTGCTGATACAGATAAACAGGAAAATCCGAACGGGGAGCCACGGGGAGAAGTTCTGGAAGGTGGCCCTGTTGGACTGCCCCACGTCTTTTGGAGAAATTAAATGGGACATCGCGATTCTTCATCCTCAGTGAAAAAAAGTTGCAGGCTTTCATTGGAAAGAGCGCGCAGGAATGGCGTATTTTACTTTGGTTGGTTGGGAGCATGCCCCTGTTCAAAGCAATGCCATGCTCAGCCAGTGCTGCTTGAATTTCTCTGTGTCGTAGTTAGCACATTACTGTTTACTTTCCTAGTGCCCTGATGGAGAGTCTGATAAACCCTTTACAGGATAGGATAGAGGACTGGAAGAAATCAGCCAATCAGCTGGATAAGGACCATGCCAAAGGTATGACTGTGGACCCTCTCTTTCTGTCTTCTCCCTTTCTCTTTGCCCTTCCTTCTCTAACTTAGTATGTTTTACCTTGAACAATACCAAGGTCCAAAGCTCCTGCTCCTGTTTGAGAGAACAAATGGCTGTGATGTGCCACCTCAGTTTGCCACTGGGTGGTGCCATTGTACCTTGTAAATGACTGACCTGCTCAGTCTACAAACATAGATAGGTACATAGAACATCCCAGCACAGTACAGGCCCTTCGGCCCTCGATGTTGTGCCGACCTGTCATACCGATCTCAAGCCCATCTAACCTACAGTATTCCATGTACGTCCATATGCTTATCCAATGACAACTTAAATGTACCTAAAGTTGGCGAATCTACTACTGTTGCAGGCAAAGCGTTCCATTCCCTTACTACTCTCTGAGTAAAGAAACTACCTCTGACATCTGTCCTATATCTTTCACCCCTCAATTTAAAGCTATGCCCCCTTATGCTCGCCGTCACCATCCTAGGAAAAAGGATCTCCCTATCCACCCTATCTAACCCTCTGATTATTTTGTATGTCTCAATTAAGTCACCTCTCAACCTTCTTCTCGCTAATGAAAACAGCCTCAAGTCCCTCAGCCTTTCCTCGTAAGACCTTCCCTCCATACCAGGCAACATCCTATTAAATCTCCTCTGCACCCTTTCCAAAGCTTCCACATCCTTCTTATAATGCGGTGACCAGAACTGTACACAATACTCCAAGTGCGGCCGCACCAGAGTTTTGTACAGCTTCACCATAACCTCTTGGTTCCGGAACTCGATCCCTCTATTAATAAAAGCTAAAACTCTGTATGCCTTCTCAACAGCCCTGTTAACCTGGGTGGCAACTTTCAAGGATCATACAGGTCCAATTTTCCTGAACTCGGACCATTTGTGACCTGCACGTCTGATCATGCACCATTAATGGAGCCAAGCCTTGTTTTGTGTCACTTCTGTGCCACCCCCGTCAACCTCAACACGTGATCGGGGAGTCGTGAAGCAAACACGTTGCTTTCGCGAAAAGGTCTTGCAGCAATCTTGTTATTATATACAAATAGAGGATTGGCTAGCCAGCAGAGAGTCGGGATAAGTGGGTTCTTTCTTGTTGGCAAGATTTAACTCGTGGGATGTCACCGGATTTGGTCCTTGAGCACCAATTATTTGCAATCTATATCAATGAGTTGGATGCAGGGATTGAAGGTACTATTGCCAATTTGCAAACTGAGTTAGGTGGGAAGGCAGGTTACAATGAAGGAGTAAGAAATTTATATGTCAATATGGACAGGTTAGGTGAATGGGCGAAAATCTGGCAGGTGAAGTATAACGTGGCTGGGTGTGAGGTTATCCATTTTGGTTGCAAGGACAGAAAGGCAGTCTATCTAAATAGTCATTCAGCACAGAAACAGACCCGTCAGTCCAACCAGATGCCAACCAGACATCCCAATCTGATCTAGCCTCATTTGCCAACAGTTAGTTCACGTCCTTCTAAACCTTTCCTATTCATGTACCCACACAGATGCCTTTTAAATGTTATAGTTGTACCAGCTTCCATCACTTCCTCCAGCAGCTTGTTCCATACATGTACCCCGCTCGGGTCCCTTTTAAATCTTTCCCCGCTCGCCTTAAACCTCTAGTTTTGGGCTATTTTTGGACTAGGCACCCTATCCATGGCCCTCACAATTTTATAAAACATGATAAAGTTAGTAAATGGAGGGAAATTTCAGAATGCATTGGTGCAGAGGTATCTGGGTGCCCTTATACATGAACTGCAGAAAACTAGTACACAGGTAAGCAGCTACTAAAGAAGGTGTAGTGACTATAACAACGTCAGCCAGGTGGGCCTCATAGAATATGATTTCCTTGATCTGGGTGGTCAGTCTGGCCCTATCAGGAAGCCCAGTCTGACAGATATAAACAGGAGTGTCAGATTCTGCTCAGCCTGAGAGCTGGCGCTGGATCAGCATCAAGGATGCTCCACACGTAAACAAGAGGTGACTTGGTGACAGGATACCAGTCTCTGTGGAGTTATTTCAGAAGGCAAATGGAATTTTGGCATTTGTTGTGAATGGAATAGAATATAAATGTAGGGAAGTGTTGCTGCAGTTGTACAAGGCATTAGCAAGACTGCAGCTTGCAGTATTGCATTCACTTTAGGTCCCTTTACTTGAGACGGGATGTAGTTGCAACTCAGAGAAAGTAACTTGCTTGGGTCTAGAGATAAGCAGTTTGTCTTATGAAGAAAGATTGAGCAGTTTAGGCTGTTACCCTCTGGAGTTTAGAAGTGTGAGACCTCTAACTGAGGTGTATCATATGCTACAGGGGTACAAAATAGCTATGCAGAGGATATTTCCTCGTGTGGAGCAACCTAGGACAAGAAATCATAGTTTCAGGATAAGGGAAACAGATGTAAAACAGAGATGAGGAGAAATGACCTCTCTCCGGGTTGTGAATCAGTGGAATTCAGCACCCCAGTGTGCAGCAGATGTTGGGATATTTGAGGAGGAGATAAACAGATGTTTAATTACTATTAGGTTGAAGGGTTATGGAGACTGGGCAGGGAAGTGGAGTTGAGGCTGAGATGAGACTGGCCACGATTATATGAAATGGTAGACCAGGCTTGAGGGGTTCAGTTGCCCACTCCTTGCTCCTAATTCTTATGTCCTTACAAACACTGAAATCCATGTGCTAACATCCCCCTGGCTTCTACTGAGTACAGAAATATTCAGGGCCCCCCTTCATCCATATCCCAGGCTACAGAGAAAGGAGCAAGGTGTAGGAATGTCATAGAAACAGGTACGGAGTGGGATTGGGAATTCCAATGTGCCGAGTTGTTTCGTAAAATTCCAAGTGTATAGATTTTCAACATTCCTTGCCTGTCCCGTTCAGTGCCAGTGCATTCACCTCCAATGAGCTTGGGCCATTGAAGATATAATGTTTGATCCCCATCCCCTGCATTCTGTGTCTCGGTGTACCCGTGGTGTCAGAAGCCTGGGTGGAGATCCTGACTGATCTGGCAGTGACGTATTGCTCTCTCCTCCCCTCAGAGTACAAGCGAGCGAGGCACGAGATCAAAAAGAAATCATCTGACACGCTCAAGCTTCAGAAGAAAGCTCGGAAAGGTGAGTGTGCAGCTCATAGGCAGTAGTCTGCTGTAATAGACACTCCCACTGGTACAGCTGCAAATGGAGACTGGACAGTGCACATCAGACCCAGGTCATGAATCCAGGTTAAACGTTTGTGCGAGATTAGGTGACTTTGTGTCTGCGTGTGGCTCTAAATATGATCCAGTATCCTGATACTCAATCCACTTGGCTCTTTCTCCACACGGGATACTGTTTCACACACCAGAGAGACATTTTTGAACAACCTGAGATAGTTTGGATAAATGTGGAGCTAAGCATGATCGATATTTTAAACTCAGTGCAGCAATCGCTCACACAAATTGTAGGAATTGTGACAATATTCTCCAGAGCCATTACCCCACAGGCCAGGTTTAATTGAGAGGTGTTGAGGGAGTCTACTTTAAGCTGCAACCTCCTCTTTTCTTTCTCCTGTGTCACTAACACTGATGTTCACATTTCTTCCTTCTCTGATACTCCTCCTTTCTCCTTTTCCGCTCGTTTCCCTGTAGAACTGCTTGGTAAGTCACATGGTCATGTCTCTTTCTCTGCGCTCTCATATTTGATATTTTCGAACCTTCCACTTTGCACAATCAGTGTCTGGGCAAGTGCTGAACCTACAAGACTGCACTCTGTGTTGAGCTGGTTAAGCTTCAAGTGATTACCTCTCGGTCTCTTGGAGTGAGACCGCGTGTGTGGGAGCAAAGTTGAAATTGGGTTGGCAATATTTGATGGAACAGTATGAAGGGAGTTTTATTGTGTATGTCCCTGTGCTGGGTGTGTTCGATGTGTCTAAACCTGAGCTGTCCCTGACCTGGGAATATTACTCTGTATCTAAAGTCATGCTACATCTGCCCTGATCATATAGTTCACCGCCGCCACTTTCTTGCAGAATTTCCATACCGTTTAATTCCTAAGATTTATCTTTCGCCCGATAGATTCAATCCCTGAATCCTCTAGGGGAGAAAATTCCCACAATTCATAACCAAACGAGTGAAGAAATTTCTCACCTTTGCCCTAGAAGTATGCTAATGACCCCCGATTCTTAAAACCTCCAACCAGGGAGAACATCTTCCAGAGATAATGGGAACTGCAGATGCTGGAGATTCCAAGATAATAAAATGTGAGGCTGGATGAACACAGCAGGCCAAGCAATGTGCTCCTGAGATGCTGCTTGGCCTGCTGTGTTCATCCAGCCTCACATTTTATTATCTTGGAACATCTTCCAGTACGTTTAAGAAACGGACACAATTCAGTACGATTACTTTGCATTCTTCTGAACTGTCAGATATATAGGCATTGGGAATGGTGCTTAAAAATTTCATAAGTGGAGGAGGATCTTTCTCTGACTTGAACTCCAGCACTTGCTTCCAACATTGACTGTTCAACGCATCTTTCTTCTGCATGTGGACTGCTGTCACCTGGGGCCTGTAGTGGCTGATGAGTGTCGGGGAGGGGGATGGAGGGAAGAGGCGAGCACAAAGGGGAGTGGGGCGAAGGAGGGCTATGCAGGGAGGTGAAGGGAGTGGGGACTGTCTGTCTTGCTGGTGTCTTAAATCAAGCTGTTGCATGACTATCCCGTGGAATGCCTCGTGGTCGATGAAATCTGTGTTGGTGAGCAACGCCTGGTCTTGTGCTTGTCTCGGTGTTTTAATTTGTTTTCAAGACTCGGTTGTCTGGAGGGTGTCGGGTGAAATTGTCTTTCAAATTGGAACCTGCACATTAATTCTCCTGTTTAAGCTCCGCTAGAGGAACATGAGCTGCTCTGAGTTTTTGAACCACGATTTTAGCGGCATGGCATCAGTGGGACCAGGGAGCACACAGACCTCCACCACTTCCACTGCCCCCTGCTGGAAGGTGTCAGTTTGATGGTGTCAGTCCTGACTTTTGTTGCGATGCCATCTCCAGCTGACTAGCTCCTTGGTTTTTGAAACTGAAGCCCACTACAGCCTCAGTAGAGGAGGAGGGATAGGGTAGGATGTGTAGAGAAAGAGGCAGTAAGCCCTATAGGAAAAGGTTTAGGACCTGGGTTCAATTCCACCCTCGAGCGACTGTCTGTGTGGGGTTTGCACATTCTCCAGTTGCTCCCGTTTCCTCCCACAGTCCAAAGGTGTGCAGGCTAGGTGGATTGGCCGTAGGGAATTGCACGTGCTGTCAAGGATGTGTAGATTAAATGGGTTATAGTGGGCTGGGCCTGCGTGGGATGCTCTGAGGATTGGTATGGACTTGTTGGGCCAAAGCGCCTATTTCCACACTGTAGGGATTCTATGATCTGTTAACATATAAGGGGGGAAAAATGAACTGAATTCCAGCAATAAAAGGTGTCCTTGAGGAGTGCCCTTCACCATCTGAATGTGTCCCAGAGCACTTATTCAGAGGTCAAGGCTGCAAAGCCTTCCCAAGGGGTTGGTAAGTATTAGTTAATCCACACTTTGAGCCACTCTTTCAAGTTGCAATGAAGCATTTAAAAATTATTTTTTCATTGAATGAGAGTGTTGCCATTGTTCCTAATCCCTAATTGCCCTTTGAATCGAGTGGCGACTTGAGGGCAGTTGAGGGTCTATCCCATTCCTGTGGGTCTGGAGTCACCTGTAGACCCAGACCAGGTAAGTATGGCAGAGTTCCTTCCCTAGAGGACGTTAGTGAACCAAACGTGTTTTACAATAATGGATGAGTTTCATAGTTGTCATTTTAACGAGGTTAATGACTATCAGTGAGTTAATGATAATACACCACTACAGAGATTTTTTTGG
This sequence comes from Stegostoma tigrinum, assembly GCF_030684315.1. Classification (NCBI taxonomy): domain Eukaryota; kingdom Metazoa; phylum Chordata; class Chondrichthyes; order Orectolobiformes; family Stegostomatidae; genus Stegostoma; species Stegostoma tigrinum. The sequence continues at coordinate 5,984,193 of NC_081369.1, read as the reverse complement.
CTTCAGATTTGTTAGATAATTTGGTTTCCATCGGGATTTGAACCTTTGTCTTCAGAACATTAATCTGAGCCTCTGGATGGATGACTAGTCCAGTGACATTTCACCTCCCCTGCCCCCAGAAACCTCGGCATTTTGACTTGCTTCACAGTCTGTAGCAGTCCTTACAATGACCAGGCGGTGGCGCTGCCGATACATCACTCAAAATCCTCAATTCAAAAACCCTGAATTCAAATTATAACAACTGCATTTATCTGTAAAAGGTTGAAAATATAACAGTCATTAAATATTTGTTTCCGAGATAGCTCTGAATTGCTAATACACTAAGTGTTCTTCCTTTTCACTCACCTGCTCCATTTCTAATTCCGTGTGATCATATTCCACATTTTTCCACATCCAGTTCTCTCTTCACTCTCTTTCCCCTCAAGTCCTGGAACATTCTGTTATTTCCCAAATCTATCCCAATCTTGCTTACAACACCATGTCTGAATTCCTACAACTGGGCTTCCACAGTTCAGAAATGAGTCTTATCGAGATCATAAATGGTATCCTGCATGATTGCCTGTGTGGGCCAGCGAGTAAAGAGTTGATGTGTGAACCAGATTGGGAACGAGTTAGGATCCAGGCAGCTCGAATTTCAGATTTATAGATTTACAATGCCCGGTTTACAGAGGATACAATGTGGGAAAGCAGCCAGGCTTATGTCGGAACAGTTGAGTCTTGGATTAAATCCAAGGCATAATAGAAGCTTTCAGCGGCAGATGAGTTGGTACAGGGAAGGAGATGGGTGAGTTGCAGAAGTGGGAATAGGCATTCCTGGCAATGGCGTCCACTTGTGATCGGAAATTTCTGAGAACCAGACTGGACAACCTTGGTTGGAAACAGACTGGCTTAATCTCAGGCTGTTGCCCATGGAGAGGGATGGAGTTGGTAACTAAAGAGTGTACTCTCAGTAAAGGTTCACTTCCTGGTTAAGGTTTTGTGTGATTTCCCTTCCTCTACCTGAAAGCACAGGCTCTGTGCCAAACCTTAAGCCTCCGTCAGTCTGGTTTAACTGGTTGCCTCTGTTTATTTTTTCAGCCCTTTGCTTTAAGGAACCATCCGCACTCTACCTGTCATTTTCAGATGTTTGCCCCACAGGGAATGTAACTCAGACGTGAGGTTGTTTATCTTCCCAAATTTCCCTCGAGTGTTCCAAAATTAAAGATTTGTAACTTTAATCGGACAACATGAAAGAAGGGACAATTTGGGCATTTTCATCTGACACAATAAATACACAGGACTGAAGATTTCTTGGGAAATACAGGGTCCCTGGTATGCACTGACTCTACTATATCATACAGCTGTTTCTTGTGTGCACTGGATTGTGGGTATTATAGCCACCATTAACCATTTGATGCCTTAGAATGGGAGTATAGGAGATGGGTGGGCCTATGGTGAATTAAACCCCTTTCCTCAATATGATACCTCCCCCACCTCAAATACTGCGCAATCTCCATTGAAACTGCTGTGAGGTAGTATTGCAGATTCCTGTAAGGAGTTAACACTCTAGAAACTGCCCTTTGTTTAACTAGGGCTTGCATATACCACAGGAAGTTGTTGTTCCTCTCGATTTGTCTGCGGTGGAATTATCATTCTTCTATGTTCCTGATCCAGGTAAAGGTGACCTGAGGCCACAGGTGGAGAACGCAGTTCAGGATGTGAATGACATGTACCTGTTACTGGAGGAGACTGAGAAGCAGGCCGTGCGGAAAGCCCTGATTGAGGAGCGAGGCCGATTCTGCACTTTCATCACCTTCTTACAGCCTGTGGTGGTAAGGAGCAGCCAGGGTCCTGTTCAGCATTGGCAAAGATGATTGAAAAAAACCATTGAACAGGAAATGTCACTCTGAACCATGCACTTTTGCTGTTTTGGGGCACAGTGCCAGCCAGGTAAATACCTAGGCAGACTGAGAAGATGGTCTCTCGTCCTTGCATCTGCGGCTAGCCATGAAAGGATAGCCAAGAACCAAGCTTGAGTCTTAATGCAGCCAAGAGTGAGTGAGCCTGTCGATGTGGCACAGAGCCAGCCAGGAAAAACGAATGGGAAGGTTTTACATTTGAGATCAGGATTAAAGAATTTGGTGGTAGGCTGTCTCCTCAGGTCTGGGTGTAAAAATAGAAAACTTTAACCTACTGAACGGGACAAAATGGGAGTTGTTTGGTACCTGGGCCATGACTGCCCTGTCCATGGGTGAAATGAGGACTGGATTCAATTCCCAACAGTAACATTCCCCGCCCAAAAAATTCATGGAAATTTCTTCATCTTTAATCTGGAGATGCGGCTTCATTCATTCTAACCTGCCGCTGACTCTCTAATCTCTCACATTGTAGATTATTGCAAATGTCTTGCATTAATCAGAATTGTATTCACCCCATTCAGACGACACGTTGGCAAATAGTAAATATGTCACTGCCAAACCTCTAGAACACCCTCCCTAACAGCATTGTGGGGGTGTCTGTAGCACATGGATTGCAGCAACTCAAGAAGGCAGCTCGCTACCAACTTCTCGAGGGCAACTAGGGATCGGTAACTAATTCTGGCCAAGCCATCAAGGTTTACATCACACCCAAACAAATAAAGAAATACTCTCAAAAAGGTGGGCTTTGAAGGAATAAATGCAACTTTGTATTAAGAGAGTGAAAGTGCTTCTTTAAATTTATTAATGGGATGTGCGCGTCGCTGGCCGGGCAACAATTATTGCCCATCGCTAATTGCTAAGCGGGCAGTTATGAGTCAGGCACATTGCCGTAGGTCTGGAGTCACATGTAGGCTTGACTGGGTAAGAATGGCAGCCTTCCTCACCCCAAAGGACAGTAATGAACCAGAGGGTTTTTCACTACAGTCGACAACAGTATTGTGGCCATCATTAGACTCCTAATTCCAAATTTCTTTTTTATTATTGAATTTGAACCAGTCTGTAGAAACCTTACCTGGGTTTCTAGATTGATTGTCTAGCGATAACCATTAGGCCATCACCTCACTTTGCTGGATATCACTTTTCTCGAAATAAAAATTCAAAGGTCTATCAAACAGGCTGCAGCTTGTACAGAGTCAGCGTTAATCTCCACCCCCAGCTGTTACAGCTATCAGTCAAGGTTCAAATGAACCAACATTCAATGTATATTGATGGAAAACAAGCCTAATGAAATATTATCATTCACTGCCACCCCCCCGCCCTTTAATTAGACCCCAGTCTGTAACTCACTCCCAGGTATCCATTTTATATATATGTACATGTTTTAACAACTACCTGACCCCCTCGATTAGATTTCAGTGTGTAACTCACTCCTGCGTATCCATCAGTTTATATATAAGCCACCTGTAAATGCATTCGTGGGTATCCATTATTCTATATATAAACTGTCTGAACCCCTCCATTAGATTCCAGTCTATAACTCTCTCCCAGGTATCCATTATTCTATATATGAGCCATCTGAACCCCCTGATTGGATTCCAGTCTGTAACACCTTCCTGGGTATCCATTATTCTATGTATAAGCCATCTGAACCCCTCAATTAGATTCCAATTCAAAGTGGAGATCTATACACTGGAGGGCAAGTGATTAAATCAGTCTGATCTCCCTCTCTTGCTCACTGTTCAGGGGCACTGGGATGGACAGTGGGAGTATGTAGGTAAATGTGGGCCGGTTTGTTGATAGCCATGATACCCCCAGCTTTGTTCTTTATTGTGAAGTATCTCCCTTTGAAATACTGCTCATTTCTGTAGTAGGTAACTGTTTGTGTCACTATCACTGGAGGGCCTAGGCACGGAGAAAGGATGGCTAAGCAAGTGATTTACCAGGTTCTGTGTTTCTTTAGGACGGAGAGATTGCAATGCTGGGGGAGATCACTCACCTACAGGCGATTGTAGATGATCTTATTGTTCAGACTGCGGAACCTCACAAGCTGCCTCCAACCAGTGAGCAGGTGGGGAGACGCCATCAACAATGCTCTCAGTTCTCTGTTATTAACTTGCCTGTGTGCGCGTGTGTTAAATAGGTGGGTATGAATTTGAGTGGAGAGTATGCAATAAGTTTGCAGGCTCAGCCAGCAGCAACTAGCCATGGACTCGGAGCACAAAGCTGACTCACGTTTGAAACTGTGGGCAGAGGTTCTGTTGGGTCACGTTCATGTGTAAGCCCCAGCCTGGAGGACTGACAGTCTAGACTACACCCTAGGATAGTGTAATGTCCCATTAACATAAAAACAAGGAGCCCAAGTAGACCATCCAATCCCATGAGCCTGCCTCACGTCGAGTGAGATCAGGGCTGATCTGATTGTAAAACCAATTTCACATTGCTGCTCCTATAGTTAACCCCGCACCCCCTTTTATAGCAAGAATCTATCCATTTCTACCCTAAAAATATTCAAAGACACTGCTTCCATTGTCTTTTGAGGAAGAAGGTTCTGAAGCCGCTCAATCCACTAAAAGAATTCCTCTGAACTGCCTCGAACACATCTATATCCTTTCTGAAATAAAGTGACCAGTACTAAATTACTTCAATAATGTGCTCTTACCAGTGTCCTATATAACTAAGGTATAACCTCCCCATTTTGGATTCAGAACCCCCTCACAGTAAATTGTAACATTCTGTTAGCTTTCCCAATTACTTTCTGTACCTACATGTTAACCTTTTATTATTCGTGTGCAGAGGCATCTAGATCCTGCTGCATCTCAGAGCTCTGCGATCTCTCAATGTTGAGAAAATTCTGTCAAAATTAACAGGTTCACATTTTCCCACATTATTTGGCATTTGCCAGATCGTTGCCCGCTCACAGAGCTGATCTTTTTATAAACTCCTTGCGTCATCTTCACTACTTACGTTCCGATCTACTATTGTCTCATTAACTAATTCGACAACTGCACCTTTTAATTATTCATCCAAGTGATTTGAGTTGTAAACAACTGAGGTCCCAGCACCAATTCCTGTGGCACACGGCTTGGTACATCTTGCCAACCTGAAAAAGACCGATCTATGCCTCCTGACTGCTTCCTGTTACCCAGCCAACCTTTTATTCATGCCAATATGCTACTCCTCATACCATATGCTTTGATGTGGCATTTTATCAAATGCCCCTTGGAAAAGTTAAGTATATCACGTCAACTGGTTCCGCTTTATCCACAAAACAAGTTACTTCTTCTAAAGGATTTTAATAGTCATTAAACATGATTTCTCTTTCACAAAACCATATGGACTGATTAGCTTGAACTCATCAAAATGCCCTGCTCTGATTTATTTAGTTGTGACAGACGTTAAGCTAATTGGCTGGTAGTTTTCTGCTTTCTCTCTCCCTCCCTTTTGGAATAAAGAAGTTACATTCAAATCTCAAACCTTCCCCAAATCTAGGTAGCTTTGTAAAATTCATAACTTTCTAGCTAATTCCTTTAAGGCTGTAGGATAAAGTCCATCAAAACCCAGTAATTTGTCAGCCCGCAGCACCAGCAATGTACTCAGGACCACTTCTAGGTGGGACTGTAATTTTCCTGAGTTCCTCCCTCCCTTCCATTATTGACTTTCTATGCTTCTGGGAAAGTTTAATGAGATAATGTAGAGAGTGTTCTACTACAGGGGCAACAGTACTGTCCACTCCACTAAAAAAAGCAGTTAGTCTGTAGACTCAGAATGCAGCTGCAGCCATTATTGAAGTAATTTTATTTATATCTTTACGACAGAATGAGCAGCTGTGAGGGCTCTATGCTACACTCTCTCCCCCACATGATAGATAACTTTGGCATTAAAATGTAAAATGGTATATGTTTGCTGTAATCACAACCAAAACACATATAATCAATACTTCAAGTCAATCATGTTTAAAAATAAAAGTTCCTTAACACCCACTTGCTCAACAGCAAATACCAGTGGCTCTCGCTCTCTTTTCCCCTTCCCCCTCCCCCTCCCCCTCCCTGTATTTCCTTGAGCTTGACTCTGGTCCCTCAACATCCCTGACTGCCTCAAATGGGAACTCTGACTTTGAATATCAACTCATTTTAACAATTGGTTCTGTGACATTGATTTATCTTAACTGAAGGTCCTGACTGATTTTCATGTGTAAAACAAGCAAATCTTAAACTTATTTGTGACTTTTTCTCTCTTTGGACTAGCACTTGGGAATGTAAGAAGAATTTAGGCTGTGAGAAGTTTTCTTTGCCAGATTTCCGCTCTCAAAAAAGTGATCCACACGACGCTGACCAAGTTTTTCTTTTCCCAACCTTGACTAGATATGAAACAGCCCAGGCCTCCTTGCAACAACTCCATTCACTTAGTACTTCCCAACACCTCAGTGCCTTTTCACTCTGACCAGTTCTGAACTTAAGTTAAATACCCCATGCAGCAAGGCTCTCCTCCTCTTTGTTATGATTCTCACTTACTTGGTTATTAATGTTGGGTTTAAACAACTTAAACTTTATTTTCAGGGCTTGTTTAAATGTTAACTTGTAAAGTGAGCAATTTGCTGTAGGCTGTGATGTTATTGATGTGATAAAAGTATGATGAAAAGCATATTGGCATCATTTTTCAAACGCTGGATTTCAAAATAGAGGCAGGCATTCGTGGTTACTTTGATAGCGGGTTTCCTTTTGCAAACAAAAAAAAACCAAGGTCAGAGAGTCCTTCCAGAATAGTGACCAAATACAGACTTTGTCAGAATGCAGGTGACAGGAACCCTGTGGTGTTAATGGGAAGATGTTTATACTGTTGGGTTTGCAGCAGGTAGAGTAAACAGGTAAGGCTTTGTTTTCAGAGTATAACAATCTAGGAATGAGCACTTGTCTTAAAAAAAAGTTCAGCCCAAGAGATACCAGAATTGAGTTGAGAAACGAGTCCAATCTCCCGGCTAGGAAGAGGATTCGGGGCTGTTCAGAGAAAATGTTACCTCAGCAGAAGGTAACACTAGTTGGTAAAACTTCTAAACCAGGAGGTCTTGGTTCAAAATCTATTGATATGAACTTTTCATAAATATTAGAACCTAAATAAGTAAGCCTAAGTAAGCTGTGCACAGTCAGGAATGTTGCGATTGGGTAGAGCACTTGTGGATTGGGAGGCAGGAAATTAGAATTTGGTGCTTGTAAAATGGTAGGGCGTGGTGGGGAGGAACATTGCATGGTCCCTTTAAAAGATGATGTGCTTTTTCTGTGCTTAGAAATTTAAATGGTTGCCTGTGAGCGGCACTTTCAAAGTTTGCAAGTATACAGAAAGCAATCAAATTAAAATATTTGTATTAAAAGGCCATACAGTTAGCAGGCCAAGCAGCAGGTTTTACCAAGACACCAAGTTTTTCAATTTTGTCAATCAATTTGAACCAGGCATTTAGATCCCAAAAACCAATTAAATTTAAATCTGTTGGTTTTGACAATCTAGGTGGCCTGGAAAAAATCAGGTTGGTAGTGGAGCTAAAGGAAGGGAATTCATGGAATGTCTACAAGATTTTCTTTTTGGCATCTCGTGGAACAGGCAACATTGGATTTGGTGATGTGTAATGAGGCAGACTTGATTAAGGAGCTGATGGTGAAGGAGGCACTGCCCCCTAGGGGACAGTGACCATAATATGATAGAATTCACCCTGTAGTTTGTGAGAGGAAGAGGCTGGAATCAGAAGTAATGGTCTTACAATTGAGTAAGATGTGAGGGAGGAGCTGGCCTGAGGTGATTGGAAGGGGATCCTAACAGGGAAAAAATTGGGAGTTTCTGTGGTTAAGTTGGGAGGCATAGTAGAGACCCATCCCAAGCAACAATAAACAAACCAAGGCAGGATGAGACAATCAATGCTAACAAGCAAGCCAGGGACAGCATAAAAGCAAAAGGAAAAACAGTGTGGTAAAGATCAGAAGGAAGCCAGAGAACTGGTCAGTCTTTAAAAACCAGCAGAGAACAATAGCAATAAGGGGAGAGGTGATGAAATATTAGGTTACGCTAGCCAGTCTTAGAAATGAAGATTGCAAGAGATTTTTTGAATATATGAAAGGTAAGAGAGAGGCAAGAGTGGACATTGGAAGAATGGAAAAATGAGGCTGCAGAAGAAGTAATGGGGAGCAAAAAAAAACAACAGAAGAACTGAATAAACCCTTTGTATCAGTCTTCAATGGTGGGAGACACCAGCAGCATACCAGAGCTTCACACGCACATATCGTGGTCATCACTGAGAAAATGTTGGTGTAAGCTGAAAGATCTGAAGTTAGCAAAATCACCTGAACTGGATGGACTACACCCCAGGGTTCTAAAGGAGGTAGCTGAGAAGATTGTAGAGGCATTGGTGGTGAGCTTTCAGGAAGCAGTGGAGTGAGGGAGGGTCTCAGAGAACTGGAAAATGGTGAATGGAACACCCCTGTTTAAGAAGGCAGGGAGGGAGGAAGAAGACAGGAAACTGTGGGCCAGTTAGCCTGACCTCAGTTGTTGGTAAGATTTTAAATGAGATTGTGGAGTCCATGATAAAATAGGGCTGAGTCTGCACATCTTTGTCAAGGGGAGGCCAGGCCTGACAAATCTGTTGGAATTCTTTGGAAGCAAAAAACAAATTAGACAAAGGAGAGCCAGTGGACATGATCTGTTTGGATTTCAGAAGGACTTTGTCAAGATGCCATACAGGAGGGAGCAAAATAAGAAAAGACCCCATGGTATTAGGGGCAAGGTGCTGGCACGTGTAGAGGATTGGCTGACTGGCAGAATGCAGACAGCAGGGATAAAGGGGTCTTCTAGCAGAGTTCTGCAGGGGTCCAAGTTGGGGCCACAACTATTTGATCTGCACAAAGGAACTGAGAGCACTGTTGCTAAGTTTGCAGATCACACAAAGATAGGTGGAGGGGCAGGTAGTGTTGAAGAAGCAGGGAGGCTACAGAAGGACTTGGACTAGGAGAATGGACAAAGAAGTGGCGGATGGAGTACAATGTGGATAAGTGTGAAGTTATGCACTTCAGTAGGAAGAAGAGGTGCAGACTAATTTCTCAGTGGGGAAAAGTTTCGGAAATCTCTAGCATAAAGGGACTTCGGAATTCTAATTCAGGATTCTCTTGAGGTTAACATGCAGGTTCAGCTGGCGGTTAGGAAGGAAACGTTAATGTTAGCATTCATTTCAAGAAGGCTGGAATCCAAGAGCATAGACATACTGCTGAGGCTGCATTAGGTTCTGGTTAGACCATGTTTGGAATAATGTGAACAGTTTTGAGCCCCTTTTCGAAGGAAGGACGTACTGGCATTGGAGGGGGTCAAGAGAAAGTTTACAAGTATGATCCTGGGGATGAAGAGCTTGTCATATAAGGAACGATTGAAGACTCTGAGTCCTTACTCGATGGTGTTTAGAAAGATATGGGGCGGGATTCAGTTGAAACCTAGAAAATCCTGGGAGGCCTTAATAGAGTGGACACAGGGACTATGTTTCCATTAGCAGTGAGTCTAGAACCAAAGAGCACAGCCTCAGAGTGAAGGGAGGACCCTTTAGAACACAGATGAGAAGAAATTTCTTTCGACTAAGGATGGTGAATCTGTGGAACACATTGCCACCAAAGGCCAAGTTATTGGGTGCACTTAAGGCAGAGGAAGGTCCTTGATTAGGAAAGCAAGAAGGCAGGAGAACAGGATTTAGAAATGTAGTCAGCCATGATCGAATGGCAGTGCACGCTAGACGGGCCGAATGTCCTAATTCTGCTCCTATATCTCATGGTGTAAATGTCTTCAGTTCTACTAATCTGCAGATTTGGAAATGACTCATCAGATTGCATTTACAGTCTTTGGCAAAGGAACTGTAAAAGGTCAGTCAAATGCTACCTAAAGAGCACCAACAAATAATTTCTTAGACTTGTGTCTCTGCAAATAGGTACCATCAAGAAACGAGTTTAAACCCCGTTTTGCAGTGTTGCGAATTCATTCTGTTTTCTACATTTAGCTTGTTATTAAAAGATTCCTTCTTTTGTGGAATAAATAGGACTTGTTATTCAAATTCCGCAGCTTTCTGGTTAGCCGCAGTTAACCATCATGTCAACTAACAAAGCAAACATATGACCTATCAAGCCGGGTTTTACTCTAGGGTCTGGCTTTTCAGTCGTGCCATCAGCAGGAATCAAGACAACTGAATTCTACAGTTTGTATGAATTTGATACATGGAAATTACTACCTTGTCAGTTGTGTAAAGACCTCATAATATGCGCTTCTTTCTGGAGCTCTGTTCAGAGCTGGGTGATGTGAAAGTATTAGAGTGAGTTTTACTCCATTCGTCTTCAGAAATATTTCAGACTCTTCTGACAGAGGCTGTAGGCTATTATCTGACACTGACATCTCTTGCGCTGATACAAATACAAGCCAACTTCTGAAAATTTTCATGGTCTCGCCTCTTGTAGACTCAGCAGTTATCCATTTACCACAGCTGTCAATCGAAACAAGGTCATCTTCACCTTTCATTTGAAATAACTTGTCTCGTACTTGGTCTCAAAATGCTGGTTCAGAACTTCGTAATGCTATTCACACCAAGTTGCCACTAAATAGCTGAGTGGTTGGGGCGCAAAGCTGTCAAAAATATAATCAGTGATTTTGACATGTTAAAACTACTCGAGAGTTATCAGTCTAAATTAAACACTGAGTGAAAGAAGGAGATATAAGACCAGCTAACCAAAAGCTTGGTCAGGGAGGTAGGTTGATCATCTTAAAGGAAGACAGAGAGATAGGGAATTAGGAGGGGGATTCCTGAGTTTAGAGCCTCGGCAGTTAAAGGTACAGCCAACAATAATGGAATGTTTAAATTTGGGGAGCGCCCTGGGCGAAGGGATAGTCTGAAGGTGTACCCTTGCATAGAGGTTTGCGTAGTTATAGCTAGCAGTTTGCATTCAGGGAGATCTGCAGGGATGTGGAAGGTTCCTATGAATGTACAACCCTTTTTAAAAAAATATGATAGTTTTTTTTCATATGATAAAGCTTTCAAAGAGATGTTCTCATTTGTTTTTGTAGTGAACTGTTTTCAAAGAGTAGAATGAAAGCTGCATTCTTCATTAGGGCTTTGAGTCCTCTACCACAGCTGTAACCCTCACCATTTCTGTGCTTCTGATGTAGGTGATTAAGGATCTGAAGGGATCTGACTATAGCTGGTCCTATCAGACTCCTCCATCTTCACCCAGCAGCTCCAGTTCCCGAAAATCCAGCATGTGCAGGTATGTATGATTGGACAGGCCAATTGAGACCTCATCGCCGTCCACATCCACTGCCCTGTGGTGGGAATATTTCTGACTGTCCTCCATATTTGAAAGGAATTTGTAATTCCTTGCAGAGCAGTTCGGGGAAGGATCACTCAGCTCATTTCTGGGAAGCATGGGGTATCTTTTAAAGAAAGCTCATCTCATAAAGAAACATGTGAGGCTGGATGAACACAGCAGGCCAAGCAGCATCTCAGGAGCACAAAAGCTGACGTTTCGGGCCTAGACCCTTCATCAGAGAGGGGGATGGGGGGAGGGAACTGGAATAAATAGGGAGAGAGGGGGAGGCGGACCGAAGATGGAGAGTAAAGAAGATAGGTGGAGAGGGTGTAGGTGGGGAGGTAGGGAGGGGATAGGTCAGTCCAGGGAAGACGGACAGGTCAAGGAGGTGGGATGAGGTTAGTAGGTAGCTGGGGGTGCGGCTTGGGGTGGGAGGAAGGGATGGGTGAGAGGAAGAACCGGTTAGGGAGGCAGAGACAGGTTGGACTGGTTTTGGGATGCAGTGGGTGGGGGGGAAGAGCTGGGCTGGTTGTGTGGTGCAGTGGGGGGAGGGGATGCACTGGGCTGGTTTAGGGATGCAGTAGGGGAAGGGGAGATTTTGAAACTGGTGAAGTCCACATTGATACCATATGGCTGCAGGGTTCCCAGGCGGAATATGAGTTGCTGTTCCTGCAACCTTCGGGTGGCATCATTGTGGCAGTGCAGGAGGCCCATGATGGACATGTCATCAAGAGAATGGGAGGGGGAGTGGAAATGGTTTGCGACTGGGAGGTGCAGTTGTTTGTTGCGAACTGAGCGGAGGTGTTCTGCAAAGCGGTCCCCAAGCCTCCGCTTGGTTTCCCCAATGTAGAGGAAGCCGCACCGGGTACAGTGGATGCAGTATACCACATTGGCAGATGTGCAGGTGAATCTCTGCTTAATGTGGAATGTCATCTTGGGGCCTGGGATGGGGGTGAGGGAGGAGGTGTGGGGACAAGTGTAGCATTTCCTGCGGTTGCAGGGGAAGGTGCCGGGTGTGGTGGGGTTGGAGGGCAGTGTGGAGCGCACAAGGGAGTCACGGAGAGAGTGGTCTCTCCGGAAAGCAGACAGGGGAGGGGATGGAAAAATGTCTTGGGTGGTGGGGTCGGATTGTAAATGGCGGAAGTGTCGGAGGATAATGCGTTGTATCCGGAGGTTGGTAGGGTGGTGTGTGAGAACGAGGGGGATCCTCTTGGGGCGGTTGTGGCGGGGGCGGGGTGTGAGGGATGTGTCGCGGGAAATGCGGGAGACGCGGTCAAGGGCGTTCTCAATCACCGTGGGGGGAAAGTTGCGGTCCTTAAAGAACTTGGACATCTGGGATGTGCGGGAGTGGAATGTCTTATCGTGGGAGCAGATGCGGCGGAGGCGGAGGAATTGGGAATAGGGGATGGAATTTTTGCAGGAGGGTGGGTGGGAGGAGGTGTATTCTAGGTAGCTGTGGGAGTCGGTGGGCTTGAAATGGACATCAGTTACAAGCTGGTTGCCTGAGATGGAGACTGAGAGGTCCAGGAAGGTGAGGGATGTGCTGGAGATGGCCCAGGTGAACTGAAGGTTGGGGTGGAAGGTGTTGGTGAAGTGGATGAACTGTTCGAGCTCCTCTGGGGAGCAAGAGGCAGCGCCGATACAGTCATCAATGTACCGGAGGAAGAGGTGGGGTTTGGGGCCTGTGTAGGTGCGGAAGAGGGACCTACACAGGCCCCAAACCCCACCTCTTCCTCCGGTACATTGATGACTGTATCGGCGCTGCCTCTTGCTCCCCAGAGGAGCTCGAACAGTTCATCCACTTCACCAACACCTTCCACCCCAACCTTCAGTTCACCTGGGCCATCTCCAGCACATCCCTCACCTTCCTGGACCTCTCAGTCTCCATCTCAGGCAACCAGCTTGTAACTGATGTCCATTTCAAGCCCACCGACTCCCACAGCTACCTAGAATACACCTCCTCCCACCCACCCTCCTGCAAAAATTCCATCCCCTATTCCCAATTCCTCCGCCTCCGCCGCATCTGCTCCCACGATAAGACATTCCACTCCCGCACATCCCAGATGTCCAAGTTCTTTAAGGACCGCAACTTTCCCCCCACGGTGATTGAGAACCCCCTTGACCGCGTCTCCCGCATTTCCCGCGACACATCCCTCACACCCCGCCCCCGCCACAACCGCCCCAAGAGGATCCCCCTCGTTCTCACACACCACCCTACCAACCTCCGGATACAACGCATTATCCTCCGACACTTCCGCCATTTACAATCCGACCCCACCACCCAAGACATTTTTCCATCCCCTCCCCTGTCTGCTTTCCGGAGAGACCACTCTCTCCATGACTCCCTTGTGCGCTCCACACTGCCCTCCAACCCCACCACACCCGGCACCTTCCCCTGCAACCGCAGGAAATGCTACACTTGTCCCCACACCTCCTCCCTCACCCCCATCCCAGGCCCCAAGATGACATTCCACATTAAGCAGAGATTCACCTGCACATCTGCCAATGTGGTATACTGCATCCACTGTACCCGGTGCGGCTTCCTCTACATTGGGGAAACCAAGCGGAGGCTTGGGGACCGCTTTGCAGAACACCTCCGCTCAGTTCGCAACAAACAACTGCACCTCCCAATCGCAAACCATTTCCACTCCCCCTCCCATTCTCTTGATGACATGTCCATCATGGGCCTCCTGCACTGCCACAATGATGCCACCCGAAGGTTGCAGGAACAGCAACTCATATTCCGCCTGGGAACCCTGCAGCCATATGGTATCAATGTGGACTTCACCAGTTTCAAAATCTCCCCTTCCCCTACTGCATCCCTAAACCAGCCCAGTGCATCCCCTCCCCCCACTGCACCACACAACCAGCCCAGCTCTTCCCCCCCACCCACTGCATCCCAAAACCAGTCCAACCTGTCTCTGCCTCCCTAACCGGTTCTTCCTCTCACCCATCCCTTCCTCCCACCCCAAGCCGCACCCCCAGCTACCTACTAACCTCATCCCACCTCCTTGACCTGTCCGTCTTCCCTGGACTGACCTATCCCCTCCCTACCTCCCCACCTACACCCTCTCCACCTATCTTCTTTACTCTCCATCTTCGGTCCGCCTCCCCCTCTCTCCCTATTTATTCCAGTTCCCTCCCCCCATCCCCCTCTCTGATGAAGGGTCTAGGCCCGAAACGTCAGCTTTTGTGCTCCTGAGATGCTGCTTGGCCTGCTGTGTTCATCCAGCCTCACATTTTATTATCTTGGAATCTCCAGCATCTGCAGTTCCCATTATCTCTCATAAAGAAACATGTTGGGCCTATGACCATAGGAGTTTAAAAGAATGAGATGTGATCTTATTGAAACATATAAGATCCTGAAGAAACTGGATAGGGTGGAGAGCGGGAGTATGTTTCCTCATGTCAGGGAAACTAAAACTAGGTGGAGTGGTTTAAGATCAAGAGGTCTATCTTTTAAGGAAGACCAGGGGATTTTTTTTTCCTGAAAAAATTCTCTTTTTCCAAAGCTGGTGGAGGATGGATCGTTGCGTTTATTCATGGGTGAATTAAGATAGATTTTTGATACCCCAGGGAGTCGAGGGTTATGGAAGGGCAAACAGGAAAGTGGAGATCAGATCCCAATCAGATATGCCGTGATCTTACTGAATGGCAGAGCAAGTTTGAAGGGCCAAATGACATGGTTCTACTCTTAAGTCTTATGTTCCTGATCTCGCCTTCTCAGGCACCATGCCATCATAAAGACTTAATGGTAAGTTTTGCAGCACTGAATACAGAAAGGGAGGATATCGCAGTTCTGATGGTTTAGGAAGATGACTTGTTGTGATTGAAAAGTAGTGATCTACAGCATTACGATAGATGTCCGTCTACTGCTGGTACCTGGCAGCGCCACCTTGTGGGCTTTTGGGAAAGATACAGATCTTTTCTATTACAAAGTGACTGCAGTTTCTGGGGGACAACTTCTGGGAAAATGTGGCTCATTTTCCAAAACTTGAACTGAATTCTTAACTGGAGGGAAGGGAATGGTTTTTATTATTTTAGTTAAATGTGTAAACCTGTGGAAAGTGATGGAATATTTTGAGGATTTTCCTGCATGCCAACATAACTAACATCTGGTCCATTGTCCCTACAGTTTCCTTCAGCAGACTGATACACTATTGGCTTGATTTGCAATTGGCTGTCCAACTACCAGTAATCTATTAATTACAAATGTTTTTCCAGCATGTGGATTATTACAGCTAATTTAGTGGACAAATGCATGACACCGATCTGCTTACCAAGACACTGCCATTTGAACAAGCCCCTGGTTCATTCAAGGGACATTTTTGATAGATTGCTGGATTACAGCAGAAGTTCTGAGGCAGTGCTGTCAAGTGAGGCTAATGGTCAAGGACAAGTCATTGAAATACAACCAGCATGACACAAACAGTCCGTTGGTGGACAGTTCCATGCAAGACCAAGTCTCGACAGTTAGGCTGATGTCAACCTTATCACCAACCACATGCATCATCTCCTGTGAGCTCTGTTAACCACTGCATGTTGACTGAAAGTGATTTATTGGCACTGATGTGCCTATCTCCCTTTCAAGAGCACATTGAAAGAACTATAGAATAATATAGCACAGGAGGAGGCCGTTCAGCCCCTTGTGACTGCATTGGATCTTGCTAGGGCTACCCTGTTAGTTCCAGATCCCTGTCTTCATCCATTAGCAGCGTTATTTCTTTTTCTTTCCCCCACAAGTATTTATCTAATTCCCTTTTGGAATAATTAATGAATCTGTTTCCAGCACCCCTTCAGGTAGTGCTTACCAGGTCACGACACATATCCTACCCTGGCTTTAGCTTTTTTTTTTCAGTCAATTACCTTAAATTCCTGGTCTTCGGTTACCAAACAATCTGCCATTGGAACAGTTTATCCATATTTACTTGATCAAACCCAACCGCAGCCCCCCACACAATTATTTTGAATATCCCTTGAACCCCATTTGATAGAGTCATAGAGATCTAAAGCACAGAAAAAGACCTTCTGGCCCATTGCATCAGTCCCAGTCAGAAAAGGACCACCTAATTATTCTAATCCCATTTTCCAGCACTCGGCCCATAGCTTTGTGTCTGGGCACCGCAAGTGCACATCTAAATAAATTTTCAATGTCACGCTCTGGGTGAGAAAGTTTCTGCTCACATCTCCTCTAAACCTTCTGCCCGTCACCTTAAATCTACGTCCTGTGGTCATCGATACCTCCACCAAGGGAAAAGTTTCTTACTCTGTACCTTATTTATTCCCCGCATAATTTTGTACATCTTCATCAGGCCCTCTCTCAACCTCCTGCAAGGGAAGCAGCCCCAGTGTGTCCAATCTCTCCTCATAACTGAAAATCTCCAGCCCAGACAACATCCTGGTAAATCGCCTCTGTTGTACTATCCCTTTCCAATAATGTGGATTCCAGCTATGGCCGAAACAACATTTTATATAGTTGCATCATAACCCTTCTGCTCTTAAGAACTATGCCTTGACCATTGAAGAATGTTGGCATTTTTGCCAATCCCCCATTACCCTTGAACTGAATCATAGAACCACAGAATCCCTACAGTGTGGAAACAGGCCCTTTGGCCCAACAAGTTCATACCGAACCTCAGAGCATCCCACCCAGACCCATCCCCCTATAACCCACCTAATCTACACATCCCTGAACACGGTGGGCAATTTATCGTGGCCAATCCACCTGGCCTGCGCATCTTTGGATTTCCTTCCCTAAACGACATTATCAACTAGAGGTGGTTTTAAAACAATGGCTGGTAGTTTGATGGTGCCCAGGACACTCATTTTCAACTCCTGATATTATTAATTGCATTTAAATTTGACCGACTGCAGTGAGATTTGAACCTCTGTCCCCAGAGCATTAGTTTGGCCCTCTGCATTGCTAGCTCACTAACATTACCATTATACCACTGTCCTCCTAAAGGGGAGGTTTGGTACCCATGGTGCTATACACTCTACTGCTGTCCATTTGAGATACGTTGCCAACTGATCATAAGTGGCACTCTAAAGGAGAGGGAGGAGGCAGGGAAAGGACATATGCCAAACGAGAGCCAATGTGTATCATCCTCACGCCAGTGCAAACACCTCCCTTTGCCCATTGCTTGTTGTGTAGCTTCCAGCTTTGTGCGTGACTTTTAATTTGCGTGAGTCTGATCTTGTCTTAAATTGTCTCCCTCACCTTTCCCTCCCTCACACCCTCCCACCACCACCACCACCACCACACCCCTCCCCAACACCACACCCCCCCCCCCCCACCCCCAGCAGTGTAAACAGTACAAACAGTAGCACTTCTCGCTCCAGTGGTTCCCAAACTCACTCACCAAGTTCAAACTATCGCTACCGCAGCTTGGCCCATCCTGCGAGTGCCAGCACCCGCCTTTCCAGTGTCTCCTCACACGACTCTGGCTTCGTATCCCAGGACGCCATGTATTCCAAACCGCCGTCACCGATGCCATCGGATATTACCAGCCAGGTAAGTACAGTTTAGATTCTTGTCTGTGAATTCCGGCGGTGGCACGCTCATCCGAAAGTGAGGAATCATGAGCAAACCAGTGTTCTCACACCGTCAAATGTACGAGTCACAGTGAACATGTCGATGAAAGAAGTTGCATTAACGTATTATGTCAGTATATTCAAAAGAGCCTCACGGCCAATCTTGAAGAGTGGTTACCATTGTAATGTATGAAAATGTGGCACATTCATTCAGGTTGAGCATTTACTCAGGTTTGCGCACAGGAAGTTCCCTACAAAACAGCAATGAAGTAATGAACTGGTGTTATTTGTGACAATATTTGAGGGATCTAAATTGGCTAGCATGTAGGAGAATGCCTTAGAAAGGTACCAGTGGGATCTTTTGTGCCCACTGGAAAGGGCAGACAAGACTTTAATTTATCCTGCCCAACAGGCAGAACATGCCTCAGGGCTTTCAACACTCTTAGATCCATCAATTCATCAAAATACATCTTCCTGCACACACAATTGTGTGCAGGAAGATCTGTTTTGATTAATTGTCTGCAACAAGGTTGCATTTGTGATGGTAATGTATATTTCTTGGGGGTAACATTAGACACAAGTTTAGGTTATTGTAACTTTCTTATAATTAATTTGAAGAGAATGTTAGTGCCATAAAGGTTCTAAGCCTACAGTATGATCACTTGCATTTATTTTGTACCTTGAGCATTGCTTCACAGGAATTTTAACCAGAACGCAGTAATGTGAGACAGTGTTTTCACAGCTAATATTCTAACCACCCAGAATCAGAGGTCACAGTTTTAACGTTTTGAATCAACAACATACAACAGGTAACAGCCACGGTTGAGTTGGCTGCACTCTGCATTAAATTGGTTTCGGGTTCATGTTTGACTTGAGCACATGAACAGTCTCAGTACTCGCACCATTGACAGCCCTGAGGAGAAGGAGAGAAATTCTAAAGTCCCACAGCACAGAGCAGGCTTCCACAGCAAATCATTCTATGTTACTGATGTGTCCTTGCTGCACTTTAAAATTGACTCACAACAATAACAAGTAATTATCATTTTCCCAGAGCTTTACAAGAAGGCAGGCCCTACGATGCCAATGGTGCCCAAGGCATCATCAGTTGTGTATATTATTTGGATTGCGTTTGGCTTGTTAAAAATAAACTATCCTCAATACTAAACTAACTCTACAATAGTAACACCAAGTATGAAAGTCATTGATTCATTCAGGTCGAGCATTTACTTAGGTTTGTTATAGCTTTAAAATATTGTGCCAGAGTTGATGTAAGAGTAACCTTTCCAGCATAAAGTTCTCAGACTTTTTGAGTTTCTGCAACAGCCAGCCTGATTTAGAGCATATAATTCCTGACTGTTCCATACTGAATAAGAGTCTTGTGACTAGTGTTGTGTGGAATGAATTGCTTTGAAGCAATTTTACTGATATATGGCAGTGAACCACACTTTTTCCTCTGTAGATCTGGCTGTGATTTTTTGATCATACAGTCATAGAATCCCTACAGTGTGGAAGCAGGCCATTCAGCCCATTGGGTCCACACTGATCCTCAGAAGAGCCCCCTTCTTATCCCTGTAACCCTGCATTTCCTGTGGGAAACCCACCTAGGCTATGCATTTTTGGACTGTGGGAGAAAACTGGAGCACCCGGAGGAAACCCACGCAGACACGGGGAGAATGTGCAAACCCCACACAGACAGTCGCCTGAGGGTGGAATCGAACCCGAGTCCCTGGCGCTGTGAGGCAGCAGTGCTAACCACTGAGCCACCAGAACTGGGAATACTTGGGAGATAGCAGTGCCCCATCTTGTGCTTTACCATCTCCATCCCACATTCTGTTTTATCCCATAGGGGACGGCAGGGTGCACAGCTCTTCCTTTGCTTGGATCTTACAGTTGCATATGATCAGTCATTTATGGGATCAATCGACCTCTGACACTCAGAGCAGCCTGGAAAATCCACACATACAATCGCCAATCCATTCAGAATTGGGAATCAATGCTGCTTTAGTTTCCCATCTTTGCCTTAACTGGCAAAGTTTGTTGAATGATTTCCAGCAGCTTCAGAGTAAGCTCATGCAGTTTGGATACTATCAACAGGCCGTGTTATCCCCCTTTCCCCGTCCACAGGGTAGCTCTCAGAACTAGAATGGTACAAACCAGCCAGTCCAGATTCTGTTCCTGGCGGAACATTCCTGCATGTTTGACAATCTAACCGGATGTGCTCTCTTCCCCTTTTATTGCTGCTCTGTCTCGTGTGACCTTTGAACCCTGGACGCCTGGCAGAAGTCATCAAGCTCCGCTTCCTCTGAGGCATCGGAGACGTGTCAGTCAGTTAGCGAGTGTAGCTCACCTACCTCGGTTAGTTCTAGCTCCACTACAGGAGCCTGGTCAGGTGGTGAAAAGGTGAATCACCCATACCCATGATCAATTCTGCAGTTGGGCCTGCAAAGCCAGGATCAGACAATGTAACTAAAATAAACGGGTTAACCCATTATTGCTTCTTAACTTATTTCAATGTATATCTGAGACAATTGCAGTGTCCCTTTTTGATATTGTAAGCCTTTTGAAGTGTTTGTTTACTTTTTTAAATATGTGGGTCTGACTCAGTACACAATGACTTTACCATTAGCAGATTGTTCATTTTATGCTGATCGTACAGGGATCAATTCCTGACAACATCACACCCTATTCACTGCTTGTCACTCTTAAATAACAGACCTATAGAAACTGCACATTTGCCTATCCATTGATTTAACCTGCTTGATAATTATGGGAGATTACATACATTAATTGTATTTATCAATACATTTAGAATAAAACCTGATTATCAAACATAATGCTTGGCAAAACTAGATACTGTCTAGTTTAAGAGTGAGAAAACTTACAGGAAAGTCCAGTCTGACAACTGGAGATTTTTTTTGATGATTGGTAATGCAAATTTAAGCAGTGACTCAAAATATTGTAATCCCATTAGAAGGTTAAAGGGACACATCAGATAACACTGCAACAGTACATGGCAGAAACATTCAAAGGGGGTCTAACAGATGCAAAGATTGCGAATACTTTGAAAGCTTACAGTATTTACCACAAATTTTAGTGTAGTATGCTCATGGGGAAATGAGGAAAGATTGACTGACAGAGGTTTGGATGGTGGGCTGTGGGAGGCAGTCGATGAATATTTTGCTTGTCTGGCTTTGGAGGCCCTGTGCTCGTACCTACATTTCAAGGGAATGTTCCAAAAAACACAACTTGACTTCAGAACAACCTCAGCCTACCCTGTCCTATTTTGTTAAAGCGAAACTGATTTGAAACATTGCTTTTCTCGTTTGGCAATCACAGCCACTTTGTGGCCATCTTGCTGCCATGTTGCTTTGGATTTTAATGTTTTGGTGATTCGTAGCCAGGGGACCTCCTGCCTGTTAATCTTGAGAAGGCCCTTCCTAGTTTGGTAGGTCACTGTTTGGAAGACCGAGGACCTGATGTTGTGATTGAAGCAAAGATCAGATAGTAGATATTCACCTTGCCGCCCTTGTCTAATGCTGATGTTGCAGCTTGCTTTAATGGATTTGTCAATGATGGCTGATCCTACGCAATTACAATTATCTGACTAGAAGCTTTCCCCATCACTTTGTCAGCCCAGTTTTCCCTTGGTTTGAACAAAGAACAAAGAAAATTACAGCACAGGAACAGGCCCTTCGGCTCTCCAAGCCTGTGCCGATTGAGATCGTCTGTCTAAAGCTGTCATCTATTTTCTAAGGGTCTGTGTCCCTTTGCTCCCTGGCCATCCATGTACCCGCCCTTAGACATCTTAGACGCAGACACATTAGTGTCCTTTACCACCTCTGCTGGCAACGCGTTCCAGGCACCCACCACCCTCTGCGTAAAGAACATTCTACGCATATCTCCCATAAACTTCCTCCTCTCAATTTGAACTCATGACCCCTAGTAATTGAGTCCCCCACTCTGGGGAAAAAGTTTCTTGCTATCCACTATGTCTATACCCCTCATGATTTTGTAGACCTCAATCAGGTCCCCCCCCCCGCCCAATCTCCGTCTTTCTAATGAAAATAATCCTAATCTATTCAACCTTTCTTCATAGCTAGCGCCCTCCATACCAGGTAACATCCTGGTGAACCTCCTCCGCATCCTCTCCAAAGCCTCCAGAAGTGCAGCTCAATCTAGATATTGCTACTCGATTCTAACGTAGAAGTAGCTCAGATGACCACTGCCAAATGGAACCTCTACTGACACAGTGGTGCTTGCTCCTTGTCCCTGGAGCCCTGTTTTGATCAGTAACTTGTGATTTGAGAATTTTTTGCCAGGAGACCAGCATTTGGAGCCGCAGAATGTTAGCGTACCAGCCACACATGTGACGAATAAGCAACTCCACTGTTTTTTCATAACAATAATGGTGCCGATGATGTGGTAATGATAATGTCTCTATACCAATAAACGTGGGGTTCGAACCCACTGTGGCAGCTAATGGAATTTAATTCCATTCATAAATCTGGAATTGCAAACTGATCTCAATGATGGTGACCATAAAGCTATCATTGATTTATATTGAATTGTACTAATGTCCTTTTGGAAAGGAAATCTGCTGCCTTTACCTGATCTGGCCTACGTGGTCTCTAAACTCACAGCAATGTGGTTGACTCTTAACTGTTCTCTGAAATGGCTGAACAAGTCAATAAGTTCAAGGGCTGAGGAATAGGTACCAAATCCTAAAATGATTTAATCCCTGGATTTTTCCGGTCAAGTCATTAGAGGGTACAAAATTGAATAGTAGGACTCCCCTCCTGGGAGGGTGGCGTAAGTATTATGAAGTTGTGTTTTTCGGGCATTTCCAATACAAACCCTCCAGTGGCTGCCCATTTGTTGTCTGTGCTGATATCATGTTCTTCCATCTGCAGTTCATGCCTGGGTATGTGTATTGCCATCTTCCTAGTGAGTGCTGTTCACCTGCGTTCTCTGGCTCTGCTCCCATTATCCCTGACATAAAGGCTTGCACTGAGCCTAATTCTGCTGTGCTCCCTGATCCCCTTCCCTTTAACCATTCCCTCGGACCTGGCACTGCTCTCTCATCAACGATCCCTAGTTGGAAGGTTTGTTTTTGTAACCATTTCATCTTGTTTTACTTTTGGCTTTTTTTCTGATCACATCCCTTTCACTCATCCATCATCTTTCTCAAATCACTTGCATGTTTTAACCTCACAGTCAATTGTATGTAATCCACCAGCCCCCACACCACCTCCTTTTCAGGCAGCTTTTTCTGAGCGCAGCATGCACTATGTCAAGGGTTGTGTAAAACTGGGACGATAAAGTCAAATTAACTGAGAAGTTAGCCGTTGCCAGTGAACTTGTGGGTGCGGTTGGTGATGGGTGTAGAAGCGAAGCTGAGCTCAGGGTTTGCAGTTTGAGGCCAGGCTGAAGCAGGAGAAAGGCAGAGAAAGAAATCTCAACTCTTAAAAAGATCAAAGGATAAGAGAAAAAGGCCAAGAGAGAGGAAAGAAAAAGCAATGCACATCGAAGGAATGAAGGGCTAAAATGGAAGGTGCCCAGATGGCCAGAGGAACAGGATGAAGTGATTCCAGGCTAAGGCAAATGGAGTGACATTCTTTGGGACTACAACCGAACCCACGTCGTTACAGTTTGTTTGTTCCTATTCACAAATCGTTGACTTCTTCTTATGTGGGCCTGATGGTAACGAGGTCATTGGAAATGAATAGAACTACTCTCAGCCCATGTCCTCCGACACTTCCGCCATCTACAATCTGACCCCACTAAACAAGACATTTTTCCATCCCCGCCCTTGTCTGCTTTCTGGAGAGAGCACTCTCTCCGTGACTCCCTTGTTCGCTCCTCACTGCTCTCCAACCTCACCACACCCGGCACCTTCCCCTGCAACCGCAGGAAATGCTACACTTGCCCCCACACCTCCTCCCTCACCCCTATCCCAGGCCCCAAGGTGACTTTCCATATTAAGCAGAGGTTCACCTGCACATCTGCCAATGTGGTATACTGTATCCATTGTACCCAGTGTGGCTTCCTCTACGTTGGGAAAACCAAGCGGAGGCTTGGGGACCGCTTTGCAGAACACCTCCGCTCAGTTCGCAATAAACAACTGCACCTCCCAGTCGCAAACCATTTCAACTCCCCCTCCCGTTCTTTAGATGACATGTCCATCATGGGCCTCCTGCAGTGCCACAATGATGCCACCCAAAGGTTGCAGGAACAGCAACTCATTCCACTTGGGAACCCTGCAGCCCAATGGTATCAATGTGGACTTCACCAGCTTCAAAATCTCCCCTTCCCCCACCGCATCCCAAAACCAGCCCAGTTCATCCCCTCCACCCACTGCACCACACAACCAGCCCAGCCTGTCTCTGCCTCCCTAACCTATTCTTCCTCCCACCCCAAGCCGCACCTCCATTTCCTACCTACTAACCTCATCCCACCTCCTTGACCTGTCCGTCTTCCCTGGACTGACCTATCCCATCCCTACCTCCCCACCTATACTCTCCTCTCCACCTATCTTCTTTTCTCTACATCTTCGGTCCGCCTCCCCTTCTCTCCCTATTTATTCCAGAACCCTCTCCCCATTCCCCTCTCTGATGATGGGTCTAGGCCCAAAACATCAGCTTTTGTGCTCCTGAGATGCTGCTTGGCCTGCAGTGTTCATCCAGCTTCGCACTTTATTATCTTGGATTCTCCAGCACCTGCAGTTCCCATTATCACTCAGCCCATGTCCTGTTGTGAATGAGCTTATAATGCCTCAAGTTTCCCAATGTAAAATAGAAAAACCCAAACCGTAGCAGCCCATGCCTGAGAGCAATGTTCACACAACACTGTCCTGAGGCATTTTATTTTACTGGTATCTTGGAGAGAATGTTGGTGCAATGGTAACAGCAATGGGCTAGTATCTGCAGACAAAAGGTTTAAATCCCATCACAGCACATGGTCACATTTGACTTCAGTTGCTAAATCTGGAATTGAAATCTATTCTCAGTAATGATGGAGATTGTCATAGACACTGATCTGGTTCACTAGTGTCCTTTAGGGAAGGAAAACCGCCATTCTGACCTAGTCTGGCTTATATGTAACTCCACACCCACAGTGATGTGGATTCCTCTTGACTGTCTTCTGTATTGGCCCAGCAAGCCAGTCAGTTTGAGGGCAATTAAGGATGGGGAACAAATGCCCGACATGCCAGTGACATCGACATCTCACGAAAGGATAAAGAACAAAAATGGGGGCTCCTCGGAAGTGCGGAAAGCCCCATTCAGTGAAGCCAGTTTGGAAGCTCCAGCACAGAGCCATACTGTGTCCAGAATGGGAGAATTTTGCAGAGGAGGCGGAAAGCGGGTGAGGGGATATAAAATGAGTACACGGATATTGAAGTAAATTTATTTGGGCAACAGTGAAAAGTGATGAATGGGCAGAACCTAGTGCAGGCATGGACTTGGCTGGCAAAGTATTTGGTGTCAATCCCAGAGTGCTGTTTCTGTAGCCCTCAAAAAGCTGCCTCGCTATGATATCTCAACTAAACTAAATTCTCGGCTACCTTTAAAATTGCAATCCATTGCTTTTTAATCTTCTGTTCACTGATCACTTCCCTCGACTTGGCAGGATTGGTCAAAGCCTGGCCCATATGACCAACCAACGGTGAACACTTTGCAGAGACGCAAGGAAGCAGTGGAACGCTATCGGGAGGCAGAGGCAGTCTCGGGCACCGTGGTCTATGCGGGGATTGGTGTGGATGAGATACAGAGGCCTCGCATGACAGCAGCATCACTTGCTGCTAAGGTACAGTATGTGAGTGCGCCATCCTTCCACATTTGCAACCCTCACCGTTCCACCCTCCCCCGCCCCAAACAACAACATCAGCTGCGTGCCAGGATATGTTGCACATCAAGGCCTCGAGATCTTGCCTTTTAAGACGAATGGGTGTCTCCCCCGTAATCTGAAAGGGAACAGGTCAGGGCAATGGCCAGCTATCAACGTGGTATTGCTGTGTCTGCAGTACATGACTCAGCCTAAGATGTCAGCTGGAAAAGAAAAAGATAGGAACAGTGTAGGCCATTCAGCCCCTGGAGTCTGTCCTCTCATTCAGTTAGGTGCCCTTTCCTCAGTGGGTGCGTAGAATCGATAAGCCTTTACAATACCTCTATCCCTGTTATTCCTTGTATTGTTTTGCTGGCACTTTTCTGGTCTTGGAATGCTCAGGGACTGTGTACAAAGACCTGTTCATCTCGCTGCTCCCATATCGTTTTGCAGGGCAACCTTTATAGCCTCCAGTAACTGTGGTGTAACGTTACCACATGGTCAGCAGGCTGGTATTTAATGGCCGTGTTAAAGGCAAACGACAACCAAATGCAGAAAATACTGGAAATGCACCTGCCATCGTTGAAGATCTTCAATAAAAAAAGGAGGGTATTTGAGTTCAATCCCTTTCCACCCAGACCCAATAAGTAGAAACGCAGTAGGCAGAGACCAGTCTGACAGAGGGGCAGGAAGTGCCGATACATATCCCTTACAAAAAGGCTGAAGGCTGATACTTTGGTAACCTCAGGGAGTGGGATTCTCTTAACGTCAGCTGAATGATGTAGACCGCTCTCTCTGAGAGGGAGAGACTTTTTAGTTGTTTGTGGTGAGCGTCTGCTGTTCTTTTCACAGCACGGGGAGGAAATCTCTACAGCAGCCAGCGACCTGGCCATGGTGCTGACCCGTGGGCTCAGCCTTGAACACCAGAAGAGTAGCCGTGATTCTCTGCAGTACTCCAGCGGTTATAGCACCCAAACCACGACTCCATCCTGCTCCGAAGACACCATTCCTTCCCAAGGTACTTCCGTCAGGAGATCTCTCTCTACCCCCTTTCCAGGTGTTTACCTCTGCACGAGTAATGCATTCTGCACCG
The DNA here is from genome assembly GCF_030684315.1 of Stegostoma tigrinum. Lineage (NCBI taxonomy): Eukaryota > Metazoa > Chordata > Chondrichthyes > Orectolobiformes > Stegostomatidae > Stegostoma > Stegostoma tigrinum. Next base: position 5,957,533 of record NC_081369.1, on the reverse strand, counting down.
ATCAGCAGATCATAGACATGGGAAATCAGAGTTGCTCCCTTTCGATGCTGTATGCCTCTGATATGCGAATCTCAGTTCCCACACTGCAACATACTGAAAGGAAATACGTTTGAACTGCATAATAGAAAGCATTGTAGATTTACTTGTCTTGACAGTTTGCAAGAGCACTCTGGGTATACTGACCTCTCTACTATTGCATGGCTCTGGCCATACTAACACAGGGTAGCTTATTAATCCGCTGTACAGTTTTGTGATCCAAACACATTGTTGCTTCAGTCAGCACATGAATGAATCCCTGCTTTAATGAGCATTTACATGCATTGCAAAAATTTGAAATAAAGTAATGCACTTTTTAACCCAATATTTTGCGCGTATTCAGAAAAACTGAAAACGTTTATTGATGTATGAAACTGCGCTGATGTTATCATTGAGATTCCCTTTCTTTCTAATTATTTTTTTAACTCATCAGTCGTACATTTTAACCTGATGATGAGGCATCATGAAATCTTCAAAAAACCAGAAGCAGGAGTAGTTTATTTGGACCCCTACGCTTCTTCCACCATTCAATAAAATCGTGACTTGTCTCATTGATGGCCTTAACTCCATTTTCCTGCATGTTCCTGATAACTTCGGTCTTCCTCGACAATCAAAAATCTGTTCAACTCAGGCTAGAACATAGTTAATGACCAGTTGCCCACTGCTGTCTGGAAAGAAAATTCCAAAGACTGATGACCTAGTGGGAGAAGAAATTCCTCCTCATCCCCTTCTTAAACGGAGGACACCTAACCCTGTGCCTCTGGTTCTCGACTCTCCCACAAGTTCAACATCCACCCTGACCAGCATCCTCAGAATCTTTTATATGAACATAAAGCTCTTGGAGAAGGAGTTAGCCATTTGATTGATCTGACCATCAATCTAAGTCCATATTCCTGCCTACCCCAAATAACCATATAACACTCTTTCTGATCCAAAATCTAGCTTTCAGTCAGGTCACTTCTCATTATTGTAAACATTCATAAGCCTTCCCCAATCTACACAACCTTTCCTTTATAATCCTTCAGCCTAGGAACCACCAAATTAACTTTTCTAAACTGCTCCTAATGGAAGTATTAAGTATATCTCTGCATGGGTAATGTAAACCAGAACACTACATAGGACTTCTGGGTTTGGTCACACCAATGCCCCATACAGTTGTGTCAAAATTTCCCTACTTTGTTTTATTCCATCTGCTTTGCAATGAAAGCCAACATTTCATTTGCTTTCCTAATTACTTGCCGTGACAGCTTACTGTTTTGTAGCTCGTGTACAAGGATGCTCAAGTGCCTCGACTGCAGCATTCTGCAGTCTCTATCCATTTAAAGAACATCCTGCTTTTCTGTTTTTCCTGTCAAAATTCTTCATGTCATATGCCATCTGATTTTTATTTTGCCCACTCAGTTTGTCCCCCTTTGTAGACTCTGTCCTCCTCAGTTGTTTTTCCATCAATTTTTGTATCTTAGCAAATTCAATTTCCAAAACTAGGGACTGTGAATACAAGATCATTCATACTGAACCTGAGAATAATGAGGAAATTCTTCACCAATGGTTTGTTATACTGTGAAACTGCAATAGTGTGGTGTGTTGGTAATGATATTGCAATAGTCATCCAGAGACCCAGTCTAATGCTCTGGGGACACAGGTTCAAATTCATAACTAATAAAAATCTGGAACTGATAGTTTCACGTCACCTGAGACTAGCTGTCTTGAATTCTCATTTTAAAAAGAGCCCTCTGACTAATTAATATTTTTCAGGGAGGAAACTGGCCATCTTTATTCGGTCTGGACTATTTAGTGGACTGTTACCTCCCCTCCTAAAATGATCTAGCATGCCACTTGGTTGCAACAGTTAGAGATGGGCAACCAAATGCTAGCATTATCAGAAATGTCCAGTCCCATAAAATATTTAAAACAAAAGCTTAAATTGATTTCAGAAGTGACTAGTTGAGTACGGGACAGAAGATGGAACAGAAAGGTTTACAGAAGGGATGAGTTGAGACAGATGGAAGAGGAGAAGTCTAGACTTGAGTGTGAGCAATGACAAGGCCCAGTGGGCTTGAATGATCTGTAACATGGCTTTATGTTCTGTGCAATTGTAAAGGAGCTGGTTGAAACTTGAGAGCATTATGGAGAAAGAGAGCATATTGTATTCACCAATACCTAGTGCCTATGGTGGACTAACTGAACAGACAAGGTGCAATAATCTCGTGTGTTAACGCTCCCCGGTTCAATTTGCCTGTAGTTGCTTACTGACCAAGATGTTCAACATTACCAGTGACTGACAGTCACCATCAGAGATTGTTGAACTGCCCCCAATTTAGTAAAGATACAAGTTTCCTTGCTGGATAATCAGACAGACAAAATCTCAAGTTTATGAAGATGAAGATACTTGAAAAACTCTGATCTGGCTCATAGAAAGATTCTCAGATGTAGCATGGTTTAGACTATGTACTTCCATTCTTATTTTCTTGCCCTGGAAGGCCCATCCTATGGTGCAAATCCACAGGGTCTGGGTCTTTGCAGAAATGGTCCTCGTTCAAACGTGAAGAAAGACTTCTTAAAAATAAAAGCGAATGACTGAGGGAATGTTAAGCGATCAGTCTCAGTTCAGATTTATTAGGGCCATTTGCAGTGTCCCATTCCATTGACCCCACTAAGATACCTTAGACCACAGAGACAGTTAGTGAAAGCTGGTACCTTCCTGGACTACACAGCTCAATGCAATACTCTGCCTGTTGAATGGATCCATTAAACTGGTGACTGACCCCAATACCCTGTCTACTATGTGAGGTGGAGGAATCTTGCTGGCTGTGATTTACCAGCATGGGCCAGGGATACTGGTTTCTTTTGCCAACGTGTACCTTAGGATTAAAAGCCTCACTTGGCTGTATTCAACTTAGAATGTCAAGTTATAGAACCTGTTGTGCTCTAGTTAGTTAGTAGGCCCATTATTAAGCTCCCCCAAAGGAAAATTACCCAATTTGTACACCCTGAAAAGGCTAAGAGAGAGACCAGTCCTGGAAAGGTGTACAGCATGGAAACAGACCCTTTAGTCCAATTTGTCTATGCTGACCAAATATCTGCAATTGATATAATCCCGTTTGCCAGCATTTGGCTCATATCCCGCTAAACATTTCCTATTCATATATCCATCCATGTATCTGAGTTTGTGTCTGAGTTACTCATGTCTACTACTGAGGGGCCTGCTCTAAGGGCCTTATTAACTATGCTCTCTTTCTCTCTCTGCACAGTTTCAGATTACGATTGCTACTCGGTGAACGGCGACGTGGAGGCGGAGCACCAGAGCGAGTTTGACAGGTCGTCGACCATCCCACGAAACAGCGACATCGCGCAGAGTTACCGCAGAATGTTCCAGACCAAGCGGCCGGCCTCGACGGCGGGGCTGCCCTCGGGCGGCAGCGCGCCAGCCGTATCTGTCACCCCAGGGGTCGCCACCATCCGGCGCACGCCATCCACCAAGCCGTCGGTGCGCCGGGCCCTGTCCAACGCGGGCCCCATCCCCATCCGGCCTCCCATCGTGCCTGTGAAGACCCCCACGGTTCCTGACGGCCCCGGGCCGATGAGGGTGGGCAGCGAGGAGTGCGTGTTCTTTGGCGGCGAAGACACCTCGCCGAGCACCGCGGAGTATGCCAAGTCGTCGCCCAAGCGGCTGAGCCTGCCGAACACCGCGTGGGGGGGCGCCACCGCAGAGGTCTCGGTGTATCCAGGGGGCACCGTCGCCGCGCTCTCCAGCGAGGAGGAGCAGCAGCTGGCCGCCAACCGCCACAGCCTGGTCGAGAAGCTCGGCGAGCTGGTGGCCAGCGCCCAGGCTCTGGGCGACGGACAGTTCCCCTTCCCCACGGTGCCTGACACCAGCAGCCTGCCACCCTCTCCTGGCGAGGACATGCTCACCGCCATTCGCCGAGGGGTAAAGCTCCGCAGGACCGTCACCAATGACAGGTCGGCGCCCAGGATTTTGTGACGTTGTGGTGGCCGCCCAACTCTTGCGAGCGCCATTTGATCGAACACTTGAGTCAACCAGGTTGGTTTCCAACACAGTGCCATGAACTAAACCTTTTGAACCAAGCGACTGTGGTGTGGTGGAGTGAAGTATTTTAAATTAAGATATGGCAGATTTTAAAATGAGTGTACTATCGTTAGTTCTAAAGAGCAAATTTAACACTTTGTCCCTCACAGATGTTCTATCAGCCATTTAACTGACTCACCTGTTTTGTGGCGTTTTCTTTTCAGCTTTTTGCGGTATTTTGTGCGACTACAAAAAAAAAGAGAAAAAGTTTAACGTGCTGCGTGTTAGCTTCACTGAGGGTGGTTTGCGCTCGAGTCCTCAGTGTGTCACTCTCTCTGACCATCTTCCCCCAGTCAGGTCCTGTCTGAGCTGCAGCAACAGGGATGTGGGAATAAAAAGAGAAGATCGGGTCCTCCAGAGCAGCGATGGAGGTTTTGAAGGGAATATAGAAGAGATTTAGCCAAGGCGAGGGCAAGGTGGAGCATTCTCTGCTGTCCTGTACATGAGTGTTCCCTACTCAGGTCAAGGAGGGAGTTGAGAGTTCAAAGCCAAACCTCAGTGGTTGCTGCCTCTCCCCAAGTAATGTTACTTTTAAGTTGAGGAGAAAACCCATGACTCAATTATGTGTATTCGTTAACACCTAACCTTCAGGACCTAACTTGTGAAGATAGATGCTGTGGGCTCCCAACTTGTAGATGATCTTACCATGCATACTTTGTCCACCGTTTAGTCGCCTACTGGACTATTTTGGTAGCAGAATTGAATGGGCACACATCAATAAATAGAATGCTCACCTTTCAAATCACTAATTCCGCAACTTCATGTCGTAAGTTTAACAGATATGTTGTTAGAGCTGTTATGCGGTGATAATGCTTCATTAAAAATCCGTGTGGACAGAGGAATGTAATCTATGTCAATAACAGCCCAGTTAAATCTCTGTTTACATTTCTCTTTCTGCTGGCCTTTTATTTACAACTTTAAAAAGACATGTTTTGAATAAACAGTGGTGGGGTAGATTGATGCTTCACTGATCACAGAATCAGACGGTGAAATGTGAGCTCTGTCACTTCTACTGATTTCTCCGCATACAGATTTTGTGACACATGGCACTACTACTCTGAAACATGGACCAGGAAAACCGGCAGCAAGTCATTACCGTAGCGAAGGGCCTGAGGGAGGCAAGCTCAAATTTCTAATCTGAGACACCAAGAACTGCAGATGCTGGAGTCAGAGGTAACAAAGTGTGGAGCTGGAAGAACACAGCAGGCCAGGCAGCATCAGAGGAGTGGGAAAGTTGATGTTTCAGGTCAGGACCCTTCTCCAGAAAATTTCTGAAGGGCCTCGACCAGAAACGCCAACTTTCCTGCTCCTCTGATGCTGCCTGGCCTGCTGTGTTCCTCCAGCTCCACACCTTGGTAAAAAACTAGATTAGAAATTTGAGACAACAATGTATTGATGTGGAAGCATGAGAATGCATTCCGGGGGAGCTCACTACGTAGGTAATGCAAAGCGATGTTATTTTTACAGGGGAAGTTGTGATGTGCTCTCGGACACAGTTACGGAGCTGTTTAGCATATTCGTTTTCCATGAGTTTTTGGAAGGCGAGTGCGCTGCAGTGATGTTGTGTGACGTTCTCATTTCATCCCCTCAAACTGCTCCAGACCTGAAACAATCAACACTCAACACCAGCATTAATACTGCTGAAAATTCGCTGCTCCTCTCTCGATCGCATTCACTGTGCAAGCACCACCAAGCTCGAGAAGCACACAATCAGTAATCAGTCTGGTTTCCTACGGTTTCAAGTTTCTCGTGCCCAGCTAACTGCCCTGCCAACCTAGTTTGGGTCTCCCTCGTTCTCTTATTAAGAGAAACAGCCTCTGCTGGAGTTCGTAATGAGATGGGAAGTGGTGAGAAGCCATCTATCACCCTGATTGCTGCCATTTCTGACCTGGTATTAAAACAGTTGCTCGAATGCAATTGGAATAAGCCTTACTGTTTCTTCTTCTATCCCGTGCTCGACTCGTCACTTATGAAATCAATTTAAGCTATTTTCCAAAAGAAAATATTCTGTGGGACTGGGCGTTTCTGATAACGCTAGCATTTCGTTGCCCATCCCCAACTGCTGTAACCAAGCAGCATGTTAGATCGTTTTAGGAGGGTAGGTAACAGTCCACCACACTGAATAGTCCAGACTTATGAACATATTTCCCAGTCTTCAAACCAATTCTCGGAGAACTCTACACAGATCAAGGTATTACTTATACAATATTGAATGGACCTACTGTCCGTGTAAGGCCACAAAATATGCTTACTTTAATATAGAATGCTTTGGCGCAGGTTAACCAGACACACTGGCTGTGCGGAAGACTGCCAATACATCAGTCCACCAGCAGTTCGCGCGTTCACCCAGCACACAATACGAGTAAACATAATCTTTGCCCAACTCACACCACCATTGGCAATTTGCCTTCAGAGATGTCTGGAGCTGTGAAAGAGGAATTCCTTTACCCCCATAGCCCACATACACGTGTGCCCACAAAACAACAGACCTAACTTGATCACTTGCTCAGCCTCAGGACGTCCATGTCACTGGCAAGCCCACTGCTTATTTTGGATTGGGCTTCTCTGGATTATTAGCCCAATGAAAGGCGGGAGCTGTGAGCCAGGTCAGCTAATCAGTGAAACTCAATGGGCCTTGACGCAAGATGACCAAATCCAGGTATAGAGTTGAGACCGAAATCATCTGGAAGGCTCCAAATTCCCAGGAGACATGTTGGTGAGGAATCTCCTTGGAAACATGAATATCTTTTCCACTTTTGCAAGCTTTTTAAGTCCCCCATGTATTTCAGAATTCCATTGTTCATTGTTTCCACCTACATTTGAGGTATTATTGGTGAGCATGTTACCTTCATAACTGCAGGAGATGCAAAAGCTGGGAATAACTGTAGTGGCAGTAATAGTGGAAGATTATTTAAAATATTGTTTTAAAAGCTTGCAGTTCTAATGCAGTTCATGATCTCAGGATGTCGCTTTACAGCCAACGAAGTACATTTGAAGCGTAATCTGCTGTGTTAATATAGGAAATATGGCAGCCAATTTGCACATTGCAAATTAAGCAAATGACCTTGCAGATTATTGGTGATGCTGGTTGAGGGAACAGTATGGACAAGGATACCAGGAGGACCTTTTTACTCATTCTCTAATCATGTTATGGGATCTTGTACATCTGCCTGCAGGGGGCAGGGGATGGGAGATAGGAAATCAGTTTAGCATCTCTTCCTTTCACTGTTGCTGGGTCAAAATCCTGAAACTCTCTCCCTCATGGCATTGTCTGTCTACCTACCCTAAATGGGCTGCAGCGCTTCAAAAAAGCAGCTCACCAGCATCTTCTCCAGGGCAGCTGGGAGTGGGCAATAAATGTTGACCCAACCAGCGATGCCCAAATCCTGTGAATGGATTTAAAAGAAAAGCAAGACTTCCCAGAGGTGAAACGCTCCTTCAGTATTGCACTGAAGTTCCAGTCTGGGTTTTGTGCTCAAGTCTTTGGTGTTGGAGTTGATGCCCTGTAGCTCTGGCGATGTGATTTGAGTGTATGGGCAACCCACACACACAGTAAAATACCACTGTTGAACAGTGGGCAAAAAAATGTCCCAGGTACATGGTGTGTGACTAACTTATGTAGCTGTGTCTAGGCGTCTTTTCTATATTAACTTCTAAAATTATTGTTTAAGTGAAGTATGTTTATTAATTAGATGTCTGTGTATATTCAGAGAAAACTATTTGATTCAGGAGCTATTACATAATTCTTCCATGTAGGGGAATCGTTTTAACCTTTCATTATACATAAATTCTTAGTAAACAAAATTTATAATTGTAGGTAGTAAGAACTGCTGATGCTGGAGTCAGAGATAGCACAGTGTGGAGCTCAGGGAACACAGCAGGTCAGGGAGCATCAGGGGAGCAGGAAAGTTTCGGGTTGGGACCCTTCTTCAGAAAAATTTGCAATTGAGCAGGTTTCAAGGTTTTTCAAATTCTGCCAATGAGCATTTTGACCTTTGTCTTTAAAGCACTGTTTTGTGCAAAGCTCGAGGTTTGTTTTAATGGTCTCCATTCATACCCTAAGCAGTAATTTGAAACTAGATTGCTCCAGCAAGATCCCTGGATTTGGGATCCACTGGATGGCAGTGGAGATGCTAGAAAGTCTCAAATCAAAATGAAGAAGCATGTGAAAGCTACGTACAACATGGGCAGAGTTGAGCTTTGCCCTAATGACCCTGCAATCGAATACTTTGCGGACATTTCCCTTATCGTTTCCATTTGTGTGTTGATATTTAGCTGAATGATGAAAGGGCCACAGCTGTAACCAATAATTTTAAGCCGCATCCAAGGAGCCACATTGGACCCAGAGTAGACGATTGTGAAACATTTTAATTTTCATGTGTCATAAGAGCGTCCACAATCTCTATGATGTCAAAAGATGTTCCCAAGCACTTGAATGCAATTTTAAAAATGCTAGAAGGCTTCTAGTGCTTTTAAACAACCCGCTGAGCACTTCAGGAAAAAAAATTCCCATTTAAGCATTTTTAAAAAGGCATTCAGCAGAGAGAAAAGAAGTGGATGCGCAAAAGAAAATGTGCTCAAAAAGATGTGGTTAATTGAGTTGGCAGGACCTTACGACATTGGGATGCAAGATATTTCGGAGCAGGGTGAAACATATTATAGCAGTCATTTAATTATACAGCTCGGAAACAGACCAACCTGTCCCTGCTGATATCCTAAACTGATCTAGTTCCATTTTGCAGCATTTGGCCCATTTCCCAGTTAACCCTTCCTTTCATGTAACTGTCCATATGCCTTTACAATGTTTGTAACTACCTGCATCTGCCACTTCCTCTGGCAGTTTCATTCCACGTACGAATCACCCTCTGCTTGAAAAACTTCCCCCTCAGATCCCTTTTAAATCTTTCTCCTCTCACCTTCAACCTATGACCCCCACCTTAGAGAAAAGACTTTTGCTATTCACCTTATCTATGCCCCTCATGATTTTATACACCTCTATAATGTCACCCTTCAACCGCCTGTCCTCCAGTGCGAGAAAGTCCCAGCCTCTCCTTATAACTCAAACCCTCTAGCCCTGGGAGCATTCTGGTAAATATTTTCTAAACCTGTTTGACACCCAACTATAAAAAAAGGGAAGTACTTTGAAAGCATTTCAGACATGTATGGTTTCTGGTATATAATACCAATCATTGCTCAGATGCCTTAACTTAGTAGACTGTACTCAATTACTTCAAGTCTTCCCAATATTTAACTGTTTAGTTTCAGATGTTTGATAAACAGCCTGATAATTTAGCAATAGTGGACAAGTCTAAAACTTACTAAGAGCTTGCAAATCCACATTAGCTCACTTTTAAACAATGCATTGTAGTGTTCTGGTTGTGCAATAATTTAAAAAAATACATCAGAGTGAAAGAATTAATTCGAAATGGAATGTTCCAATGAAGGCACTTTAGTTGAACAGTATAGAATCCTATCTAGTTTCGTTCAAATGTGATTGCCGTCAGGTATCTCAGATCTAACATTTCGAATAATTTCTCTGAAATGCCACACCTCTCACTGAGTTTAACTGGTGATATGAAATTGTCTCACGCATAATATGTCAGGAGTGAATGTTTGAAAAATTACTCGTAAGGGAAGTTGAGAGTGAGAGCATTGGGACTTTGGGATGGTATTGAGAGGGGTTGGGTATGAGTTTGAACCCCTCAAGGTATCTTGGACAGAGATAAAGAAGCAGGACAGACATGGCTGCATTTAAGACATCATTGAAGAGGGATTACAGAAGAGAGATGGGATTCCTGGCAGTGAGGGAAAGGAAGTCAGAGCGGAGAGCAGCATTTGAGAGAGTCAGGTGGCCAGGGAATGGAAAGCAATGTTTGAGTTGGATGGAAGAGAACTGGGTTCAGTTGTAATGATATCTTTGTTTATCATCATTCTGCTGCTCACATCTTGGGGAGATGCCTGAAACATGATCATGGGTTGCGGTACACAGGAAAGAGACAGTGAGAGTTGCCACCTGCAGTAGTAAAACAAGTGTAGCTGAATTTTACCAAAATGATTCCTGTAAAATTGAGTCTCTTTTTCTCAAACAGGTTGTTACTTCAATTATTTCAGTTTCATTTGAGTTTGTGAATATGCTTGCTGTTGGATGCAAACACCCAGGGCAACAGGGTGAGAGGAAGTGAGATGGTATTAGAGGTTATGTCGGGATAAGTGGGCGTGAGGGAGATACGGAAGTTGTGATGGCAATAAAGCAAAATACTGCAGATGCTGGAAATCTGAAAGAAACACACACAATCCTGGAGAAACTCAGCTGATTTGGCAACATCTGTGGAGGGAGAAACAGAGTTAATGCTCCAAGTCCAGCATGACTCCTCCTCAGAACTGTGGGATGACATCAGAAGTTGGGCACGTGCTCAGAGAAGAGCAAAATAATAGCAGCAAGGAAAGAAGAGAGACCTGTTTTAGTAACTAGCGCTCAGGACAAAACCACTTAAGTGATGTGGTAAATATTTCATGTTGATTAACAAAGTGACCACAACAGTTTTTCCACTAGATTTATGTGTCACTTTGCCTTGAAGGAGTTCCCTTTCTAAATATAAAAACAGCTGCTAATTTACACGAATCTAATGAACAGAATTCTGCTTTCATTCAGGATCATTAATTCAGGATTACTTTATGGCCCATTGCATTTTTGGCGTCTGACCGAAGTTGGACATTTGGGCTTTTATTGCATGTGGCTTTCATGTGTTCAAGATAGAACGTTCTCTGAAAATGGTGGTTATGAGGCCAATCCTTAGTACAACATTATCCATGCAGGACTGTTGTATTAGATTTGTCTCCTCACCCATCTTGAAGGAGAAATGAGTGTCTAATGAAGCAAATGTTTAAACCTCTTCACCCCCTATTAAGTAGGGTCAAACATATGGAAGAACACACGAGCGACAAAACATCTTTGAGAGCTGTGTTGAAAACAAAAAAAATGCACTGATATAGACGGGGAAAAATTGAACAAATAACTTCACTACTTTTCTTTAAAAGGTGCATTTCGGATTGGAGAGAACGGAAAGATTCATTAGCAGTAAACACAATTGGAACACTCCTGCTCAGATGTGTTTGCACTTGGACCCAGCCCAGCACACAGACAGGAGTTGGGTTAAATTATGATGTAGCCATGACCCATCAGCCCACTGCCACACACCATTGAGGCACTTATGAGCAGAATAGCCATTTAAGGTGAGGTATCCCAGGAGGAGCATGCACTTACAACAAAAATAAGAGTATACACTTAGTTTGTCTTTCAGGGATGTAGATGTAACTGGTTGGGTAACATTTATTGCCCATCCTTTGAGATGCACATTGAGAGCAACCTCCTTGAACTGCTGCAGTTCATGCGGTTAAAGAACACAATGTCATCAGGGAGGGAGTCCCAGGACTTTAACTCAGCAACACTGAAGGAACAGCAATATATTCATGAGTCAGGATGATGAGTAGCTTGGAAGGGGAACTTGCAAGTGGTGGTGTCCCATGTATCTGCTAACCTTGTCCCTTTAAGTGGCAGTGGCAGTGGGTTTGGAAGGTGATGTCTAGAAGTTTGGCAGTGCATTGCATAGAAGACGTGCATTGCTCCTGCGGGCATCGGTGTCAGAGAGAGTGAATGGTTGAAGATGTGCCAGTCAAGTGGGTTGCTTCTTCCTGGAGGGTATCAGGCTTCTTGAGTTTTGTTGGAGCTGCATGCATCCAGTCAAGTGACTAGCAGGCTGATACACTCCAGGCTTGTGGAGAGGGTAGACTTTGTGGAGTGTGCGGGGAATTTACTTACTGCAGGACTGGTAGCCTCTGACCTGCGTTTTTAGCCACAGTATTACGTGGCTAGTCCAGATCAGTTTTTAAGACCCCAGTATGTTGATAGTGGGAGTTCCAGTGATCGTAATGCTAATGAGTGTCAAGAGGTGATGGTCAGAGTCTCACTTGTCAGAGATGGGATTGCCCAGCACTTGTGTGGAGCATTTGTTACTTTGGAGAGCAGAATAAAATTGTGTTCACTTGTTTAAAAAGAAATAAAGTGGTATAACAAGGCGAATACTCCTTTTGGGTAAAGATGGGGCGAACAGTGAGAGAGCTCGTGGGAGGCTTCCAGTCAGAGTTCACATTTCATTGAGGCTTGGGAAAACTACATGCACACCCCCCCAAAAAAAGTAAAGGGTCAAACAGAACTTGAACTGCCTGAACACACAGGTGGATCCGAAATATTCTCCTGATCTTCATCACATCTCAATTTCTCTTTGCTCCTTAAAGCCCCTCTTTGACTAAGCTGTTGTTAGCTGTGCTAACATGTTGTGATTCAACCCCATGCCTGCGTTTAGGTGACAGTATTCCTTAGCAGCTCCTTGGAACATTTTACTGCATTAAAGGCGCTAAACAAAAGAAGTATATTGTTAAAAGAAGAATACCCTTGAGGTTGTTTGTTGAGTTGAGTCTAATAGGCTGAGAATCCTACTTGCTGTCCACTTACAATAATGGAAACGAAAGTTATTTTTGGAACATGCGCTGTTTAGCATATATCTTGGATCATCTTTTCACTCATCCTGGTTTATCTCTGGCTGAATTTCATTAAGAACAGAATGAACAACAGGGTTTGAAGGCATTTTCTTTTGTGTTGCAGTTTCCTTTGCCCATTTTTCCGTAAGATTACCACTTAACAGTACTTTTTGAGATGGAAGCCTTCCAGCTGTTTTGTGAAATATGAGAGAAAGTCCTGAAAGTGTGTCCGTTAAGGGATGGCAAAGCAAAGCAATATTTGGGAGTAGATCGTTGGTTAAACAAAGCCATATTTAGAGATGAGAGGGAATCACCAGGGGCTAATTGTGGCAAAGGATTGGAATCAAGTTGGACAGACCTTACAGGCACACAGAGGCGCAAACCTCCTTTCTCACTGCACTTTTCTAACCTCCAACAACCCACACGTCCCTCATTTTACTCCTTTGCAACTTCTCCGTGATGTAATCTGAAGCACTGCTCGTTCTGTGTATATAAATATATATATATATATTAATAAAGAGGAGAAATGATCACATCGTGCAATTTTCTCTTGTTTCTACTTTTATTGTCCAGGCTTTATCATAGAGCTGAAGATTTTATTGTCATCTTGACATCCATTTGCTCTCAACTTTTGAAACATGTTCTGTTTCTCGTACAGACAAGACAAATTAAATGCTGAAATAATGGTACTGGTGCTGTTGGTAACTGTCATTTAATTTATTTTCAGTGCTTCTTCCCTTCCCTCCCACTTTTCTGTAATGCTATAATTCATGTACATTTGTTTACTCTTCCATCACCTGAAGCCTCAATCACACTGTGATGTTTCCAGTATTAATAAAGCTATAATGTACAAAACTATCAGCCTGCGTGTCTCCTTATCTACTGATGTGGCATTTGCTTTTGTTCCAAATCCAGTTTCCTCTTTCGCACTCAGTAACCACTGGTTCTTGTAATATGTACCCGACTTCTCTGGATGAAGAATTGGGTCTACAAGGAAATTCTGTGTCCATTAACCAGACTCTGTAAAATGCTCAACAGCTTGGAGACTCTTTAGTTGATGAGTTTCAACACAGTAGACAATATAAATCTGAAGAATGGGCATTTGATGGGTGGGTGGATGGTGAGATGTATGTTTTCCACTGACTTTTCATGAAATGGACCCATTGGCGTCACCTGTGCTGCATTCAGGTAGAGGGGCTGCTGTTACCCTGTGAGGAAAAGTTGGACAGATTGAGTCTGAATCCACAGTAGTTTGGAAGAATGAGAGATGATCTTTATTGAACGGGTAAGATGCTGAAGGAATTTGACAGGAGGGGTGCCGAAAGGATGAAGCCCCTTGTGAAAGAGTTCTGAACTCAGATTAAAAATATGAGGTCTCCCATTTAAGACAGAGATGAAAAAATTTATATCCTGTTCCCCCAGAGAGCAGTGACAGAAACTAGCATGTTTAAGGCAGAGGTAGGTCTTAAATGAACCAAAACATACATTGCCAGAGAAAGTCAGCAGATCTGGCAACACCTGTGAAAAGTTAATGTTTTGAGCCCAGCGAGGACTCTTCAGCAAATAGAGTCTTGACTAAGAAGGAATGCAAATGGCACTAAGGATAGGTAGAAATGCAGTGTTGAGGTCACAATTAGGTCAACTATGGATGGCAGAGAAGACTTGATGAGCTGCATGGTTTACTCTTCCTTATAATTCATAAGTCATTCTGGGATAGATCCATCAACACACTGGAAGTTAAGTGGTGAGGTGACTGTGACATTAAAGCATCATTTGACTGAGTGAGGAACTGTAGCAAAACTGAACATCATGGCAATTGACTAAAATCCACTGCAGGTTGGTGCCATACAGGCACAACGGAAGATGGACTCACAGTCGTTGAAAGTCTCAGACCCAGGATATTGCTAATAGGAATCCTGAGTGTGATGTCTTAGGCCCAACTATCTGCAGCTGTTCCATCAATGATCCTCCTTCTACAATAAAGTCAAAAATGGAAAGTTTTGCTGACAATTGGACAATTAAGGACAACACTCGGAGTCACATAGCACAGAAACGGACCCTTTGGTCCGTGCTGAACATAATCTGGTCCCAACTGCCTGCTCCTGCCCCATATCCCTCCAAACCTTTCCTATTCATGTATCTATCCAAATGCCCTTTTATTAAAGGTAATTATACTCTCATCCACCACTTCCTCAGCAAGTCCATTCTACTCACACTCCACTCTCAGTTTAAAAAAAATTGCCTCATGTCTTTTTTAAATCTCTCTTTGCTCACCTTAAAAATGTGTCCCCTAGTCTTGAAATTTCCCCTTCCTAAGGAAAAGACAACTACCACATATATTGACAAATACTGAAGCAGCCTGTATCCATATGCAGCAAGCCCTTGACAATGTCGTATTTGGCCAAAGTGTGGTAAGTAATAGCTGTGCCATATAAACGCCTTGCAAAAAGCAACAACAAGAAGTGAACCTCAGCCCTGATCCTTGATATTAATGGCATTACCATCCCGACTATCAACACCTCAGAGTTACCATTGACCAGAAACTGAACTGAATAAAGACATGTAAATGCTGCACCTACAGATGATGCAATGGAATGCTGCTGGATTAATAATTCTGAGGGCCAGGCAAAATATTTGGAATCATGGGTTTGAATCTCATCATTGCAGCTGGTAGAATTTAGATTCAAGTAATAAATCAGAATATAATGCTCGTCTCAATTGTGATAATAATGACATGACAACCATCATGGTTGTCAGGCTTCATCTGGTTCACCAATGTTGTTGAGAGAGGGAAATCTGCCATCTTTAGTCAGTCTGGCCTGCATGTGATTCCAGACCTAAAGCAATGTGGCTGCCTCTGGCCAAATGAAATGGCTGAGCAAGCCCACTCAGTTCAAGAGGAGTTAGGGGGATTGGTGACAAATGTTGGTCTTGTCAACATCATTCATTCAAGAATGAATTAAGATAAAACATGTCAGAAAGTAGGAATTGTGTGGTGAAAACTCATCTCCTCTCTTCGAATGCCTGGTCACCTAGAAGGCACAGGCAGGAGTGTGATGGAATACTGTCCGCTTGTCTGGATGAGTGCAGACAACACTCAAGAAGCTCAATGTCTTTCAACGTGTAGTCCACTTGATGGGCATACTGTTCACCACCTTCAATATTCACTCCTGCACCAGTGACCCTCAGTTGGAGCAGTGCATACCATCTACATGATGCACTGTCATAATTCATCCCAGGATTCTCTGAAAGCACTGTGCAAATCCGTGACCTCTACCGAGAAGAAAACGGACAAAAGAAAGAACAGAACAGTTTGGAAATAAATTCCTTCACTATCACTGAGACCAAATCCTGGAGCTCCCTCATTAACAGTGTCAACAGCGTACACCTACGTCAAATGGACCTCAATGGTTCAACAAGGCAGCTCACCACCTCCTCAAGGGTAATTAAGGATGGGAACACATTCTGGAAAGAATTTTTAAAAATCGTTTGTTACTGGGTGGATCTATTGGGGTTGACTTACTCATCAATCCATGATAAATCCCCAGGCCTGATGGGATTTATCCAAGGATTCTATGGGAAGCAAGGGAAGAGATCGCAGGGCCTTTGGCGATGTTCTTTTCATTCTCACTGTCCATGGGTATATTGCCGGAAGATTGGAGAGTGGCAAAAGTCATTCCCTTGTTTAAAAATGGTAATAGGGATAACCCCAGAAATTACAGGCCAGTTGGTCTTACTTCAGTGCTGGGCAAAGTATTGGAAAGTGCTCTGAGAGATAGGATTTATGATCACTTGGAAAGGCACAGTTTGATTTGTGATAGTCAGCATGGAGTTGTGAGGGGTAGATCATGCCTCACAGACCTTATTGAATTCCTTGAAGAGGTGACCAGACTGATAGATGAAGTTACAGCAGTGGATGTGGTATACGTGGATTTAAGTAAGGCATTTGATCAGGTTCCCCAAGGTAGGTTCATGCAGAAAGTAAGGAGGCATGAGATAGGAGGAAATGTGGCAGATTGGATTCAGAATTGGCTGACCCTTAGAAGACAAAGGCTGGTAGCTAATGGAAAATATTCAACATGCTGCTCAGTTATAAGTGGTGAACTACAAGGATCTGTTCTGTGTCCTCTTCTATTTATGATTTTTGTAAATGATTTGGATGTAGTAGTGGAAGGGTGGATTAGTAAGTTCGCGGACAATTCAAAGGTGAGTCGAGTTGTAGATTGTACAGAAGGCTGTTCTAGGTTACAAAGGGACTTTGATAGGATGCAGAGGTGGGCTGAGAAGTGGCAGATGGAGTTTAACCCTGAAAAGTGTGAGATGATTCTTTTTGGAAGCACTTGAATGCAGAATACAGGGTTAACGCAAAGATTCTTGGCAGTGTGGAGGAGCAGAGGGATCTTGGGGTTCATGTTCAGAGTTCCCTGAAAGCTGCCACCCAGGTGGATAGAGTTGTTAAGAAGGCGTATGGTGTGTTAGCTTTCATTAATAGAAGGATTAAGTTCAAGAGCCATGAAGTTGTGCTCCAGCTATATAAAAGCCTGGTTCGGCCACATCTGGAGTATTGTGTCGAGTTCTGGTCACCTCATTACAGGAAAGATGTGAAAGAGTTGGAAAAGGTGCAGAGGAGAATTACCAGGATATTGCCTAGAATGGAGGGAAGGCCTTCTGAGGAAAGGTTGAGCGAGCTAGGGCTTTTCTCTTTAGAATGACAAAGGATGAGAGGTGACTTGAGAGAGATGTACAAACTGATCAGAAGTATAGATAGAGTGGACTGCCAGAGACTTTTTCCTAGGGTGGAGGTAGCTATTATGGGGGGGCATAGTTTTAAAGTGAGTGGAGGAAGATATAGGGGAGACGTCAGAGGTAGGAAAGAGTCTGTAATTAAGAAAGCGAATGTAATGTTGTCGTTTATCTCAAGAGGGTTGGAATATGAAAGCAATGATGTGCTTCTGAAGCTTTATAAGGCTCTAGTTAGGCCCCATTTAGAATACTGTGTCCAATTTTGGGCCCCACACCTCAGGAAGGACATACTAGCCCTGGAGCATGTCCAGCAGAGATTCACACGGATGATCCCTGGAATGGTAGCTTTAACATACGATGAACGGCTAAGGATCCTGGGATTGTACTCATTAGAGTTCAGAAGGTTGAGGGGAGATCTAATAGAAACTTACAAGATAATGTATGGTTTAGAAGGGGTGGACGCTAGGAAGTTGTTTCCGTTGGGCGGGGAGACTAGGACCCATGGGCACTGCCTTAAAATTAGAGGGGGGAAATTTAAAACTGAAATGAGACAACATTTCTCCAGCCAGAGAGTGGTGGGCTTGTGGAATTCATTGCCGCAGAGTGCAGTGGAGGCCGGGACGTTGGATGCCTTCAAGGCAGAGATCGACAGATTCTTGATCTCAAAAGGAATCAAGGGCTACGGGGAGAGAGCAGGGAAGTGGTGTTGAAATGCCCATCAGCCATGATTTAAATGGCGGAGTGGACTTGATGGGCCGAATGGCCTTACTTCCACTCCTATGTCTTATGGTCTTATGGTCTAATGGTAGGTTCTTTACTCAGAGAATGGTAGGGGCATGGAATGCATTGCTGGAGAGGGTAGTGGAGTTGGCCTCATTAGGGGCATTTAAGTGGCTATTAGATAGGCATACGGATAACAGTATAAGGTAGGGGTGGAGGTTAGATATACCTTAGGTTTACAGTTAGCTTTGCTGTACCTTAGCTGTACCGTTCTATGCGCTATGATACTTGCATTGACACAGTATTGCCTGCGGGCACTGTAACTGGCTATTATTAAGAAATATTTACGGCATTAGCTATTACTTAAAAGATTAACAGTGATTTGTGCTGTTACTGGGTAGGCTTATACAAGCTTTATTTTATGTTTCATTTTCAATGAGAATTCCTGCTGAATAGGCTTTGTTTTAATAGCTTATTTTGTAAAAGAGCTTAATATCTGAGCACGAACAGTGACTTGAAACTGTTGTGCCATTCAATAAAATTGTTATTGGTTTTCTACTTCAAATTCACTAAATAAAATGTAGTGAAATACCATACCTCTCGGATACTTAATTATGATCAATGTGATCTTAATCGCATTGAAGTATTAAAACAACTCACTTTTTCACAAAGGTCAGTTTCCAGATTTCTGTTATTGTTTAATTTATTGGAGAAAAAAGCTCATCATTATGTATGAAGTACAATTGCATAATGCACTGACTGGTTCTTGCAAAACACCAAATGCTGCGGAGTGATGCGCTGGAAATAGAGCCCTATAATTCCCAGAGTCGTCACAAAAGTTTGAGATTTTTAACAGTACGCAGTTTTCCAATTTACCAGTCTTTTAGACGCAGATTGTTGGAAAGCACAGAGTAGGTAAATAGTTATGAACCTTTGGCATATAACTTAACTAGTTAAAATGCTAACCCCTTATAAACTCATCTTACACACAGGGAGGAGAAATGAGTGTTATGGCACAGTGAAAGATTGGGAAGGCAGTGTAGTTGTTCACAGTCACAGGGTCTGCTGAGATGATTCTTTTGAATATACTCTCATCTTCTTTCTCTGTATATTTTTCACTTGTTTGGATGAGGTACAGATGACTGGTTCACACTTGTAAGTGGTCTCTGACATATAAATTAAAGGCTACAGCTTACAACAACTGCCAAAGGCAAGATAAACTATTTTCTTCTGGCTTAAAATTGGCTTTTAAGGCTCTGAACAGAGAGCTCCTGAACTGGTGGAAGTCTGATGGTTTCTTACAATCTTGTACGTAGTCCCAAGCTGGTCATCTCTCTGAGATCCAATTATGTAGCTGCTGGCAGGCAGAATGCCTTTGTCGTTGATAACTGGCCACTAGTCCACAGACCAGTCAGCTATTTTTGCTGGCTGAATCTCCATTTGTACATAGTCCTTAGCTCCAGCTTGTCTGCAAACCATCTGCTACTGCTGATACTAGCAGCTGTATGAACACTCCTTACAATAATTGTCAAATTACTTGCTTTCAAGACATGCAGCAATCCTTCAACAATCATTGGGATTTAAGACTGTTCTTTTAGTTAAGTCCGCAATCAAAATACAGAAAAATAAACACTTAGGCTTTACATAAGAATGTTGAAGCATTAACAGGCTTCCTATTTCACTTATGAGCTAAGATCTGTAGCTCAGGTTGTGGGTGGGGTTATTGACTTGCTCACCGAGTTGGCTTGTTCTTGTTCAACGTTTTGTTACCATGCTTGGTGACATCATCAGTGGAGCCTCTGATGAAGTGATGTTGTTCTACTCCGTTTGGAACTGATACTGTCCAGTCCGTTATGGTGAGTACTGTCATTTCCGGGTTTGGTCTGTATGGGGTCCAATTCAATATGTTTGTTGATTGCAATACAGGTGGAGAACCATGCCTCTAGGAATTCCCAAGCCTGTCTGTGTTTGGTGTGGGCTACTATGGTTACATTGGCCCAGTTAACCTGACGGCCTTCTGAGTGTACTGATATTAAGGAGAGTTTGTCGTGCCATTTTGCTGCTAGCTGACGCTCATGTATTCTTCCTTTCTGTCCGATATAATGTTTGTGGCAGTTGCTGCATGATATTTTGTCTGAACGAAAACATGCCAGCTCAGCAAGCAAGTCAACAACTTCCGATTTCACAGCAGATTGATAGAAACAGGTAGAAAACTCCATTCTTTGAACTTTGACTGCCACTTAATTGAAAACGGCTGATCTACATGTTATCTTCAACCACTATCCTTGTCTCCATATCCATTATCACAACTAGCTATCAATCTCAGAGTTCTAATGACGAATTTAGCTAGCATCCCATTTTGTGATAGAGAGTTTCCCAACTAGCTCTTCACACAAAGGATGTGTTATTTCCTAATTTCTCTCCTCAGAGAAATGGGCTCAGCTCTGGTTTGAATGTGTGTCTCTTTATCTTGGCTGTAGTGTTCAATGGTTCAATTGATCTAAATCTGACTAAGTTTGTCTCTGATCTCTATTCACTGCACTTAATTGCTTGAACCTGTGAGTGGAGCTAGAGAACTTAAGATGACACCACGCTGAAAGTTCCAGATCGAGACTGAGAGCATGTGTGAAAATCCTATAATTGAAAAGATATTTTAAAGTACAGCAAATAAATTTTGTGTCAGCTTGAAACTAGTAACATACCTGCATGAAATCAATCAGATGTGTAATGTAGGAGAGAGAGATAATGGGAACTGCAGATGCTGGAGAATCCAAAATAATAAAATGTGAGGCTGGATGAACACAGCAGGCCAAGCAGCATCTCAGGAGCACAAAAGCTTACGTTTCGGGCCTAGACCCTTCATCAGAGAGGGGGATGGGGTGAGGGTTCTGGAATAAATAGGGAGAGAGGGGGAGGCGGACTGAAGATGGAGAGAAAAGAAGATAGGTGGAGACGAGAGTATAGGTGGGGAGGTAGGGAGGGGATAGGTCAGTCCAGGGAAGACGGACAGGTCAAGGAGGTGGGATGAGGTTAGTAGGTAGATGGAGGTGCGGCTTGGGGTGGGAGGAAGGGATGGGTGAGAGGAAGAACAGGTTAGGGAGGCAGAGACAGGTTGGACTGGTTTTGGGATGCAGTGGGTGGAGGGGAAGAGCTGGGCTGGTTGTGTGGTGCAGTGGGGGGAGGGGACGAACTGGGCTGGTTTAGGGATACAGTAGGGAAAGGGGAGATTTTGAAACTGGTGAAGTCCACATTGATACCATTAGGCTGCAGGGTTCCCAGGCGGAATATGAGTTGCTGTTCCTGCAACCTTCGGGTGGCATCATTGTGGCACTGCAGGAGGCCCATGATGGACATGTCATCTAAAGAATGGGAGGGGGAGTGGAAATGGTTTGCGACTGGGAGGTGCAGTTGTTTGTTGCGAACTAAGCGGAGGTGTTCTGCAAAGTGGTCCCCAAGCCTCCGCTTGGTTTCCCCAATGTAGAGGAAGCCACACCGGGTACAATGGATACAGTATACCACATTGGCAGATGTGCAGGTGAACCTCTGCTTAATGTGGAATGTCATCTTGGGGCCTGGGATAGGGGTGAGGGAGGTGGTGTGGGGGCAAGTGTAGCATTTCCTGCGGTTGCAGGGGAAGGTGCCGGGTGTGGTGGGGTTGGAGGGCAGTGTGGAGCGAACAAGGGAGTCACGGAGAGAGTGGTCTCTCCGGAAAGCAGACAGGGGAGGGGATGGAAAAATGTCTTGGGTGGTGGGGTCGGATTGTAAATGGCGGAAGTGTCAGAGGATGATGCGTTGTATCCGGAGGTTGGTGGGGTAGATAGCCAACTGGAAAATACTCATCAGCCTGAAAATCTCAATCAAATCGCCCTTTAACTATTTATATTCTGCAAAATATGAATCTAATTTGTGTAATCTCTGTTCATAATCTAAACCATCGAGCCCTGGTTACATCCAAATGATTGCGTGCTGGATTCATTTGAGACCA
Organism: Stegostoma tigrinum; assembly: GCF_030684315.1. Classification (NCBI taxonomy): domain Eukaryota; kingdom Metazoa; phylum Chordata; class Chondrichthyes; order Orectolobiformes; family Stegostomatidae; genus Stegostoma; species Stegostoma tigrinum. The sequence goes on along the minus strand of NC_081369.1, from coordinate 5,935,424 downwards.
ATATATCCCTTGAACAGAGTTTGCTAGCCTGTTGCAGAGAGCAAGAGTCAACCTTGTTTGCTGTGGGTCTGCAGCCACATCTGGGCCTGACCAGGTAAGGATGGCACATCTCCCTCCTTAAAAAGGGCATTTGTGAATCAGATGGGTTTTTACAGCAGCCGATAATAGTTTCATAGTGCAATTATGGATGCTAGCTTTCAATCTGAGATTTTATTGCATTGAATTTAAATTCCACCAGCTGCCCTGGTAGGATTTGAATGCAAGAGTGTTAAACTGAGCCTCTGGATTACCACTCCAGTGACATTACTGCAAGGCTGCTGACTGGGTAATTTGATGGCTTGCTTAATCTATCAATGTTTCTTAATTTTAAGGCTTTAAACTTTAAGGCACAATTACAGAAGTGTTACAGTGCAGATGAAAGCTATTCGGCCCCATCAAATCAGCATCAACGCACTGTTCTATCCAAACCCTTTGCAATTTTGTGAACTTCTATCAGATCCCTTAGTTGTCTCTCCAAGGAGAAAGTGGCTCAGTGGTTAGCACTGCTGCCTCACAGCACCAGGGACCCAGGTTTGATTCCACCCTCAGGCAGTTGTCTGTATGGGTTTCCTCCAGGTGCTCTCCCACTGTCTAAATATGTACAGGTTAGGTGGATTGGTCATGCTAGATTGCTCATAGTGTGTAGGGTGCGGAAATATAGGGCAGGGGGTGGGTCTGGATGGGATGCTCTTTGAGGGGGGAGTTCAGTGTGTCTTGATGGGCTGAATGGCCTGCTTCCACACTGTAAGGATTCAGTGTATGTATGGAAAGTCCCAATCTGTCCCCATTACTGAAGTTGCTAATACCTGTAAGCATCTTCTGCACTCCCTCTAATGCTTTCACATCTTCCCTATAGCTAGCTGAGGTGTAACAAGGGTTTTTTGTAAGTTTAGCATAACCTCCATGCATTAGGAACTTTTTAATAAAGCCCAGAACATTTTATGCTTTATTAATGCTGTCTCACTTGTTCTACACCTTCAATGATCTGTGCACGTGTACATCCAGGTTCTTCAAATCCTGCATCTCTTTTGAAATTGTGCCTTTTATTTTATATTAACTATACTTGTTCTTGATATTGAAATGCATCACCCCAGACATCTTCTTATTAAACTTCATCTGCTACCTATCTGCCCACTCCACCAACTTCTCTATATACTTTTGCAGTTGTCCTGAGTTCACAATAGTCCAAAATTTCACATCATCCATAAACATCAAAATTGTTCCCTGTGCACCAAAATATAGATCATTAATGTATGAATAGTAAGAATCCCAATGCCAACCCCTGGGGATCTCCACTACAAACTTTCCTCTCTACCATTGAATAGTTATTGATCAATCCTCCTTGTTTCCTATCACTCAGCCAACTTCCTATTCCTATTGCTACTGTCCCTTTTATCCCATGAGCTGTAACCTTTCTCACAAGTTAATTGTCTGGCACTGTATTGAAAGTCCATATGCACAACATCACAGCTTTACCCTCATTGAATTAATCAAAAACATGCCCTCCTTTGGAATTCCAGGCAGTGTCTTCCTAATTAATCAGTCTTTTTCATATGACTACTAATTCTACCCTGAAAAATAATTTTTAGAAGCTTTTCCACCACTAAAGTTCAACTGACTGATCTGTAATCACTTGAATAAGTACATGATGTTTGCACTTCTCCAGTCTTCAGGCATCTCCTTAAGTCCGGGGAAGACTGAAAGATTGAGGCCAGTACCTCTGCAAATCCACTCTCACTTCCATCAATATTTTTGGATACGTCACATTCATTCCCACTTACCTGATCAACCTTATGTACTGGTAGCCCATGGAAAACTTGCCTACCAATTATGAAACCTTCTGGTGGCTGAGTGGGTTAGCATCTTTGCTAAAGATTGATGCAAAATAATCATTTAGTACCCCAGCAATGCTCCATACCTCTGTGTGTAAATTCTCTTCTTGATCCAAAATTGGCGCCATTCCTTTTACCACTCTTTAACTGTTTATTTGCCTATAGATTTTTTAGATTCCCCTTTACGTTGGCTACCAATCTTTTCTTATAATTCCACCTTGCTTCCCTAATGTATTTTTTTTACCTCGCCTCTGAACTTCCATTGTTCCTCTTCATTCTCTATTATGCCTGACACCCATCATAAGTACACCGTTTATCCTTATTTTAATTTCTACCTCCTTTTTCATCCCGAGAGCTCTGGATTTGCCCTACCTTTCTCATTTAAGGGGATTTACCTTGACTGCACCCAAACTATTTCCCCTTTGAATGTAACCCACCTTTTCAGTTATCTATTCTCCTGTCAACCTCTTGTTCCAGTCTATCTAGCACAGCTCTGTTCTCACCCTTTTGCACCAATCTTTGAGTTGTTGTCATACTTTCGCAGCTTTCTTTTATCCAAGTCATTAATAAGCATCGCAAATAACTGAGCGTCCAGCAGATGTCATGAGACATAACTAATCACTTCCTTCCAATTTCTGTGTGTCCATATCTTTCACTGTCTAACCAATTTCCTAAAAAGCTAAATGACTTGCCATTAGTTGTATGATTTTAAGGTTATCAAACAAACAGTGTCTCATGTGGAACCTAATCAAATGTCTTCTGGAAGTCCTTATAAACAATATCCATGGACTTTTCCCATGTTATTTGTTACTTCCTCAAAGTATTCAATTGGATTCTGTTAACATGATCTACTTTTTGAACCCCACATCACCCCTCTCTCTGATCAACTCTAAGCACTCCAGTCACTCAGACTTTCAAGATTTCAAGAACTTCCCCACAACAGCTATTAGACTAACAGGGGAGGCAATGGCCGAGTGGTATTATCGCTGGTCGGTTAATCCAGAGACCCAGATATATTCAGGGCACCGAGGTTCAAATCCCACCACGGCAGATGATGGAATTTGAATTCAATAAAATATATGGAATTAAAAATCTGGTGATCACCATGAATCCATTGTTGATTGTCGGGGAAAAACCCATCTGGTTCACTAATGTCCTTTAGGGAAGAAAGCTGCCATCCTTACCTGGTCTGGCCTACATGTTGACAATGGGCAATAAATGCTGCCAAGCCAGCTACACCATCATCCCATAAATGAATAAAGGAAAAAAAAGGTCTGTAACCTTTTGAATTTCTCCCTTACTTAATGGAGTTGTATTTTACAATTTTCTAATCTCAAAAGTGACCATTTTTACCTGACGGGTTCGGGTATATGCAAGGACAATTAGAAGATTATGGATAAAACATGTTCAATTCCTACACTTACTTTAAAACCTTGGTCTCCCATTGGTTTTTAAAGGATCAATTTATTATCCTCGACAAAGCTTTTTTGCTAATATAATTGTATTAATCATTTTGTATTATTTTTAAACTCCCTCAAGTTTCTTTTCATCTTCTGCACTTTGTACTATCTTTCTTTGCAGTGCTAAATATCTCACCCAGATCACTAGATACCTAGATAGTGATCCCAAATCACTAAGGTCCAATGTGGGATGGTATATGGCTAGACAAAATTCTGGAGAACAAAGCTGGACAGATGATCAAAGTGGCAAGCAGGGAATATTTTATTCATAGTGACCACAAGATATGATTTAAATTAGTTGGAAAAAAGGAAAAAGATAGTCAGGCAAAAAGGGTTTTGGATTGGTGAAATACAGATTTTAGTAAAATGAAGCAGAATCCAACCAAAATAAACAGGAACAGCTACTTGTGGGAGAATCTGCTGCAGGACAGTAAGGGGAAGGGGAGCATTCAAAAAGGAACTGGGAGAAGTACAAGACCAACATGTTCCTACATTTTACCCTAAAGGATTCAAGAAGCTCAGAGAACCCTGGATATCTAAGTGTATTCAGGCCAAGTTAAGGAAAAGCGAGACTTTTAGCAGAACAAAGAGTGCTGGGTCATAGTTCCTTGAAAATGGAGTTGCAGGTAGATGGGATAGTGCAGAAGGTATTTAGCATGCTTGCCTTTATTGGTCAATGCATTGAGTATGAGTTGGGAGGTCATGTTGCAGCTGTACAAGACATTAGTTAGGCCACTTTTGGAATATTGTGTGTAATTCGGGTCCCTCTCCTGCAGCAAGGGTGTTGTGAAATTTAAAAGGCTTCAGAATAGATTTGCAAGGTTGTCGCTGGGACTGGAGGTTTTGAGCTGTAGGGAGAGGCTGAATAGGTTGGGGATATTTTCCCTGGAGATGAGGTGTGACCTTATAGAGGTCTACAAAATCATGAGGCATGGACAGGATAAATACACAAGGTCTTTTCTCCAGGGGTAGGGGAATCCAAAACTAGAAGGCATAGGTTTAAGGTGAGAGGAGAAAGAATTAAAAGGGATGGACTCAAGGGGCAACTTTTTCCACTCAGAGGGTGGTGCGAGTATGGAATGAGCTATCAGTGGAGACTGGTACACTACAACATTTAAAAGGCATCTGGATGGGTACATGAATAGGAAAGGTTTGGAGGGATGTGGACCATATGCTGGCAAATGGGACTAGATTTATTTAGAATACCCATTCGGCATGGACAAGTTGGATGGAGGGTCTGTTTCCATGCTGCATACGTCTATGACTCTATGAAGTACAGAGAGCAAATCAACAAAGGCTCTTGTGGAGTATTTAAAATGTAAATGGGAAACTTAAGTAACGAATTAGGTGACCAAAGTGGTGCGTAAAATTAAAGAGAACCCCAAGCTATTCTATAAGAATGTTAAGGGAATGAGGATGACAAGGGAAAGATGAGGCCCATAGGGACTAAGGGTGTAATGTGTGTTTAGATTAGAGGACATTGGTGGCTGTTAAATGCAAACATCACATCAGTCCCATCTCTCACTTGAGAAAAAGAGGATGTAGGTTCAAAACTCAGGGAGAGGGACTGTGAGTTTCTTTAGCAGATTGACATAGGGATTAAGGAGGTATTGGAGGTTTTGTGAAAGTGGACAGATCCCCATGTCCAGATAATTGTATTCCAGGCTGCTGTAGGAGGTGGAGGAGGAAATTACAGATGCTCTGACCCAAATTTTAAAGTTTTCTCTGGCCACAGGGGAGGTGCCAGAGCACTGGAGGACAGCTAATGTGGTTCCACTTTGAGATGAGTGGTACGGCTAAATTACAGAAGTCTTACAGTAGTAGTAAGGAAATTATTGGAGAAAATTCTGAAGAGAGTTATTCACCACTTGGAGGGACAAGGTTTGATCAGGGATATTCAGCATGGCTTTGGTAGAGATAGATCATGCCTCACAAATTTAATTTGATTTTATGAAGGTGATCAGAATAGCAAAGCCTTTGATAAGATCCCACATTTGTTCATCTGTAATCTTGCCCAATAAAATTTTGACCAATTTGCACTTGTCGGTCTCTATTTAGAACGTAGAACATAGAACAGTACAGCACAGAACAGGCCCTTCAGCCCACAATGTTGTGCCGACCATTGATCCTCATGTATGCACCCTCAAATTTCTGTGACCATATGCATGTCCAGCAGTCTCTTAAATGACCCCAATGACCTTGCTTCCACAATTGCTGCTGGCAACGCATTCCATGCTCTCACAACTCTCTGTGTAAAGAACCCGCCTCTGACATCCCCTCTATACTTTCCTCCAACCAGCTTAAAACTATGACCCCTCGTGCTAGCCATTTCTGCCCTGGGAAATAGTCTCTGGATATCAACTCTATCTATGCCTCTCATTATCTTGTATACCTCAATTAGGTCCCCTCTCCTCCTCCTTTTCTCCAATGAAAAGAGACCGAGCTCAGTCAACCTCTCTTCATAAGATAAGCCCTCCAGTCCAGGCAGCATCCTGATAAACCTCCTCTGATCCCTCTCCAAAGCATCCACATCTTTCCTATAATAGGGTGACCAGAATTGGACGCAGTATTCCAAGTGCGGTCTAACCAAAGTTTTATAGAGCTGCAACAAGATCTCATGACTCTTAAACTCAATCCCCCTGTTAATGAAAGCCAAAACACCATATGCTTTCTTAACAACCCTGTCCACTTGGGTGGCCATTTTAAGGGATCTGTGTATCTGCACACCAAGATCCCTCTGTTCCTCCACACTGCCAAGAATCCTATCCTTAATCCTGTACTCAGCTTTCAAATTCGACCTTCCAAAATGCATCACCTCGCATTTATCCAGGTTGAACTCCATCTGCCACCTCTCAGCCCATCTCTGCATCCTGTCAATGTCCCGCTGCAGCCTACAACAACCCTCTATACTGTCAACGACACCTCCGACCTTTGTGTCGTCTGCAAACTTGCTGACCCATCCTTCAATCCCCTCATCCAAGTCATTAATAAAAATAACAAATAGTAGAGGCCCAAGGACAGAGCCCTGTGGAACCCCACTCACCACTGACTTCCAGGCAGAATATTTTCCTTCTACTACCACTCGCTGTCTTCTGTTGGCCAGCCAATTCTGTATCCAAGCAGCTAAGTTCCCCTGTATCCCATTCCTCCTGACCTTCTGAATGAGCCTACCATGGGGAACCTCATCAAATGCCTTACTGAAGTCCGTATACACCACATCCACAGCTCGACCCTCATCAACTTTTCTATTCACATCCTCAAAAAACTCGATAAGGTTTGTGAGGCATGACCTACCCCTCACAAAGCCGTGTTGACTGTATTTGATCAAGCCATGCTCTTCCAGATGGTCATAAATCCTATCCCTCAGAATCCTTTCTAACACCTTGCAGACGACAGACGTGAGACTTACTGGTCTGTAATTGCCGGGGATTTCCCTATTTCCTTTCTTGAAGAGAGGAATTACATTTGCCTCTCTCCAGTCCTCAGGTACGACTCCAGTAGAGAGTGAGGATGCAAAGATCTTCGCAAGTGGCGAAGCAATTGCATTTCTCGCTTCCCAAAGCAGCCGAGGACAAATCTGGTCCGGGCCTGGCGACTTGACAATCTTAATGTTTGACAAAATTTTCAGCACATCAGCTTCCTCTATCTCTATCCATTCCAGCATGCACACCTGCTCTTCAAAGGTTTCATTCACTACAAAGTTCGTTTCTTTCGTAAAGACAGAAGCAAAAAACTCATTAAGGGCTTCCCCTACCTCCTCAGACTCCACACACAAGTTCCCTATGCTATCCTTGATCGGCCCTACTCTTTCTTTGACCATTCTCTTATTCCTCACGTAAGTGTAAAATGCCTTTGAGTTTTCCCTAACTCGTTCTGCCAAGCCTTTCTCGTGCCCCCTCCTGGCTCTCCTCAGACCATTTTTGAGCTCCTTCCTTGCCTGCGTGTAATCCTCTCTAGCTGAACTTGACCCTAGCTTCCTCCACCTTATGTAAGCTACCTTCTTCCTTTTCACAAGAAGCTCCACCGCTCTCGTCATCCAAGGTTCCTTTATCTTACCCCTTCTTGCCTGTCTCAGAGGGACATATTTACTCATCACTCGCAACAACTGTTCCTTAAACAGTCTCCACATGTCTATAGTTCCCTTACCATGGAACAATTGCTCCCAGTCCATGCTTCCTAACTCATGTCTAATCGCGTCATAGTTTCCTCTTCCTCAATTAAATATCCTCCCATTTTGCCTAATCCTCTCCTTCTCCATAGCTATGTAGAATGTGAGGCAGTTATGGTCACTATCACCAAAATGCTCTCCCACCACAAGATCTGATACCTGCCCCGGCTCGTTTCCGAGCACCAAGTCTAGAATGGCCTCTCCCCTCGTCGGCCTGTCAACGTACTGCGTTAGGAAACCCTCCTGAACACACCTTACAAAAACAGCTCCATTCAAATCTTCTGCTCGAAGGAGGTTCCAATCAATATTAGGAAAGTTAAAGTCACCCATTACAACAACCCTACTGCGTCCACACTTTTCCAAAATCTGCCGACCTATGCTTTCTTCAATCTTCCTGCTGCTATTGGGGGGCCTGTAGTAAACCCCTAACGAGGTGACTACTCCCTTGCTGTTCCTAATTTCCACCCATACTGACTCAGTAGGCAGATCTTCCTCGACAATGGAAGCTTCTGTAGCTGTGATACCCTCTCTGATTAGTAGTGCTACACCCCCTCCTCTTTTTCCCCCCTCCCTATTCTTTTTAAATGTTCTAAACCCTGGAACATCCAGCAACCATTCCTGCCCATGAGAAACCCATGTCTCTGTTATGGTCACAACATCATA